>NC_051140.1:10667991-10996377 GCF_014839805.1 Manduca sexta
TAAAGCTAGGGGTTGGAAACTACCAGATATTACCTGCCAGTCATTCTGTCGATCTGCAATCACAAGATGCATCATAAACCATAACGAATGGAAAGAAATTACATTCACAAAGCGGTCTCAGTGACCAAGCATTGTCCTACAAACTTAATACCACAGTATCGTGCATTGTCATACAGAATCGGGATCAATTTCTTATGTGGACCAACAATATTAATATCAAACCACTGGCAGCTGTCAATGTTACCGTTACAGGCTTACGAGGGTGTATCTAAAGTAACTGTCGACACGTCGCTTGTACGTGATTGTGCGTTGTATTAAACGTGTGTAAGCTGGCATACAAATTGTGCGGCCATTGTTGTGGTCCCCGCTGTAGTGAGGTTGTCACTTCTTAAGTTTTATTTCGTATAAATCATGATTTTGTGTTACAACGCTAATATGACTACGTAGTGCAAGTAATACATTCGATGTTCATACATTTTATGTTCTAAAATATTCATAAGCAAGAAAATTTTATAACGTATAATCTAATGTACCTTCTCGTATATTAGTTGCAGTGAAAGCTCATAATTTTATATCTTAAGGTGACTTGTGAACATCATTCATAAAGACCAGCATTGAATGTTCAGTCTCACCGCTTATAATGCTTGAAAGCTCATTCTTATATAACCGTTACGACATGAAAATCAACTGCAGTTAATGTCTACATTCTCCGCTCCTTTAATTTCTTGGAAGTGTCATCATCTGACCCGAATATTGCGAAATTACACTGATCATTAAGAAAGGGACATGTTCGGAAAAAGTTGAAATTAATGAAGACTTAATGACTAGTCTTCACTTTCCCCACTTTACGGCAGAATGACGGATAGTGGTCTTCTGTGTCGATCGAGGCGCGACCTTACTGTTAACTAAAGGCGTTCGTAGTCTTATTATTTACTACAGCGACAACAACGGGAATTAGATTATCCTTTTTCTTCATTGTGAATACTAATAATGTTTGCTGTGTGAAAAGCCTTTCCGTTACAAAAGTATCTAAAACAGTCTATCAATCTGTAGCGGCACATGAACAACGGTTGCGTCATCTATTAATAAAAAAGATTTAAAACATTCCATTGTTTCTCATTAGAGCAAATTACTGGGATAAAATTTAGCCTATGTGATTAGATAGGACATGGTCTATTTTTGTGCAAAATTACATCCAAATCTATTCAGCCATCCCTACGGTAACTTCTAACAAACATCCAAACATTTTCACAAACTTTCGCATTTATGATATAAGTAAGAATATAGTAAAAAGTAAGATTTTACTAACTGGATGGCAACCCTATAATGACGTAGGTTTTCGCGCAACTCATTTCCTAGCCATTCTTGAGCTGAAGCGCGGATGACGCGGCTGAATAGCCTCAAGCGAATGTGCCAGGACGCTGGCGCATGTTCAAAATATGCGAGCCAGGACGCGCGCGTATGGAATACGGCCGCATTGTGAAATCTGTGCCGTTTTGGTATATAAATGACTTTAAGTGGCGTTTGGCGGTTAGATCAGTCGGCGCATACTGGAATTACACCAAGTTTAAATGATCGATTGATTTCGTTGTAATAAATTAGTATTGGAGTACTTATTGCTTGATTGTAAGGCATCGTTAATATAATCATGTAGTTTTCTGCTTATTATTATTATTATTATTAATTATTTGATAATAAAATTATTTAAGACCGTTGTGATATATAATTTGTTTCGTTTAGGTAAATTAAAATATTTTTTCAGAATTTATGGCGGTTTATAATATAATTTTCTGAAAACACAGTTATTTACCTACATTTTACAATTGTATAAAATAGTATAATTAAATTCAAAATTTAAGTTATCAATTAAAGCTACAAGTTACAATATCTACCTACATTTTACAATTATACAATTTTTTTAAGTAAATATTATAATTTTGACTTTTCGGACAATCAAAATATAGTCTGTACTTATGTAACAATTGCAAATCTAAAATTAAGTTCGAACATTCATAAACTCTAAGACCAGTTTTTTACAAATGCCCGATCATTGTTTACCCACATACCGAAACAAGCGCCCGAGAGGTCAAGCCGATGATTCATTCGCGATGCTGCAACAAGGTCATCCAGTGGAATTCAGAAAATGTACGCGCCATGCCGCGGTGAAAGGTTTTGGTATTTATTGCCATGAGTAAAACTTTTATTATTTCGAATTATTTTAAAATTATGGAAGTCAGTAAGCATAAGAGTTGAGTTATAACTTAAACCCCGTTCAGATGACGAGCGTTTGACGCGTGTTAGCAAAACACGTCGCTTAGGAAACACCTATTTTGTACGTATATCGGTTCAATTATTGTAGTGTCTGCTTGCCTTTGTGGATGTGGTGTTCACAACAAAGCCACCAATAACTATAATACACCGGCTCACTACTACACTCAGTTGCAAGCGCAGGCGCCCTTTCCGAATCCAACCGACCAATGCTACCGATTGACAGATTGTCGGCTACCCCCTCTACTGGTGTACGTGAGACAATGTATCTATTAAATAAATACAAACACTACACCTTCTTTTGTGAAATTGTTATTAAGATATGTCTTTCAGATAATTTTTAAATATTCAATATTGTATATAAAAGTACGTTAGTATGCATTCAAGTTTGATACCCAGGAGATATAAAAATCTAGAACGGATAATTGTTAAGCAACTTAAATTTTGGGCGATGTAAAGACACTCGGCGTTTTGAGTTTGTTCGAAATTCATTTACATTATATATTAGCATTATAACTGTAATATAAAAATTTGGCTAATTATTAACTTCGTCTTCTTCTTCTTCAAGTGTCTCTTCATTGTTGAAAGTTGGCCAAATTATTAACTAAGAAATGAATTATGTTTTGTTACTTATATACATATTATAAGACTGTTTTGCAATTACTAAATTATAAGTCAATGGACGTTATAAAACGCACAAGGTAAATACAATGAGTACACGTATTGTAATCAATAAACGCGCGATGTATAATAAACAGTGGCATATATTACGGTCAGTGGACATTGACCTGAATAGCGGGCGATCAGACTCGGGGACGCCACGTGCATTCGATTCTATCGGCTCAGGAGTACAGGACCGTAGTTAGACGTTTGTATAATTGGAATCGTTTGTATAAAAGCGGCGATAGCCTAGTTGGTTGTGGCAAGGACTGCCGAGACGTATGTCCGCAGGTTCAAATCCCAAGGGCACACACCTCTGACTTTTCTAAAATCATGTGTGTATTCTTTGTGAATTATCGCTTGCTTTAACGGTGAAGGAAAACATCGTGAGGAAACCTGCATACCTGAGAAATTCTCTATTAGGAATTTTCGAGGGTGTGTGAAGTCTACCAACCAGCACTAGGCCAAAGTGATGGACTCAGGCCTATTTCCTCTCAGTAGTAGAGGAGGCCCGTGCCCAACAGTGGGACAGTATATAATACAGGGCCGATATTATAATTGGAATCGGAAAAAGCGATAAAATAAAGCCCAAATGATATAAAACTTGTGTCTTGTTTGTAGACGTATTTTACTGTATTGTATGTCGCCATCTGATTTATAATAGCAACATGAATAATGATTTTAACAAATTCAACTTTAATACTATCGTAATTAGGATCCAACAAAAACTGGGTATTTTCTAAATAATATAATTAGTTTTACTAAAGCAAATATTGCGATGGCTAAATGTTCTACATATTTTTTTCTAATGTGACTGATCTAGTATTTAGTATGTATTAAGATTTACGATATTATAAACACATCCGTTACCTTTACCATATATTTAAGGAATGATAAAATTCTAAACCGGGGTAGTTGGTCCACTATGGACAATCTACCTACATTTATCTTAAGATATTACTACATATACATAATGTTGGTTCGTCCAAGTTGTATATCATACATTTATCATTACTCTAATACATGATTACTACTATATAGTAGTAGTATAATAAAACAAAAGATTTATTTTAAATAGGCACCCGCATTTTAATTATCAAGCTCAGAATTTCCTGCATCTGCGTGACTTCGTTCAAGCCATAAAGATTGACAATATCTGCACTTATAAATACAATACAATAATATATTCTTAAGAACTACATTCTACAAATAATTTGGTTACGCTTCTGTCTCATTTTCATTAGTCATTCTCAACATCTAATGGAACAAGATATTTTTTTTCAAATCAATACAATTATACATGTTGCCAGTCACCTCTAAATGTTCATAGGTTTTATCACATATCTGTATGGAAGTAATCTGTGGTACGTTCCTGGCATTTTAATTGAAGCACTTTTTGTAATTGGAATTATGTTTTTCTGGGTCAATCGAATTCGTTGACGTCCGTACGATAATCTGAATTAACGGGCTGATTTGTACCCATTTCCATTCTAAGTAAATATTTTTGGCCAGTATTATATTTTATAATTCTTTTTTTTTTGCTTCAAGTAATTAAGTTAGAAACAAAAATCTGATTAGGGTAATCGGTTAACAAATTATCTGCAACAACAGGTGTATTGATTTGAAAAAATATGAGAATAATAAATATTATACATACAATAATGTTCCCTTTTCTGTCTGTGTTATCGATTTTCTCGATATCTTCTGGACGCATTTTTATGAAATTTGGTATGGAGATAATTCAAGACCCTGGGATGGTTATAGGCTACTTATATCCCTGGAAATTATATAGCGGTACTTTTATCCCAGAAAATTCCTTCACGCGGGCGAAGCCGCGAGCAAAAGCTAGTAGTGTATAAAATAAAAGTTTACGCCAACAGATTCCCGGAAATATTGAAAATACAGATAGCATTTTTTTTTAATCTTTATTTAAGGAGCTTGGTCGTTATTGCACGACTATGTCGCTCCGTATGTTCACTCTTACCCGTGCCTACTAACTTTTGATGAAATTAAAATATGTTTTAATAAAAGCTTAGCCTCTTTTGATACACGGACCGACAAAAAACTGCGTGCATTACTGGACACAAAAAGATATCAACAATATTTACAATCTTACCACTTTGGGTGGTATAATAAATTGTTTAATTTAATGCGAGTGTCGAACGTATTTTGAAGTTTTCGCTTTAACGGCCTTGCAAGCCGCCACCATAAAATTGATTGACGATTGTGTTGTGTATGTTCGAAACTCGTGAAAATATTACTTTTAAATTCAGTGTATGCTGAAACAGTGTGGTACCGCATAAAAACATAAATATTGGGAGTACCTAGCTTTAAGTTTTATCTATAGTTTTTTAGTTTGCGTTATAGTTTTTAATATAATCAGTGAAGGCGCTTTCCCACCTTTTATATTTAATAAATTCTTGACACTGACTGACACACAACGTATAGCATATTATCTCGATGGATTTAGAAACATGAAAACCATAGGGGACAACTAAGAGGCTAGTTTTAAAGATATATGCCCGGAGATGCCATTATAGGGTACATAGCTAGGATCAAGATAAACACAAGATCAAAACTATCTTCGCAGAATAAATAACTAGCTGTACTATTTAAAAAAATATTACGGTATCAGTACTAGTAGCGAAAGGAGAAATTTTCCGAAAAGGATCCCGACATAACTAGCATCAAGATAAACACAACAGCAAAACTATCTTCACAGATTAAATAACTACCTGTTTTATTTATAAAAATAATACAGTATTACTACCAGTCGCGAAAGGCAACCCGAAAGGAAACTCGACATAACATGTAGGTAATAAAGCTCATAAATACGGTCTGCAAATCGTTCTGATGATAATTAGATTCGTCATAAATTTTACATAAAGAGAAGCAGGGATCGAAGACAGGAATCGGTTTATATCGAACCTTCACCACTGGTTATTACTGTGATGATGATGCTTAGCCTTAGGTTGCGATGTTATAGTGTGCACTCTGTTTAATATACTAAAGCATGGAGGTATCACTTCAGCATTTTATTGGCAGCGATGAAATTTATATTATACGTTGGAATTTGCACGTATTTAATTTCCAATTCGTAATTTAAAATTCCTTTTGTGAATATGACCCGAATGATGTGTTTAATTTCCTGTTCGTAATTCGAAATTTCTTCTGCGAATATGCTCAGATTAAGGTGAAGAAAGGGCTAATCGTAGGCAGCAGTCGAACCGAGTTTTCATTTAAATGGGTTAATAGAACAACTAAGTTATGTGGAGGTATGGAGTGCAAGGCAATTAGTTTGTATGATTCTTAAAGTTCATTTTCCGCATAATTCCTTGTGAAATATAATCAGTTGATGGTAATCTGAATAGAGTTACCATTGTATAAATTAGTATTACGCTTGATCTTTTTTTTTTTGCAACGTAGGCAGGATCGACGCATTTTATGACATCGAGCGTTGAAGCTCGGCGAGCCACAGGTAAAATTGGTCTTCACTCGCAACGAAATTAATCAAATAGGATAGAGATCAGTCGGAAATATATACCATATTTTTTTTATTCCACATCAGATTGTGAAATTGCCACCCGAAAGAATTTACAACACGTCTTCTTAATTAAGATTCCATTTGATGGAGAATGCAGGAACCCTTTGTAACACCTAATGATTTTTGGATTAAATTTAAACATTTGTTTGTTTTGTTACAGCGCCATGTTCAACTTTATGAAAAAGTCGGCGGTGCTAACGGGCGGTGACGCCGGCGGTTGTGAGGAGCGCGACGGCGAGAAGAGACGGAAAAAGGAGAAAAAGGAGAGGAAAGAGAGGGAGAAACGGGAGAGGATAGCGGCCGGCCTCGTCGAAGAACCTTTGAGGCTTGAGGAGGTACGTGCTACTTCTGATAGATAACTGCTGGTAAAATAGATGTGACAATATTTTTATTTATTTATTTTCTCTCACATAGTCATTACAAAAGCATTCCAATGCGACAATGTGGGGTAAGTATTATTAATTTAAAATAAAAAAAAAACAATTAAGTATAAAACAAAAAAACATAAACATTATTAAAACAATAATTTATTTAAAAACAAACATTATTAAAATAATTTGATTGATGTACTAATATGTTAAGGAGCTGTGTATTGCCTGGTTTAAAAGAAAACTATTATGATAAACCATTACTGTAATGCCTTTGTGATCCATAAAACAAACATTTCAACGCAATTTTCATAAATTTTGCTCCGCAGTGGGCCATACCATAAATTCAAAAATTAGTTTAATAGGTAAGTATAAATAATTTATTCAGACCCAATGCATTTTCAAAGAAATATAAATGTAAATCAGTAAACTTTTCTAAATAGCGATTGAATTATTTTATATCTTTCATTACATCGTAAGATCTAGTTTGCAGCTTCAATAAATCTTGATTATTGCTATGTCGATTTCCACTTGATAGGCGTATAAAAAAATTTGTATTTAATCTATTCATCTCTCGGGTTGCGGATTTCAGTTTTCGGACCGTTTGTTTTATGAGCTATCGTAAAATATGATCGTAAGCTCGATATGTTTAACGGTTATCAATAAATTTCTGATTAAATCGATAACATATAAAATATATTCATTATGCTTGAATTTATTAAAAAGTTGGTTGCCGAAACTAAATAATTACCGTTAATTAGATGAACTAGATTCTAGATCCTGTAAGTGAGATTGTTTACTATTTTTTCAAGATTTTTTTTAACAGACAACGGTAAAGTGAGGAAGAATAAAGTTTTAAACATCCTATACATTATATAGGTATCCATTTAATTTCTTATCAAAAACTTTGACTTCTAAACCAAACCAGAAATCTGTGTTCTTTATTCCGACTTTTACAAGTCAAATTTTCGACAATTATAGTTTTTGAATACTATATCCGGATATAAAAGTATATTCAGTTTCGACCAGGCCGGCATAATTGCCTCGACAGGCGAGGGATAATCATCTCTAGTAAAATAAGAGTGACAGTTATAGCTTTCGATTAATTGGCCCATAGGAACGGTTTTGTGCCGTTGCACCTTGACAATGAGCTCTTTGTGCCTTCACTTTTCCCACAAGACATGTGATTGAAGTCACTTCCGGACGTTTTAGCTTCACATTGGTTTTCGTTTAGTATTTAATTAGGTACGTTGTCTTCTTCTTTGCTCATTCCACTTTATATGGAGTCGATTCTCCTACTGTGTCTGCTTATGTATGTTGTCTTCTGCTTTTTCTTTGCTCATTCCACGTTATATGGGGTCGGCTTTTCTATTATGTGTGCGTCAAGCTATTTTGTGTGTAGTTATGTATGTTGTATGCCAAACTACAAACAAACGGAGTATTTAAAAAGGCCACTGAAAGCGATTCCGATCAAACTAACAGTATGAAATTTGTCAGCAATTGTCATTTGGTATAATAAAATCAATATTATAAATCGTTATGTTTATGGCAAGTAAATAATAAAAAATACATACAGCCCAATAAAGGACTTCCACATTTTTATAAGCCAGTTAAATCTAGTATCGCTTTTCAAATAATAATTATCTATGACTGCATTATAGTAATTTATCTCGAGTGTGTCAAGGCCGTGCCTCTTAAAGATACAAACATAACACTTGTATCATTCTATTTGACATATTGTTTAACCTTTAAAATCATTCAAGGTTACCCACTTTTGATTCTATGCGGTCAGATGTATCCTCTTTGCCTTTTTGGGTGACTACCGCCTTTTAAATTGAAATAATTGAATTATGAGCTACTTTATATGGAATGTTATAAGCTTTTCTCATATTAATATGGTCAGTGTCATTTATATGTAGGTTTTAGATTTAATGAGTATAACTTTTCGTATGGTTGGGTATACCTTATTTATCACGTAAAGTTAAATATGTGCATAATTTCTACGACTAAGTGGCGATAGCCTAGTTAGGAGTCAAACGTACTGTCGAGACGAATGCAGGTTCAAAGCCCAAGGGCACGCATCTCTGACTTTAAGTTGTGTGAATATTTTTTGTTGTGACAGAAAAATGTGAAGAAATCTGTATGCCGGAGAAGTTCTTCATAAGAGTTTAGAAGTAGTGTAGTCAGCCAACCCGTTCTAGGCCAGCGTGGTGGATTAAGGCCTAATTAATCCCTCTATATGTATAGTGTGGTATACGAATTATTTGATTATAAGTGTTTCTTTTGATAGTAATAAAATTTGTGCTAGCTGTAAAAAAAATAGTATCTTTATTTATATTTCATAATTATTACTACATTTCCATTGTGAATATTCACTGCACCGGTACTTTACCGTCTTTAGATTTGCATTCTTTTGATTAAGATACATTTGAGCTACAAAATCTTGGTGTCAATCAGACCGTGAATAAAATAGCAGATCGTTTTATGTTTGTAATTATTATTTTTTTAAAAAGTTTTTGTGTTTCTATTTATGACGAATCTTGACTGTACTGTGTGGAATTAATATATTTTGAGAAAGATCTTTGTCTACCTTATGAACTCGATTTTATTTAGAGTTTTCGAAATCGAAATGTGTTCGACTTTTGGTGCTACCAGTACTTTGTTCGACACTGTATTAACCCTACATTTCTAACAATACCTTAACCTATATATATATATATATATATATATATATATATATATATGCTGTTTAAAGGCGTTTAAGAATCCCATTGTGTCCGCTTGCTGCTAACTCTACATTGACCCGCATTGTATCAGCACATTTATAGACCTTAAGCGATATTTAGACATATAGCCCTTAGTTAAACACGCCAGTGGCATGTCGCAATAGGTCATCGGTGCTCGGTTACTCCATTGCTCGGCATTCAGATAGCTCCCCGCGTGCCGCCCATTGCTTTTGCCATTTGTTCGAGTCGACCTCGGCAATTGGTTACTTTTGTTATGTAAATAAAACATTTTGTACATGTTTAGTTCGATTGATCTTTATTCCGTTTTGTAGATAAGGGTGTTTGTTTTATGACGGGTATACCCACTTAGCCATCATTGGTCAAGCATAAGAAAATAAAAATCTTAGAAAACCTTTACATTATGAGAAGGTAAGAAAAAAAGACTTGGTGATACACTAAGGAATATGTATTGTTTCGACGTAAACATGCTACTACAACTCACACACACATCACGCATTTATCCCCGAAGGTATGTAGAGGCGCAAACAGGGCACCCACATTTCACCAAGTGTGTTCCGTCCCAATTCCCATGCTGTGATAGGGGCGAGCCCATTGCCTTATTGGGAACCAATTTCAGACTCCGGGCTAATACTGAGCAGAAAAACCCAAATATCACTACCCGATCCGGGATTCGAACCCACGACCTCAGAGCGCTGCCGTACTGCGCATGCAGTACAACTACGCCACTGAGGCAGTCTACCTATAACTCACTATCTAGTAAGTGCAAAAACATTCCGTCTATACAGCGAGTTTGTGTAGGATCATCGTGTTTGTTTTGACAGATAATAAAACATACACGCACTAATTCACCAGCCAACATCGTGTACGTTTCAACGGACGTTGAACCTATTTTAATTTATAATAATATCAGCCCTGTATGCACGGGCTTACTCTACTACCGAGAGGGATAAGGCCTCAAAATTCATAAGAGAACTAAGGTGTGCAGGTTTCCTTACGATGTTTTCTTTTAATGTTAAACCAAGCGATAATTCACAAAGAACACACACATAATTTTAGTAAAGACAGAGGTAGAGAGTGTCCTTGCGATTCGAACCTGCGGACATTATATATTGCAATTTACGTTTTATTATTAGTTTTATAAGGGTGAAATTTTCAACTTGAAGCGTGTTTCTCGATTTTTTGTACGCGCAAAGTGACCCCGTTGCATCGGCTGTAAGACATTGATAGTCTATTCACTACCGAGAGATTATAATCTATACTAATATTACTAATATTATAAAGTTGAAGAGTTTGTTTGATTTAATCTCAGGAATTACTAAACGGATTTTGCATTTTTTTTTATGAGAAAGCTACATTGGCTTCTGAGTGCTTGCTATAGGCTACTTATCCCGGAAAAACTTTTACACGCGGGCGGAGCCTCAGCCACAAGCTAGTTTATTATAAACCTAATGTATAGCGAAATATGGTAAGCTCTGATTAAATTACATGGTGAGTATGAGTAAATGTCGCCTGACGCTTAGCGCTACGACTCGCGACTGTCTTCAAACAGTAGCAACATACATTTACAATGTTTAATTTTTAAACAATGTTTGTAGAAAATTCATTGTTACAGCTGGAATTTACTATGTATAAAAAAAAAATTGGAATGGGTCATACATACATTTTTGTGTCAGGTATAAGTAGATCTTGACGTGTTTTGCTGAACAGTAAAGTATAACATTCGGATAAACTGCGTGTTAATAATAACTTTTTCGACAATTGACAACATTTCATTTTTTCAACATACCAAAATGTTTATATTTTATGAAACTAGATCTAAAATGATGAGATCCATATTTTTTCTTCTTTCGAAATGCAGATATATATATATATATATATATATATATATATATATATATATATATATATATATATATATATATATATATATATATATATATATACTATTATATAAAGCTGAAGAGTTTGTTTGTTTGTTTGAACGCGCTAATCTCAGGAACTACCGGTCCAAACTGAAAAATAGGGGACCGGCCTATGCTTGATTTTGTACATTATTCTATATGTAATGGTTAATAATACGAAAAAGAAGCACTCCTGCGAAAACTGCATAACAATTGGTTAAAAAATGAGCGAGTAATTCATATTTAAAATATTGTAACGTGCAGAAGTGGGCGCGATGTGGGGATATCGCTTCATCTCTTTTTTCGCACGCGTCGTAATTCCCGATGACGTCACATGTGGATACTTCGTCTCTTTTCTGTTTCTTGTTAATTACCCCTTCCACCGAAATTCAAAGACTTATAACTTGTTGATTTTTTACCGGATTTTCATAATTCCTTCTGTGTTATAATTTATATTCTTCTACCTTATACCCTATTCTTTTGCGTTGGATAGCCCTTTGTTCGTGGAGTGCTATAGGCTATATATCATCACGCCATACCCAATAGGAGCGGAGCAGTAATGGCTAATCTCAGGAACTACCGGTCCAAACTGAAAAATTCTTTTTGCGTTGGATAGCCCTTTGTTCGTGGAGTGTTATAGGCTATATATCATCACACTATACCCAATAGGAGCGGAGCAGTAATGTCTAATCTCAGGAACTACCGGGCCAAACTGAAAAATTCTTTTTGCGTTGGATAGCCCTTTGTTCGTGGAGTGCTATAGGCTATATATCATCATGCTATACCCAATAGGAACGGAGTAGTAATGGCTAATCTCAGGAACTACCGGGCCAAACTAAAAAAATCTTTTTGTGTTGAATAGCCCTTTGTTTGTGGAGTGCTCTAAGTTATATATCATCACGCTATGACCAATAGGAGCGGAGCAGTAATGGCTAATCTCAGGAACTATCAGTTTGAACTGAAAAAATTGTTTTGTGTTGGATAGCCCTTTATTTGTGGAGTGATATAGGCTATATATCATCTCGCTATGACCAATAGAAGCGGAGCAGTAATGAAACATGTTGCAAAACGGGGACAATTTATTATTTTTGAGAGCTTCCGTTGCGTGCGCTACGTAAGCGGTTAAAGTTATGCAACAATGATGTATGACGGGATTGTTCCTCTTAAAAGTTCTAAAAATATATTATAAAACAAAGTCCCCGCTGCATCCGTCTGCCTGAACGTGTTAAACTCAAAACTACCCAACGTATTAAGAGGAAATTTGTTATGGAGACAGTTTGGGACCCTGGGAAGAACATAGGCTCCCGGGAAACGACTACTTTTATAACGGTAAACTTTAGCCTGAAAAACTTTATAACGCGAGCGAAGCCGCGGGCAAAAGCTAGTATATATATATATATAAGGTCAGTCGGGGCAAGTGCGCCGACGGTAAGTGCACCTACCCTAAATAAATCGAAAACTATTGATGTTATACAATTACCGCAATCTTATATCGATGCTACTAACTGAAATACAGTTCCACTAAAAACATAAATGGCTATGTTCATTTTAATACGATTTATTCGCCATTTTATTTTAAGTGTCATTTAGACCTGTAAACAGAGATGACCCTGTGAAAGATAACATCAAATATTTCAAGATATTTAACATATTTCTGTAAACCAGTAAGGTGAATACATAGTTTAAACCTTTTATTTTAACTTCCTGTCTGAATTTTATTTATATATACTAAAATAAAGGATTTTTAGCAATGCGAAAAAATGTACTTAAAATTGTCGAGTAGGGCAAGTGCGCCACAGTTAATAGTCGTATGAAACTATGAGGCCGTTCAGACTTTGACCTCGTGACCTTGTAACCTTCGACATGAGTGTGCGCTGGCGGCTGCTCGCGACACCGAATAGTCGTGAAGAGACACTATTAAGTATTAGGTACCCACTTTTAATTAAATAATTTAAATATGTAATATAATGATATGGGTTTGAAATTTGAAAATCTATATTATACTAACGGAATATTATGTGTTTGCAATTCTAGATATTTACAGAAAATAAGAAAGTGAAGATGGACGAGAGTATTCGAAATATAGCAATCAAATATCAAACTAGTTAAAAAAAAACCATACGCATTGCTAGAAATTCACTGACGATGTAACTTTCTTTTTAACTGTTTGCGAAATATGAAAGTTACCTAATTTCATCTATCATACAATCAATTTAGTAGTTCTAAATTATTCTCTAAAATAGTTGCTAAGATTACTATGCTATTTTGTTCTATTGATATTAATTGTGTACCTTATCTCAATTCTGACAATGATTCTTTTACATTAACAAAGCTTAGCGTTTGCGATAAAATTATATTTAGATTTTTTATGTAATTTCAATTAAGCCAAATCGATGTACACTTTTGGACTTACCAGGATGAAGGAGCAGTCAGATATTGAAGCAAAGAGAAATATTGTACAACATCAACAGTTTATTTTCAATTCGATGGTGCATGAAACGTAATTGCGTAGAACTTTCTAGTAGATATAATATGACGTACTTAGTAGTTGTATTTTTATTAACCGCTCTGGTATAAACAGTACGCTTAAAAATTTCGTCTTGGGACGCAGTTTTGCGTATATATGAATCGTTCGTACGAGCAGGCGTCGGATATATCTACCTAGATGTAAAATTATGTCTAATACATTATGAAAGAATCCATGTTGTCCTTTTTGATATCATGGATACGATAATAAAATTGTCTATTACACTCAGTGACGTAATAATAGACATAATGCCACGGGCCCTCGGCCGTAAGGAAGGCAATTTTTTTTAAACATTTTCTTAGTTTTTTGTATAGGGGCCTAAAAAAAGTGCCGATAAAATCTATACATATACAGATATTTCATATTAGGAGAGACCCATTAAATTAATTTGCCTCGGGAATTTACAGCGCGGTGTAGTAACGCCACTGGTTACACATTCCCAGTGAAGCCACTATATTGGCATACCATACCCGAAGAAGGGACATAGTTTATTTTGTAATTAATGTTACAAACCGAATGCTAAACAGCGAGTCAAATAATAAATGAATTGCAAATCTAAAATTTCTATATTTAACTCAAACGATCATACAAATATGAAGTTATCTATGAGTGCGTTTATGAATCGTGAAGCGTGTCGGTTAACGTCCTAAAATTGGCTCCACGTGACGCTCCGCGACTCTGACCTTCACTTACCGTCTACAGATTAGTGTGAACGGTCAGTAGGTAACTGCTACTACTTGTATTCTGTCTTACAATAGACACAATACCACCAAAATTTATATGACTGATTTATAGTCTCGAGCGAATGATTTATGAATTAAGAAAATACATTTTTTATACATGTAAGATGTACATCAGTTTGCTATGAATGTATTACTGGAAGATAATAACAAAATAACTTTATAAAACTAGAAGATTTTTAATTTCACAAAATTAATATTAAATCCTATTTTATCAAAGTATTGCAACTTCGGATTGAAAAATCTCGTAACGTAGAATATCTAAACTGACATTTATTTTAAATTTTTTGTTTTATAACTTTAAGAATATAAAATGTGTAAAGCTTTCCCAGCTACATATTCTTTATGATTATTTAAGAGCGAAATTACTTTAACCGGTTTATATTATGTGTCAAAACTAGATTATCGTCTCCATATTCATTAGATAATTTAAAACCGGTCTTTATAAGAAATCGGAAATAAAAAGTAAAATAAATAATTTTATGTTGCTAATAAACGAGTATTTCTTATGAAATATCAAAACACGCGTCACACTATTACATTCGTCGTTTGTAAGATGGTTATTAATAAAATTGTTATTTTCAATCATGACAACGTTATATTATGTTCCGGAAACAGGGAATGTTATATCCTAAAATTAGAGTTAATTTCTACGGGAATCAAATATCATTCAGTGATAACTTGTGCCAGCCGCGGGCGTGTAGCGAAAAAATTGGATACATTCCAGCAATCGATTACATTTACTCCATCGTTAAAGAAAAATGATCATATATCTGTGCATTCACCACATAGCTATGTTCAGTGATATTGCATTGGTATTATGACAGTTTATACTACCGTTAAGTGCGGGGCTCTGTTCTTCCTCAATAATTCTATTGAAGGTCTATTCGAAAAAATATTTTACTCACAAATGATTTTTACTTAGAATAGTGTAAGAATGGGGCGGAGGGATTTTTAAATTCCGGTAATTTTATCAAAATGTTACTTTACGAAGCGCTTATTTTCGACCGTGGAAATTGCTATACTAGTTGAGCTGGCTTATCTGTTCTATAGAAAAATCTAGCAGGTAAGTGGTCCAGGCAAACATAAAATTCAAAGTTCACACGGGCATACGACTACAAATAAAGATGTATTTATCTGTAATCTTCATCTCTTATCTATTCTGGTCTCACCTTATCATTGATAGCAAAGGTGTTCTGAATTATTTATCGTCAGTGTGGCAGCTGTCAGTGTGTCAATGATATCTGTTGACAAATTTATCGTTTTATCGATGGCCGTGTCAGATCATACATCATAGTTGTAATATGCCAAAACAAATTTTAACTTCCAGTTAAAAGTAAAACGTCGGAATCTCGTAGGATATCGCGGCTTTAAAGTATCTGTTTTTTCTTGTAATAATGTCGGGAAATGAGAGGAACGCCTCAGGGATCGAAATATCTTCTTTGATGGCGTCCGGGCACGACGGAGTCAAACTTGGTCAAACTGGTTGGATCAATAAAATGTTTGTTGAAAAATAAAAGAATTTATTTCGTAGCTGGCCCACATTTGATTGTTTATCGGTGGCCACATCCCAAAAAGGTTTAAAACGTTAAGTATGAACGCACAAAGAGAGTCGAGTGTATGGATTGTGAATCATAAACAATGGTTAGCCTTGTTAATGAAACTGAATGCGGGCGAGTCAGCGGTCGTGGGACCGGCACGATTTGTTACGTTACCATGCCGCACAATCTAACTACAGTATATACATGAATTCAATTTGTACTTCTATTTCTGCTTATTCTAAACCGATATGAATGAATAATTTATTATCATGAATGTTTCATTTTATCGGGGGTTCATTTCAAAATTATTATTAAAAATACGAGACCACTGTTGATCGAAGTAGATCTTTTCTGGCTTCATAGATGTAGTTATACGATGCCGAATGAACTAGTCTTCACTAAATAACGTAAGTATTGCGGAATAGTGTGTAAATAATAGATGATGATGTGATGGTTAGCCGTGGAGTTGCTGCGATGATATCATTCCGCGTTCTCTCACGACAACATCATGCCACGGTTAGTGGGTTAAGCAAAGGCAAACAAGTCTCGGCAAAAAACGTTTGCAATTATCGCTGGCATGTGATTTAATATGTTTAAGCGTCTATTAATACTATATTAGCTAAGAATTCTTATAGCTTCGTCCTTGAGTCTGTGTAAAAGAATTCAAGATTAACAAGTAACAGTTTTGCGTGCGCTTCCCCCGCATTTCCTGAACGCAATGCACGTAGCTATATATGAATACGTAAGACTTATGGCAGATCATTTAGCTAAAATAGAACTACATCAGTAACTATCTTAACGAAACTGTTATTTGTTTTATAAAGTTATTTTGATCGTAACTCGTGATATTTTATTTATAGACAGGTCTGTTAATTGGATTTAAGTTATCTCCACCGGGTGCGTAGTACAACCGTGAAAATGCAACAAATATATACGAAATCACTTACAACGCATCATTTATAGTAATTAACTGTTTATTTACGCTGCAAAGCACAGTTCAGACAGAGCAACCATTTACATTTGCTTCGGGGTTCATACGAGTAATTTACTCGCATTCGCTGTGGTTCGACCAGGTGGAAGTCGGTTACGTAACAATACCAAAAACGATGCACAATGTACGTGATTGGAAATGGATTTAAAGATAGATTGGAGAGGAAGACCGAAAGCGAATACGTATGAATGAACATGTAATATTTATTAGTATAGATGAGTTTATGGAGGTATAATAAGTCCTGTCAATACAATTGTAATAATTATCATTATATAAACTGTTTCTCGGCGTCCAATTGTCAGATAATAAGTACCTGAATATAATTTATGCCGGTAATGGGATATCCGTTTACATGACATTTGATTAAACAATCGGATTCTGAGTGGCACTTGTGATATGTTCCCGTTTATATTCCAATTTTTGGGAATTTGTTTCCATAAACGTGCTATAGAAATTTAAGATAGGTCTCCTGTTGTCAGTAGGATCTAGGACATTAAATCCTGGCAAGCACCTATTGAGCGTTCGATCACTGTTAATGGATACAAATTGTGGAATAAACTGTGACAACAAGTAAACATCGTACAAAACCTTACGCGGCCTATCCCCGTCCAAGCCTGACCCAGAAAAATATACAGGGAAACTTGACTAGCAAAAGAGAATACTTATAAGTTTGGATAATTGGCTTTAAGAACATATTCATCTAATTAGCGCTCAGGCTGCTTCTCCATAATTTTACGCGTGTTACGTAGAGATAATTAAAAAGGAATAACGTTTGTATTAATAAATTTGTGATTCCTTTATATATTCACGCCTTGGGGATATAATTATATGTAATATAATAGTTTGTTATATAAAGTAAGATGATTTGTATAATATTCATTCGTCAAGTTTCAAATTGTGGGAACCTGGGCGTACCATTTATCTCAGATCGCGTTTCATTACAATATGAACTGCGGCACTTCATGCCGTTATGCTTACTTGAGATGTTATGTATATAATATACCAATTTCACATAACATGTTTTGATTATTCTCTTATGTCAGCTTCTACCTGTCCTTTATTCCGAATTCAGTCTCGAGTTAGTCCTCAGAAGAACTCACATAGAGCTTGACTGCTCGGGGTATCTTACCCTCGATTTTTCAACCCCCTATTATTCTACCATTAGCGTAATGAGGCAATCGAATATATTTTATATTAATTATAATCTCAACATCATATTGGACAATTATTATTGCATAATGCATAAATAAGTACAATAAATGAAACCGGCACTCCGCACTAACATTAGTGTAAAACATATAAGCAGGTACAAAACCTCATTGTAGCAGACAGTCGTGTCGGTGCAGTAGGCGACACCCCCGGGACACCTTTTATGTATTTCAATGTTACATTGAGCCATCCACTAACCCGCTCTGGTGCATTCACTATGTTCACTACGGCCGTGTTTGTTTTCACACAAAGGGGTAAGTGAAAAGTGATTAAATAATATGGAGTTTCGAAACATGTTGTACTAAGGGCTTTCATAGAACGTGAATGACATCGCATTAGATTTTGCTGAGCTAAAACTACGTTGTATTATTTTGAAGGCATATAAAATTTGACAACCCGCATTAGGCAACCATGTTGGACTAAACATAGACCATAGAAGTAGACAAGGTCTATGCTGAGCAGAGTGTCAGTGTATAATTTTGGGCCGATAGTAATACCATTATTGAAGATTTGGTGTCAAAGTACTCCATCTAGAGCGGAAATATTGATTCTCGGGAGAAAAAATGGAATGACCTTTTTAAATCAGACGAAACAACGTTTTTAATTGACGTGTTGGTCACAATTTCGGCTGTGGGTGCGCTGTTTTCAATAAATAAACCAACATGACACTAAGTACTTTGCCCGATACTCGATGCTTTTGGGTCATGTTTGGCCGGAGTAAAAATTTCAGAGTATCGGGTAAATTACTGATAGTATCGTTCGAGATCGCCCATAAGTAGTTACAAGAGTAGACACTTACAACATTAATTCACAACATTTCTGCTCTATGTTCTGAGGGTGATCAATCACAAAACACTTAATGCAGATAAAAATTAAGTTATTAACCTCAAACACTTTCTGAATGTTCAATACGCTGCGCACGCGCACTTAACATTTAGTATATTTAAAAGCTCCTTTTCCTCTCCATTTATTTAAACAATGACGGTTATATAAATACCTAAATACATTTTGTGCGTCATCACTTGTGAAATACCTATACGTCGAATGAATCATGTTTTGTCTTGAGAATTTTCAAGCGCCATGAATGTGTTTTAAGTGCGACCTCGAATGATAAAATATATTTTTGTATGAACGGTTCCTTATGCCGAGATGGAGAGGTAAGTATATACAGGTCTATTTTGGGTGGCACGTTTGTGGAAGTAATTTTTAGCGAACAATTTTCTTTTAATAATCAATGGTGCATTGCTTTACCATAATCTATGTTTACCTTTATTATGCGTTTCGGTCCAATAATGTATACTAGATACCCTTTAGGCGTACCTTCTGTCGCAAACATGACATTAACCTTTGGAATTATTGACGCTCGCACAAAATAATTATTTGCTGGTCAGTGTCAACTAGAATCATTAATATTAATGAACCTGGTACAACAATCTCAAGAATGTTCATCGAAGAATGCCTTTTGAGTCGCCAACTATTGCAAATACCTTTCGCCGATGAGAGTGAATAAACTCTAAGCTAAAAAAAAACTCCATAATTTTATAATATGTAACACATATGATTTGTTATTATCGAGTACTTGAGTGAATCAATTCTAAATTTAAAAATATCTCGTAATTTATTTCAAACAATATTTGACTGCCTTTGTGGCGTAGTTTTATTACGGTAAGACTGCAGTGCTGAGGCCTCGGGTTCGATCTACGGGTCGGGCAAAGTGATATTGGGGTTTACTACTCAGTGTCAGCCCGGAGTCTTGAATTTGTGCCCGATATAGCGATAAGCTTGTCCCCATCACATTATGCGATGTACATTGATAATTGATGCGATTTACACACGGCGGAAAGTAGGTGCACCCGTTGCGTCTCTGCCTATCCCTTCAAAGATAAGCGCCGTGAGTGTGTGTGTGTGTTATTTCAAACAAATAAAGGTTTTTTAATATGCAATTATAGCAATAAACCGTCGACCATACAGCGTCTACATGAACTACGCAGAAAACTTATCTCTCCGTAATAAAAAAAGTTTGATCAGCATTCAATGCACCAGTATTGTTTATTAACAGAATGTACAAGGTATCCTCGTCTATATTGCGTTGTCTGAATGATACGGAACGTGGATAGGCAGGAGTGGGTCGGATGCAACTGCACGGCTCTTATGATGAATCGATATTGTCGCATATTCAATAGTTCTAGCGCATATGTTATTGTCGGTGAAGTAGGCTTTTATTGTTATTGTATATGAAGACTGCATTATGCGAAGCGTGCCAGTTATTGGCCACTGTAGTTTGATTTGATATAATATGGTGAATAGAAATTGATTTAGTTATTTCCTTAACAATCTTTAGTAATTTATAGCTGAGTTGTTTGAAAATGCGGAACAGGTATCTAGTCAAATAATAACTCACTTTTATAATGATTATCCTATATTGCCTGTAATGTAACATGACTTTATTGGTAAAAGTTCTTTACAGCGGTTCATTATAGGTTTTCTGTTTAACTTACTGCACGCTAAAAGAGATTTTAAATAGGTTAATGCAGTACTAACACATTGTAGTGAAAATATCGCGTTTTATATTCGTGTAGCAAAATATTTTCAGGTATTTTACTGAAGTAGGACGCAAAGTAATCAAGGCTGTTATATCAAATGTTTTTTTCTATTTCGCAATTATTATTATCAGCTTAAGTCGATGTTAACGATCAAATATGTTAAGGATAATGTTTGTTTTAAGTAATATAAGTATAGAATACTCGTACAGTGGGCGTAATACATCTCTGTTTATCAAAAAAGGAAAGAAGTCGTGATGTTTCCACGTTATTTATAGTCTTTAGGCGTATACAGTATACCGTATACATAGATCAGAATCACCGTTTTTCTGATCAAAGGCTATCTAATGTGGTTAGGTTGTAAGAGATTTGGTATCGGCCGTCTGGCATGATTCCACGAGTAAGCGCTGGCGCGCGCCAGCTCAGCGTCAGCCTGTGTGAACATGTTACACTAAGATTGATATTACATGTGTTACGTTACATATGCATTGTCTTGTTTTGGATTAGCTGTATTTATTATACGATAATGTATACTGCACCAGTTTCGACTTGAAGAAACATTTATACTAACATTCGGGTTTGTCAATCGGTGGTATAACGGTAATTTAGCATTCAGGTTCATTTAATTTGTTTATAAGTTATTATTTTAACACGGCACAGCAAATAAGTGCGGTGAATTTAGTAAGTATAATGGCCAAAGAGAAATAGTTTTCCTTGACAATTAAGCCTACTTTATATTTAAACATCACCATTTCTGCAGGATTGCATTACATATTAATTGTTCACTAAGTTAAAGTTACGAGTTTCAATTCAAACAAAATAGCTTCTGATAATTCTGTTGAATACATTTGCTGATTTATTTAAAAATGACAACAGCGGGTTTTTTACCATATGCCTCTGGAATAATATTGTCCCTCGAATACTTGAATCTTTCATTTTATTTAGCATAAAGTCTGCCATCAAGGTCAATAAAAAAGGCTATAAAATATTTTAAACTCTATTATGTCGGACCTCTTTTTATCTAGAGTACATATAGCTGTAGGCCAATTTTATTACTTTGATAAAAAGACCGAAAACGTAAGTTACGATAATATTTTGTTAAAACGGAATCATGATTGTTTTTAACACAGGCCGATAAGAGTAAGTAGGTTACCACATGTTAAGTGGTCATCCCACCCCAACCATGTATTGTCATGTTGTGTTGCTACCTTTAAAGAAAAAACGGGGTTTAGGAAAAGAAAGAAGGTGTTTGAGTCAATGCAAATCTCACTCACCATACGAAATGTCCCAGAAAGCCTACACTTCTCTTTCATTTACTGTGTTACCCTGGCCGAGTCGGTAGAGTAGCCTATAAAGTATAAATATCTGTACAAATATCTACAGTATACTTCTACTAATTTGAAGTTTGCGAGCGAAGGAGCGTTTTCAATCACTAAGTAGAAGAGATATTTAGGTCACATTCTAAATTGCGTACACACTCATTATATTTTAACAGCATACAAAAGCGATAACAATGATTGGATTCAGGAAAGCAGAAACCATAAAATTGAAATCAATTTTGCCGTAATGGTTATGGGTTCATAAAACACGTATTGCTGGTCACCCGAAGAGTTCTTTTATCTTTATTACGCTGGTTCATAGTTAAAAACATTTAACAATCTTTAAGTATTGGCCTCTCCACATATCTAACAAGTTTTTCCGCGCCCCAAACTTTTCCTTCCAGCCTTTATTTAAGATCATTTACATTCTTCGGAAGTTCCTGTACCTCATATTCAAATTCCACCCGGAAGTGATAAAAGTTTAACAAATAAAATTACTTAAGTTCTTTGGGATCAATTTACGACGTCTTATGACAGTGTAAGATTTCAATACAGTGGGATGTATTTATCGTCCGCCTCGCCATATAATCACGATTTGGTATTTGTGAAAATATTTCAGTCGGTGCAGCGGATTACCTACCTTTATCGTAAGACGTAGGGGTGAAAATCGCTCTGCCACAGGCGAGAAAATTCACGCTTATTTGCCCTGTTGCGGCCCCTTGCGACATTGACCCTTAAGTCAAGGAAGAAAAGTACTTTATCTTTTATCAGACTATAATATATTCAGTTCACAAAATGAATTGCGAGTGTTAGTAACTCTGAGTGAGCCTGCGAACATATTCGTGGGGATCTGTTGCGTCGTTCGTTCCCTTTATTGGTTAAGAAGTTAAATAATATTGAATCTTGTAGAGTATTGTTAAAGTCCAATATTGTCTGTGGTTTCTCCTTGGGATTTCTTAGCGTTTTCCGATCGTTTTATATGTTACTTATTTGTTGATGGTAGTGGGAGCTTTGTCGGGATATTAACTGGCTTAGTCTTTGTAAAGTACTTAGCTAATGAGTGTTTAACTTGTGTTAGCGCGAGTTTATTTTGTAATTATTTATGTAATTATTTGTAATTATTAATTTCAATTATAGCGTGGTCTGCAAATTATTTTTCAGATTTAATTATTTACAACCAAATAAAATAAATAATAGTCACTGATATCCATGATTTAATAATTATTCTTAAAAGTATGAATGTAGCATTTAATTATAAAATTAGTTAGTTTACCTAACAAAAAAATAATATATTTTGATAACGTTGGCAAATCCATCAAAATATATCATGATATATGTTTTATTAAATTAATTCCAGAATGCGATAAGAGCTATATTTTAAGTTCCGATTACAAGATTTGAAGATAGTAACGATTTTGATTCTTTGTTTGTTACAGTAGACTACAGGAGATAGCGAGTGGCCCGGTGGCTGTCGGTGCAATTAACGTTTTTCAGGACGAGCGCTCGGAGCCATTGTGACGTCACTGCACTCCACGTGGATAACGCGGCTAAAAACCTGCGGTGCTCAAAAGGCATCTTTAAGTGTCGGATTTTCTCTCAGTTGACGAGATGTTTTGTTGGCTTGGTGTTCATTATTTTTATAGAATTTCAGACAGTCTCAAGATGCTGACCTCATTTGTTTCGCAACTTATTTATGATTTATTCGTCTTTGATGTATTTTAAAGGTTATTCAAGTGCCCGTTGCTTATTAAAACAAGACTACGAAATGTTTAGTGGGCACTTTTGAAATGTTGCGGCAAAGAAATACCCAATTTTACTCCTCATCACTAGCATCTTTGCGAAATGTCGGAATAAACTTCTTGCAACACTACTCGTGACTTTTAAACCCGCACAAAAACACGAAAGAAGCACTATAGACACGTCTGCGTCATAAAGAAACAGTACTTTAAGGTGAAAATCGTAAATGCCAAAATATTCGACGATACTAAGAGCGGATTGCGTTAGCATTTTGTGCATTGTTCAAGAAGAATACCTCGAATTCCGGATGGTACTGAATGGTAAAATGAGCTGGAAATTAATTGGCCCCTTGAGACTCTCCGACCCTATGCCTCCACTACCCCTTTCTTGAAATATTGTTGACGTGGGCTTCGGACTGCAGAATATTTCCTTCGTACCTTTGTGTACTAAAGTGTTCAAGAACTTTCTGAGTCGGTTTTAAGTTATCGAGTCGTGCGTGTGGAAAATTTAATTATCGTTCTTGGTAGTGGACTTCCATCATTGTTATTCATGCGGCGTTTGTCTGGCGACCGGTGACGTAAGGTCTGGGTATATTTGTGCAGACCGATGACCTCTGCTCTGTTTGACTAGCTTTTAAATTATTTATAATTTTAAATTAACACGTAATTTAAATATTTCCATTGATGTGATCGGTTGTCTTGGAATGAAACAAAATCTATGTGTAATACGTACACACCTTTATAATCCAATGGTATATAACTTACTGTATGTGATCTTTATAATTAATGAAATGAACATAAGTGACAGGCATCAAGGCTCATAAGGGACGGTATTGTTTTGTTTGAAACAGGATTTGAAGGGAGCTGTGCAAATCCCGTCTAGAAACATGCAGATGTCAGCCATTTGTTATTCAAATTCGTACAGACGACGCGACTCAAACGCACCCTGACATCGCGATGAATATGTAAAAACGATTATGGAAAACTTCTGAACGATACTAAGTATATTGTATTGCCACGACCTGATTTGTTCGTGACTAAAATCGAGTACATTTAATTCCCAGTGGTCTGTATTGCTTAGCGTTGTGCAATATTTTTGTATCAATTTGATATCAATCTGTGTGCAGTAGACTACATATAGCGCGTTAGTGACACATTGTATTCCTAAAAGAAAGTTAATTAATGTATTGCTTGCTTCGAATACGATGTAACAATGGTACTAAGAGGAATTTAGGCATTTTATTGACCTTATCTGCATCAATGATAATAGTTAGTAGTAAAAATTGTGAACGACTGAGCAGCGACACCTGTAAAAGGAGTGATGATATCGAATTAAAAGTAAAAGTTATGATGTTAATTGCATGAACACTAAGCTTGAATGCCCTTTTGCTGGCAATAGCATTATACTTTGAAAACACAAACATCCGATACAACATTCAGAATAAATATTTGTAATATACATATTATACCACACATCCTATTAGTCTGTGCTTCAAAGTTGAGAACATACATTTTCACTTCGCCCGCAAGCAGTTAGTAGTGGCTTAGCACGTGCATTTGTACGGACAATTTACTTTTAACTTAAACAAACCAAATCTTTTCGCAGTTCATTGTTGTGCGCGATTTGTTATTCATCCGGTTTTATTCGCTTCTTCAAATGCTCTAGAGGAAGAGTTAATGTACATTTCGTTGCACTTATAATGGTTGATTTTTCCGTCCTGAGATAAATGTTATCGGAGAAATAAAATACAGACGGACGGAATAAGAACTGAAATAAAATATAAACTATTTTGTTCATATACTTTTTAATTTTATTTTTAATCTATTTATATCTTATTCAATGATTTAGAAATGAGCCGTAAATGAAGTGTGGTGAATTATTTAGTGTTTAGAAGTAGTTTTCACATAACGATCTTCTACTGTTCCGCTTTTAATAGATTCGTTTCCTCTAGAGATGTTATGTCTAGGTGTATGTATCAAAAATAAATTTTGATAACATGTTTCAGTCACTACAAGCCATGTATCTCATTATGTAGTAATAATTATAATTTACATATTTGTTTTTAATATGAAACCGCTGATATTAATTACACAATGTGGTTGACGATTATTTAATAACGTTACTGATACTTCCAAAAATAAATGGTGTGTACGTTTTGGGCCAGGGGCCGGTGGACGCCGATGTTAATGGAAAACAATCGTGTTTTATTGTACTCGTAACGTTTGATGGGCATATAAAAGTGCTCACCTTAAGGGAAGGGTCTGAGCCTTCACGATAATGTTTGCGGGATTCTGTACTTAAGATATCCTTTTAGGTTAGTCGCAAAAAATCAACTTTCTTTATACAATGTTACTAGAAATCTATTTCATAGCTTATCCTTCGATTAAATATCTCTTTTGCTCATAAAACTATTAATAGTTTCAATTTTGCTATATCGACTTTGATTTCATCGTGTATTCTGCATAAATTCTATGAAGTTTGTATATAATAATCAACTTGGTCTTTGCATTCAAAATTTATAGCCGATTCAGTTTTATCTGAAGTGTTTAAATGCTTTTGCTACAGTCTCGCAATTTGTGAATTCAATGCAGTTTGCTGGAAAGTTATTTATTAGGTGCTTGGAGCTGAAATACTTAAATGTTCAGCATTTATTTGTTAATTTCAGTTGACATTATACTAAAATTTATACTTGAATTTTGCATTATTAATTTAAAGCTCTTATTGTTGACAAAGAATTTCTCTTTTATCAGTATGTAATATAATGGTTATTAAGACAACATTCCCGACCTATCTCTACTTTTAAAAGTAATTTGAATGGTGGCTCAAAAAGTTTGTACAAATTTATTGCTCCCGGCCCTCGTGTAGTCGGCCAAGTTAGAGAAAGTTTACAGGTCAAGGACCTTGGAATTCTCAAAACATTCCGGTGAAGTTAGAGCTGCGCGGGACGATACTGTCTTTTGTCGAAGCGATTTTATGTTAAGGGCTTTTTTATAATTTTAATGATGAGTTTATAAAAGTAAAATGAAATAATATTATTATTTGATTGCAAATGTTAAAAGATTTACATATGAACAAAAACTAATTTCTTAAATCTGATTGATAATTGTGTAATTAAAATTATTGCATTCTCGAAGTTACCTTATGATAGTCATCGTAAATTAAGTAACAGTTCAATTACTTCCATAAACAAACACTAATTTGCGGCAGAATCTCTACTAAATTAAAGCTATAAAACCACAATTTGATCATATTAAGCCACGACTTACCTTCCATACGATTCAGAATTTTATTTTGCACTAAACTTCGAAATTCATTCCGCTTTCAATAACTAAAACCGCTCTAAAATATCTAGTTCAAGAAAATATTCCGCAAGAGTTTATGAGCGATGCTATCCTTATTAAATCAAAGCGAGCCGGCTCCCGTTAAGCGGATCGTTGCCAGAATTTATCCTGCCGCTAACCGTAGACCATTTGGGAAGTATATACACAATTGAAATCGAATAAGTCAACAAACTAAACTTGCGATAGATTTAAACTGTACAAAAGATCGCGAATTGGTTATCTGGGTCGGCTCGCTGTGTACCGGAATGAAAATATTGACCTTATTAAAGTAAAGGAAAAGTGTTGCGCCAGACTAACCTATTTCGTGCAAAGTGTCAGTTTACCCCAAAGCGTTGTATGTAGAGGTTGTCTAAATATTATCTAGAATTCTATTCAGGCTCGTTGGGTGTTTGGGTGGGCTATGAGGGCTGTCACGACGTCATTACGCCTCGGAAATAGGCACTTTTCCCCTCGTTAGTAACTCGGCGCGCTGCCCTCTACTACGAGCTATCAAACTAACATTCATACTATATCTTATGTACGCTTTTCAATTATAACACCGTTTTATAGTATTGCTACCGTGTCCTTGCGAGAATAAATGTAGTTTAAGGTAGAATAGGAAACCCATGTTGCATGTTTTGTATATGGATAAACAAAATCTTTACATTTGTAACGTATCTATAGAGAAATCCTCTTCGACAAGGGATTGTCATGCTTATTTTACTGGCAAACATATATTACGAAATCTTCTATTGATCTAACGTTTTCTAAAGTTGGTAGATGCCAACCTTTTCCAAATAAACAATCGGCGCTTGTCCAATATTGTTCCGGGCATTTGTTTTCTCAATTTTAACTTCAACTGTTTCGACTTTAAAGCCTATTTTTCGTTTTCCCCTTTAGGACCTTTTTCAAATTATATTCTTTTCTTCTTAATTAATGTTCGATGAAGCACAAAGCTTCGATTGTGTACTTTTTGTTAGTCTGTAGTGTACGGCGTCGTTCGGTTATTGCAGTTTTAATTTCTGCAGTATTAATTACAAAGGTGGTGGTTATTATGAAGGCCTAATTGGTACCTTTGTTCAGTTCGAGAGGGAGCAAAGATTTACCTCTCAAAATAGCGTACTGGATCGACTTTAAACTGGTTTTCAGTATTCGAATTCTTTTTTGGATGGAAATATTCATTTTATCTTGTGACGGCGATAAAACTGCTTCGTAAATATACAGAATGTTGAAATTGCTGTTCTATTAGAACTTCCTTTCCATGAATCAGTAATGGCTTTGTGCTTTAATGGCATTAGGATGAAAAACGAGTACAGGCGAAACGGTCTACGATAACAATGTTTATAATGATCGACATAGGACACTATTTGCTTTACTGAACGTGCGCCAATTAGAAACATAGTAGCATTTTAATATAATATTATTGTTTTCTGTGAGATTAAGATTATCCCCCAAATGCATAAAGTCTACATTACCGTAAATAATCAATGTATTACATTTAATAAATTGTACATTCGTTTTGCGTAGTATTTCGTTTGAAAACGCGGAACATAATTGCTAGGCACGTGTACCTATATCAATATCACGTATTATAACAATTTAGTTAAGTAACATATTGTTGTAATACTGTCAAGAATCAGGACGTATAAAATATTCACAATGAAACAAGACAACATTTTGAAACCACATCATAGCAACATAATAAAATAAAACAAATTCTTTACTTGACAATAAAATTTCAGTTGATACATTAATTGAGACCCGTGCAGCTTGATCTAAAATTTTATTGAGAAGGAATGGCTTAATGAAGTGTTCCCTTGCTTGGTTGAGTACATTAAAGAGTACTTGCTTACATTCATCCCTAATATACATCCTTATACGGGCCGTGATGGGATCTTACGTTATCAGGCATAAAAGATATCGGTGAATACATTTTACATGAACGTTCACACGGAATATGTCGGTGCTTCGGTTGTCAGTCAGCCGTCAGTCACCGCGCATATAAAATGACAGTGCACAGTCCGTCAGCACTCAGCTGTGTGTGGCCAAAGTTTAGGTGATCTTGATTTTGATTAATTGCGGCAGTCGGTAAAGCCACTTTATATTAAGTGTTATAGGGTATAATAAGCTGAAATATATGCTTTAAAAATTATATTATATAAGAATATTATAAGTTTAATAAACATATGAGATTTTTAGTATCAAGATTTTCATTAAATGTTATGCATAATTCGTTTATAATGAGTGTGGAAATACTTAAGTACTTTAAATGGAAATAATGAGTGTTTAAAAATTTCTTCGATAAAATAACAATACAATAATAATTGTTTAATTACTTGACAGTCAGAGACAAACCACTGTTACCTGATATACTGATTAAAATGTTGACAAGTAAGGTTCTTAATGTTAAAATGTAACCGTCCCACAAATTCAAAACATCGAAATGTATCCACATTCCTTCGATGTTTATGATGCAGCTGGCGAATAGCCGGTTTAGTTAGTCGTGGTTTCAATGCCTGCACTTTTGATAGCAGAATCTCATGCGTGTGGATCATCCCGTGTGTTAAGTAACTTTAATAGATATACTGTGAGTTATTCATATAGGTAATGAATTCGTATTAGATTGCGATACTAGTTTGAAAGCTTTGATAATTTCAGCGATGTTGCCTTCACGTCAATAATTATCTGTGAATGGTATTATAGAGCTAAGTTTATGATAACATTCAGTTATTGTACAACTTGGGTTTTTATATTATATTATAAATAAATTTGTTCATCGATTATAGCTTTCGACTCATCCTAATGAATCGAAAGCAGTCTACTAGGAGTACATTAATTTTCAGACTCAGATAAAATTAAGGTTAAGCTATAAATCCATCCTAGTTTATTAATACTAATAGCGTTTTCGTTTTTGCCTCACATCCCCCGAAATAAAACCTTTTTATATGATCATAACATGTAATGCGTTTTGTATACAACTTTATCGGATTACACTAAAATTTACTAAAATATTTTCAACCTACAGGTTATCGCCGAATAAATGGCATGGGTTGAGACCACGTGATCAATTGAAGGTAAATCACAGAAGTAGAGTCTCTAGTGGACTATAAATCAATAGAACTAATGGGATTATAGTGAATTTATAAATAAATGTTTTTATTTTTATTAAAAAAGTAGTATGTAAATTTTGAAAAATGGCAAAGGCCACAAATCATACGTTTGAATTAGTTTAAAAGTTTTTATACATAGATTGGCTAAAATATGGCTAACATTTAAGTTATTGACACAATTATTCCGTAATCCACAGACATCATATTGTGTTCGCATAGTCTGTAGATCTTTTTGTATCGTTTTTATGCCTTCGATCCATGTCGGTTGATATTATTTAAATATTCTATATCTATTTGTTGAATAAAGTTACACGCATGACGTCCCGACCCAAACAAATAATGTTAGTCGGACATAAATCCTCCATTAAACTGTACGTAACATATGTACATTGTACATATGTGAATTATCAATAGGTTGATTTGAATAATATATGCATAGCGAACAGGAATTACAAGCGGTCAGCGAACAAAAAAACTTTGTTAATTTAGCATTCCGATGTTAGAGGTCACTGTCAAACAATACAAATTACCAAGAAGAATCAAGTAGGAAATCACACGCAAACAATGATTAGTAAATACGTATAAATTTGACGTTAAAAATATGTATGTTTTTAATTAAAATAATCTTTTTGTGGGCAGCAAACGCATAATGCATTTGCCTGAACTTTTTGTTGTGCTGCCATTGGCTACCTTTAATTCTAAATTCAAAACCGGTTGTGCCCAAATTCAAGATGGCCGTCTTGGCGGGAATACCTACCATACTTACTTGACATTTGCGTTCGGGCGCGTTTGGTTCATGAGACGCGTGACCTTCACCTGGTTCGCAGGTGAACGCGCTTGGAACGCACCGATACGGTGGTGCAGGCGCGTAAGTTTCGATGTTCCGACAAACTATTAATACATTTGAATGGTTTAAAATATTGTGAATATGTTGTTAATTTAATACTTATCTACAACATACACATATTGAAGGTTTTATGATAACTACTTTTTTTAGGAATTTCGTTTTTATTTTCATGACATTGATTGATATTCATTGTTTGTCTGCGGGCTGATATAGCGCGTTGGTATTGTTTTGAATGTTTGAACTACCCGCGCATTTGTTGCATTTTGTTTTCACTGCGTTGGCAGCATGAGGTAGTGCTTAGAGAATATGGAATACTCAATACGAACGTTGGTAGTATTTTTTCGTTTGTAATATTTTTGCTTGTGCTCGGTGAGGTCAACTGTCTATCGTTGAACTAAATAACTGTTTCTTTATTTGTTATCACTACCTACGTGAATTAATTTTTTTTTAAATTTTTTGCTAGGTACGTATCATGGTAGGTAGATACCTACTCTTATAAACAGTCCATTTTATAATTTTTTGTATATTTGACAGAAAAAATCGAAACATTTTATGTACCAAACAGATTGTGAGAAACAGTGCAGAATATTTGCCTTAAAAGTAGTTTAAAAATTAGCAAATTTTTTATATTGAAACGTAACATATAAATTATTTCGCCCAATGCTTATTTGGAACGCAAATAGATTGCTTTACTTGGCACATTATTTATGCAGCTTCAGTCAAACGCTGATGTTCAACAATAATTAAATAAATCTTTAGATCGGTTCCTTATATTTCTAAATACGCTGTTAACATAAAAAATAAGTTTACATAATATGAACCAATTGCTTTGAAATCAATCGTGAGATACGTTTTCGCATTGGATGAGTCCCAGCGGACAGTTAAAATACTGATTCAACAATAACATACTATTAGATGCTCAATTTATTTAATTTAACGAGAGATCGTGTCCGATCTAGGCTCAGTTTAACCTCACTCAGTTTGGTCAAGGCTGTTTAAGCTTAGTATTTTAGTTTTAGTTTTGACCTCCCTGTCAGTCGGAAATCTGCGTCCAAAATACTAATGACTGGTTATTACACTTGTCCACTTTTTGTTATTGCACAATTAACCTTAAAGGTCCGGTTAATGTATTTTAAGTTGTTGAGAAGACGAGTTTCGCTAGTGCCAATGTTATTAAACCAATAATAAACCTAAAAATATCCGTCAGACTTCTTTTGATGGCATAGTTCTATCTCTGCCAGTATCTTTATTGATACTCATTAATTATGAGCAGCACTCGCCAAAACGCTCACAGCTGAGTTAGACTGGATTGATAGTTTGACTGATGGTGAGCGCTGACCTCAGTCAAGCTTAGTAAAACAATGAATAGTCGTACGTACGTAGTAATTCATCCCTACTTTAACATTGTCTAAAGGGTATCGGAAACTGTCAACTTGTTCCAGAGAAACAATACACTACTATAAAATTTTCCTTTGTTGAAGTAGTTGACGCAACTCAGTCAATGTAGAGTTGAAGATGTGTAAGTTACTCAAGCAACTATCAATTTCATAGTAAATTAAGTATTATTTCGCAGCAACATGTTGATAGCGTCTGCGCGAAGCTTTAGTGCAGCTTCAAAGGATCTTACGTGTAACTTGATAGATTATGGCTTAAGAATTATTGGTAGCGATACGCCGTGACATTAACCGAGAGCGCGAGTTGTTGACAAGCTATATTAAGCCGTAGCGGCGTGGTGACAGCTTAGGAATAGAAACTAATCCAAGTTCACAATATGCGTAGCGCGCGTGACAGTTTTAGGTCAACGGATTACCTGTTTCTTTGGATTTGTAATACGTTTATCACGTTGAGACAATACGGACGTGAAGTGAGTTTGTAATGCGTACTTAAAATTATATGGGAATGTATAATAGTTTGATTTGATAACATGGGTATAATATGGGCCAAGTTATGTGTAAACTAGTGCACTGGTATGGTATGTAGGTTTTATACGACGTAAAGTTTCGATACCGGCCTGTATAAAATTATCGAGCACAAGCTATCCTTCGTATTAAAGGGCTTTGTGTCGTAAATCCATCAGGCTCAATGCATGTAAAGCCTTAAATGTGTATTTTCCTCCTACTTTCCGCGTAAAAAACTAAATAAAAATTATAATTTATTTTATTTTACAGTAATTGTGTTATTTTTTATTTTAATTGCATATATTAATTATCATTTTATTCTTAATACTGCAAACATTTACCTAGGTTAATCTCAATTATGTATATTACATTTTCGCTTTAAATGTTATTAAAGTACAATTTCAACAAAACTTATACGCCTTGTTTTCTAAAAACTTAGCAACGTAATTATAATCACTGGTAATTTGAATTCCATAACTAGACTTGTCTAGAAAGAACTTCACATTATAGATTTCAATTACAATTTTTTGTTTTTCGTTGCATGATTAATTTTTAAATGAGTGCCTAGAAATGCTTTATTTATGGTTCTTTATCTTTTAGTTTTTAATGCAAGAGACAAATTATTATGGGTCGCAATATTAACAAAGAATTGAATTGAAGTTCTGTTCGAACACTTATATGAATTTAATTAAGCACACCTAAATCAGCTATGATTTAATTTTTTAATTGTATACACCATAAACCAGTGGGACTTTTGCTATACAGTATTCTACATCGTCTCTACACACCCGAGATGGACTGAATGATCATAATAATATGTGCTACTGATATAAAGGATTTGCAGTAACGTGCGTGAAGGCAAATTGCGTCTACCGGTGTAAAGAAAGGAAACGAGGATTATAAGGAAGGGGAAGGGTCAGGCCTTCGGATATCTTCCTCGCTATACAAAACGCAACAGAAGCTGACACTTCACATCGCTTGTCTGTACGACAATGGTGCTACTTCGATCGAACCGGCTTAGCTGTAAACAAATATCTTCACATCGTGCCACTAGTGTTTCCAACTGTAAGGTCACGCATTATATTTTATTTGAAACTTGTATAATTGTGCGTTTCAGCCTATTCATATGATTTCGTACGGTATATCGAAGTATTACAAGTCCAAATAAAATAGTTTTTCGTATTTTTTGCGGTTTTTTATATTTCCATTTTCTCCCGGCGTTCGAATCCAAAAACTAGTTTTATTTAGATGTCTAACATTCGCGTAATCATTACACAAATACATTGCATACAATGGAAAATAAAGTAACATTGGTTTTTAAGGTGTCTTGTGCTACGGAACCCTAATTACTAACCTATAACATATTTATTTTTATAGTTTTATCGATTTATATTATTTTTATACTCGTTTCTTAAGACTAAAAACAAAACTTGTGAAAACGTCGCCTATCCAGTTGCATCGATCTTTACGATGGAAAAAAACTTGTTTTCGGAGTTGTCATGTTCGATTAATGAGCAACTTGCCATAATAACTATTAAAATATTTCATTATATTGTAATTATAAGTGTATTTTATCGCGAAATAAGTGATTAATAACCTTTATAATAACTCAGTATCGACAGGTTTTTTTAGTAGTTTTCAGAATACTTTTTTCTTTCATACAGTTTGCTAGATATTGCAGACTCAAACCATCATTGTATCCTAATATTATCGCAAATAATTTTGTGCTGGTTTCAATGACACATTGAATCTGTATTTAGATCTTTGCTTATCATTTCAAATGTAATTTTGCTATAGCACAGAATATCTATTCTTTATTAGATATCAATTTCTGGTTGCAACTTTATATATGTACAAATGCGTTTCAAGAATGATACGTGCGCTACATCATTCAAATTCCTTGAGCAATGGAAGCGTTAATATATTCTAAACATATAAATATATCTTCACAACGTATTCAATTTACAATATTAGTAGTATGACAATTATATTTTCCTTTGATTCTAGTTTGAATACTGACCATTTTTAATATTATAAATCAGTGGCGTACTTCTGTAAGGGCAATGAAGTCATTTTTCTTCTTTCCTATTTTTTCTAAAGCCAATTGGGACTAAACTTTCAAGTGGGTGTCCAACTCAGCTCTCTGCGTCTTGCCATCTTGCCCATCATTAGTTGGTAAAATGCGAATGATAAATAAGCTAAGCTTTCTCAGCCATTCAGTTATTGCACCTACTGTTGATTCTAAGATTTGTATTATATTGTTATTTTTTGTCTTTCATGGGATTGTGCAACTATTTAATTTGTCTTATTAGATTCTGTGGGATGCGCTTGCAACTTGTTCAATGTACATAGGATGAAACAGGAAGAAAAGGTAAGAATAAAAATTGTTCTTTTGCTGTTATATTCGAATATTATTTCTCTTAGCATTAATTACGTATTATAAACTAATAATTATTAGCGGACAGCGTGTTTCGAATAGAGATTAACGCCATCTATTTAATAAATAGAAAAGAATACTGTTTGACGGCGGATTGACACTAGCATGAGTTCTAGATCGGATCCCTAGTAAAGTCATCACAATAATGACCGGTCAGTGAGCGACGCGAATAGAAACAAAGGGGATATTCGTAAATACAAGACCGGCGTCAAGGCCAACGGGTTTAGCACCATCAGAGCCATCTCAACGGCACAAACGGAATTGTTCGTCGACATCATCTTTATGAATAGCTAAGGTCCGCAGATGCTGGTTGACTTTATTATACAAACGTGTTTGCATTTACATATTTTTTTTATGAATTTATGATAAATCCGTCACTATTATCATATTATAAAGTGTTATTTTTAGAATTCCATAACTTTGTATACACATTTTGTTTATGGAAAATATTTTATCTTATCTTAAAAATATAGATCCAGATACTTAAAAAATTAAGTAGATATTTGATAAAAAGTATTTAAGAATTGAAACTAATTTCATTTCATTTCATTTAAAAAGCTTTTTATTTAGTTTGAGAATAGTAAAAGCTCCTGTTTTTTTACTATAAAGAGATATCCATTCTGGTAGGAATTTGGTGTAAGACGTTTTTGTATTTATTGATTATTATTAATATTAAGAAAAATACCTTATCAAATTCAACCTATGTCACTGATATACATGCTAAACTGGAGTAGCACAACCCTGAAGTCCCACTGACAGAGAATTTAATTTTGTTTTACGATTTAAAAATATATGTAACGGATATAATTATAGTTTTCCAACCAATAACCGCGATATGTGGAGTACAGGGTAGTGCATAACAAGTTGTTTGAATTGGGACGCGTCCCGTTTCCAATCGCTGCATTAGTTTTAGACTGATTTATGTTTGTGCGAGATTGTTTACCAACTACAGAACGGATTTACGACCACCTGCGAGGGGCTTAGTTGAGAACGTGCCTTGAGTGCGATCCACCAAGAGGCAGTGGATCCTCTCAAATTTTAGAGGAAATTGTAATGCTTTGGTGATGTATCCTGAATGTTCGATTTAAGTGTAAGGTGGCTATTTTATGGTCATGACGGTAAATACGTATGTTCGTAAATTATTATACCAAATATTATCAGTGCTCAGCTAAGTTTTATGTGAAATTTAATTATAAGATTTAGTAAGCACATTCATTCTAATAAATAATGGCGAGGTGTACACTTAAAAATTGTTGTTAATATATTCATAATGTTTAAAAACGTAAAGCTTTGCCAATCCTACGTTGTAAGTGTCGCTAATTTCTATTATGAATAATGATTTACTTCTGTGCGCAACACCTACACGAACTTTGAAGCCACCACAGCACACAGGTAATGTAAACAAAGAGCAGAGCATGTTCAATTTTGAGAGATCGCCGACACACGTTTGGCTTACCGTGTATTGTCCAATTGAGAGGAACCATGGGCCCAATTCCGTTGTATTAATGATTTATGACAGCCGAATCGGCATCGAAACGAAACTGTCAACTGAATTACACATGACGTTCATGACTCGACGTGAAATGGGACATGCATAACTAACACTGTAAAATCAGTGCCACTAAAAAATAAAATATCATTCAGTGCTTGGGCAACAAACGGTATTAGACGTAGTAGAGATGTTCTCTATGAATTATATGACAGAAGGTCCTTTACACCCAATGTCGAATTTAATAATTATGTGAGAACATACTCTCAAATTTTTAAACGTGTATGTAGGTATGCTAAAGCTGCCTATATCAGTAGTCATATTAAAAACTCAGATAATAGAATTAAAACTACTTGGAAAATTATTAATACTGAAACTGGCAAAAATAAAACTAATGACAAGATTTTATTGAACATTAATGACGAGCTAGTTTCAGATAAATATAGAATAGCTAATTACTTTGAACATTTTTTACTAACATACCTTTTGAAACGACAAAATGTCTGCCATCCTCACCAGGGGCAGCTGAGTCGTTCTTAAAACAAAATGTTGATCTGTCGATTCCAAATTTCGAATTTGAGTTTGTCACGCACTCTGATATAATAAAAGTATTTAAGAGCTTAAACATAAAAAGCACTGAAGACCTATGGGGTTTATCTGTTAAAGCGTTGCAGTCAGTAATAGACAACATTGCCCCAATTCTTGCGGAAATCTTTAACTGCTGCGTCAGAGACGGCATATTTCCTGATCTTATGAAGGTTAGCAAAGTAGTACCAATTTTTAAAGCAGGTTGTTCTAACACCCCCTCTAATTTCAGACCTATTTCTATTTTACCAGCCTTAAGTAAGGTATTTGAAAACTAATGCTTAACCAAATGCTGGTGTTTTTAATAAAAATGGGATCTTACATAATAGACAATTCGGCTTTACAAAAGGCAGATCCACGCAAGATGCTGGACGTGCTTTAGTCAAAGCTGTGTTAGATGCTTGGGAGGGATCCCAGGATGCACTGGGGGTCTTTTGTGATCTTTCCAAGGCATTCGATTGCGTCGATCACAAAACCCTCATTTTAAAGCTTCATTATTATGGTATTAGAGGAATTGGACTTAAACTAATATCTTCATATTTATCAGGTCGAAATCAAAAAGTATTTATCGACAACGTCTCCTCTGCCGGGTCCGCAGTTAGAATTGGGGTTCCCCAGGGTTCCATATTGGGTCCATTCCTATTCTTAGTTTACATAAATGACCTGCCTTACATGGTTGATAATATGGCAGATGTAGTATTGTTCGCTGACGACACTTCGATTATTTTAAGTTAAATAGAAGGGATGAGAATCTCGGTGAGCCACATAAAGTACTTAGTTTGATTTCTGACTGGTTCTCTTCTAATAATTTACTTTTAAATGCCGCAAAAACGAAATGTGTCAGATTTTCGTTACTGAATAAAAAAGGAACTAAATATTGATTTAGATGGGGATAAATTAGAATTAGTTCCCTCAACGGTCTTCCTCGGGGTTTCAATCGATAGTAAATTGCAATGGGGCCCCATATTCAAAAAATTTCTAGTAAACTGAGCTCTGCCGTGTTTGCTATTAGGAAGATTAGACAATTAACTGACGTGGCTACGGCAAGGCTAGTGTATTTTGCATACTTCCACAGCATTATGTCCTATTGTATTCTTCTGTGGGGCTCTGCTGCAGATCTGCAGACCATTTTTATCTTGCAGAAACGAGCGATTAGAGCTATTTACAACCTTCGCTCTCATGATTCCCTTAGGCAAATGTTTAAGGAGGTGAATATACTGACTTTGCCGGCCGAATATATTTTTCAGAATATAATGTACGTACGTAAAACCTTAGTACTTTTATTAAAAACAGTGACTTGCATAGTCTAAATACCAGAAATAAAAATAAATTGGTTGTCCCTAATCATAGGCTCTGTAAAACCAATAAATCTTTCTTAGTTAATAGCATTAAGTTCTATAATAAACTTCCCTTCGAAGTTACCAATTTGACCGAACAAAAATTCAAGTGTTATGTTAAGCGTGAATTAATGTGTAAAGGATACTATACTGTATCTGATTACCTTAATGATAAGACGGTTTGGAAAGTTTGTCCTGCACACAATGACCCACCATGTTAGCACACATTAGTAATTAATTAACTGCCTAAAATGTCTTTTGTTACATGTCTCACATGCTTTTTTATAATAATGACATTTCTATAGTTCTAATTTGACATAATCATATCATATCTTAATGAAATGTAATTTTTGAAAGACGACCACCCGATCATGTTGTGTTTGCCTGTTCAATATCACTCTTATTTTTTTCTTTTCTCATGATTGAAAACTATGATTGTAAATGTAGGCGAATGCACGCTGTACGCCGTTATTTAAGTATGAATCTATGTTCTCTTTTATTTGCTATCGCTAATTTTATTTTATGCCGCTCCAGGTTTAGTCGATTGGATTTCATCTTATCCCATGTTAACGGTGATGTGCGTGCATTAGCTTATATAACTATTGTGACTATGTACAAGAAAGACTTGGAAAAAAATACAAAAGAAGTACTGAACAATTGATGACAAAAAGAAAGCCCGGAGTTTCTTTCTGCCTTTCTTCTTCGGGTAGTCATCACTTAGGTAGCTAGTGAAAGGCTGGTAGGTTAGCTAGGCTAGGGCTCATGTCCTCACCGGTGAGGATCGCGACGCGTTACCCTTCTATTTCCCCTACTTGCCAGCCCGAGCTGGTTACTTCGGTTTGTACCTAGTCTTTTGTATAAACTTTATCCCTAATTTAAAATCTCCATAGTTATATAAGTGATTTTAATAGTTGTTTAGAAATAATAATTATTCTTATTCTTTGTTTTGACGTATCATAAGTGCAACTTTGTTCGCCTACGTGATAAATAAAGTATTTTATTTATTTTATTTATTTTAACACCGTGAATATGTCAATAACAGTATTGGAAACAAAAAAGTATCCGATTAGGTGTTTGTTTATTTTTGTAATACTTCAATACTCTTATTAAGTCTAGATTAAATTACCCACAGTTTAAATAATAATTTTACCCTTATAATTAAATTTGGAATGTATTTGAATTACAACGTGTTGCGAAAGTAATTCTTATAATAAAACATGTTCGTATTGTTATTTCGTGTAATAGAAACCTCGTATGTCGTAATTTTAGGTCTGAAATCTCATCGTGGGCTGGATTCCCGCAGTGACGCCGGTGTTTACGTGATCCTTTAATGCTTTTTAGGATGTTGTGGGACGTAAAACATTACCTGTGTTACTGGTTTTTTTCTTATAACAGATCTGGAAAATGTGCCAAGATATTATTCTAAAGTATTTTTGTGGCCCTCGGGAATGATCCCGTTCGAACTGGCCCGTTTATGCTGTAGGCAAAAAGTCTACAGTTTGACTCTACCCATGAGTAGTAGAGGCAGATGGATGTTAAATATAGAGACGGTGTGAATATTGAAATAAAATTATCTTACAGAAGGTTTATCCTGTCTGTAGAATTTTTATGTTGGGCTTCGAGAATTCTATTTTAAAAGTCCCTGAGGGGTGACGAAAATAGTCCCTTAGTGGAGTGTTTTCGATGTTAGTTAAGACCCATTTTCGTAGACCACGCTAGGGGGTGAATGTAAATAAGATTTGAATTTTAAAGCGGCCACTACACGCGGCAGTGTTGGTAATAAAGGCACAGGTACACTACACGCTTTAGTTGATTGACGTCCTTGTCAATATTTATTGGTACGTAATTCTGTTTCAATGAAATTTTGATTCTTATTGGATATCTTATATATCGTAAAACTTATAAAAATACTACTTTATTTGTTTCATTATATAGTTGTTAAAAAGGTGGGGCATTTGAGGTCACCGGATATGTTATTTTCAGATCCGTTCGACAGCCAGGCGGAGCGTCGGCGGAGTTGAAGCACTGATACATTACTTGATAGATTGGACAAAGTAGGAAAAGTTACATAAGTTGGTCATTTATTCTTTGATAGAGCTAATACAGAAAATTCTAGGGTTATTATTGTAATTTATGAGGTATTTGCGCAACGTAATATCGGTTTTTATTTAATAAATTTTTTGAAGAGCTAAATCACGATTTAGGGACGACTAAAGTCATCAACTGATAAAAGTTCAAATAAATAATAATCCGACAACAAAAGTAAATAAATAATGATGTATTTAGTTAATACTAATAATTCTGACAGTTGAATATCTTAGCAAACTTTTGACCCTGTGTTTGTATCAAACTGTGCACTGCCCTCGCGTGTCATATTTTTTTGTAAATGATAAAATGCCGTTTAACGTCGCCAGTTATGTGTTTTGTGAGGACGGAAAACTTTTTGTGACACGTTCTTTGCCGTCTACTTACAAAATGTGAGGTGTATTTGTTGATGTCCCTTGATAAATATACGTTTCTATGCTATGTATGTTTGTTTAATTATACTACATTTAGGTTTATGGAATATTCTTTGTTGTGTGCGATACTAAAAATAAAAAAAGTTGTTACAACCTTCTTACTAAAATAAAATATTTCTATAATTACTTCTCATAATATCCTTAAATATTATAAAACAAAGCCTCCCGCCGCGTCTGCCTGAAAGCGACGAACTCAAAAACTAACACGCGGGCAAAATTACGAGAAAAACTAGTTTGTTAATAATTTTTGTGTTGTTGAACTATGAAATTTTAATCTTAACTCAAGTCTGAAATCTGTGCGAAACTAAACTGCGGTGTTGTGTGTTAACCCATAATGTTATAAAATAATGCGCTTAACTCAAAACTCCGTTTAATCTGTAGTTATGTCTGGGATAGTAGATAATTAATACAGCGTAATAAGCCAGCGTAGGTACTCTGCCAACTTATCTGAGCGTTAATTAAATTTTAAAGTATAACAAATTTCTTTAGACAAATATCCAGGTAAAGTGGATTTATTTATGAATATAAAACTGGACCTAGTTGTCGGCTTGAATGGTAATTAAAGTTAAGTCACTTGAAAGACTGTTGTTTTATTATTTTTATTTTCCATTAACAGTACGATGCTTCAGATCAAAGGCTGTCAACATTTTGTTGTTTCTTAAAGAAGTGTTGGCAGTTTAATTTCGTTATGATTTAAGGGTTAATTTTGATAAAAATGATTATACAAAGTTTTCAGTGTTCATTATAGTGTGAAATAATATTGACACGTTATTGGATGTTTGTTGGGTTTAATACTAGCCATCTGATAAGAAAAGAGGTGACGCCGGTAAGGATAATAACTGACTTTAGTTATTAATTAGAGCGGGATAGGTGAGGATCTTAAATTTATTGGTTAACACATTTATAAATGTCGATGCATCTTTATTCCAACCGACTCAACGAGGTTCTCAATTCGACTTGTATTTTTTCAGTTTGTTTCTGCAGACTTCGTCATTTATTAACCAATTGGATTTTTTTAAAGAGTAGACTTTCAGATTTTTTCTATATTTTTTTTTTTATTAAATTTGCACGTTTAGCATAGCAGATACGTAATAAATACAGCTCATGATCCCCTAGGTTTAACCAACCACCGTGTTATTTATTACTTTATAACTCATCTGTTATTAATTGAGTATCTATAATATTATAAATATGCGTTTAATAACAGCCTGTACATTAGTTATCCTTCCTTACATATTATAAATCACAGTCCCTCGGTGGGTCTGTCTGTCTGAATGCAATGAACTCAAAAATAACTGGATTTATTTTGATAAAATTTCGTATAGATATAGTTAGAAACCTTGGAAATAGCATTGTATATCTTCATCCTGGTAATATACATAGCGGAACTCCTATCCCTAAAAATTCTTTCACGCGGGTGAAGCCGCGAGCAAAAGCTGGTTAGGCTATATTATATCGATAAATGTTAATTATTAATGAATTGGTTTGTATTAACTATTCAGGTAATAAAATGCATTGATATAAGGAAGCAATTAAGTTGATACTTTATTTTTATTATAAAATAATTAAATCGCATAGTAATCATTTAAAAAATATTATGTTATTTAAATAATTATTTTTCTATGCTTAATTTAACTTGATAACTTAAAACTTATATTGGCAATGATTTATAACGTAAATGTAATAGGAGTGTTGTTCGGGCCTCTGAAAATCTCACACACATAACAAACGCAACTGCGAACTGTCACTTCACATTAGTTATTAATACATTTTTGTACTTTCTGGCCGAAAGATGTTTTTTTTAGAAATATGTAATATAATCTGTTTTAATACCCCACGATATGAAGCGTATATACTGAAACACGTAGGTCGATTTTAAAATAACATTTTGAGAAATTTCACTGTATCACATAATCTATGTAAACGATAAATATACATATTTTACAACACACGTATAACTAACATAAATGGACATGTCTATACATTCTTGGTACATATGTGTCTCTGTACATTCTACGTAGAGTATGGAATTTGCGTTCGAATTCGACAAACACACGCGTTAAGTGGGCGGTGTCGGCCTCTCTGGCTTACCACTTAAGGCGGCCCTAAGCTGCTTAGCTCAAGGTCAAAGCGAGAATTTCTGTTAAACGCTGTATATTGCAGCGGGATGCAGATTCTCAGATAGTTTCGTAATTGCCGACGCAATTATTACTACAGTGGTCATTATACAATATCATCGCGTTGGGTTAGGAAAATTGGACAGTAAACGGTGAAGTCTTGAGTTCGATTTCTAGTTTGCATTTCTAGTGAAGGATACAACCGAGCGTCCCAGGAGAGCAAAATGCGCCTTTTTGGAAGTAACTAATCATAAAACAATTCAAGTAAAAACTGCAGTTTAAGACTGTTATAACGTAACTGTATTTTTTATTATAATTTATTTAATTTTCTTATTTTCATTTTTGCGATGAACGCAGCAAACGCCTTCTAGTGTGCTATCAGGCCAGAGTGAATGTGACGATTAAAATTTCAAAGACCGCTTGTGTATGCTGTGTAGACCGAAATAACGTACCCTCGCGGTAGATTCACGATGATCTAGTGTGACAGTTCATCGGAGTTCTTGTCGTGCAATTTTTAACTTAATTACCGTGCTAATAAGGGTTACGGTGTTGCTAATGGAGTGGAAAACATAACGCGGTAAACTTACACGGGACGTGCGTTACTTACGATGCAGGAAGCGAGGGGAGATTCTAGTGTATGTTTGCCGCGTGTCTGACGCGAGATTTGTATCGTATTGTGTATTTGTTTGTCGCTTTAGATGTCACGTTTATGATTGTGATTGAATGGAGTATTCATGAAGATACGGATGTTACCGGTGGACTGAATGTTTTATTTGTATGCTGTTATTAATATGGAGTATATAATGAAAAGGGGTCCGTGGAGATAATGTTTTAAGGCTATTGGTCTATGTTTTGCAAGCTAGTGTCAGCTAATACTGTCAATCATTCATGACTAATAATGTGGAAAGAATTTTGGGTGAAATGCCGAGTGAAACGTGATTGTAGGGAATTTCAGCGTAGCTAGTGGGTGCTTCCTTTAGTATTTTGTAGGATATTGTTACACCTGAGCAGAGCGATGTTTCTGTTATGTAATAGCTCTGATAAAGCAGCCATCATACCGTTAGATTTTTCTTACGTCAAACAAGTAAAATAGGACCAATTAAGCCACAATAAAATCTTAACCCTCCAATGCGATTGACGTTAAAAATCCGCAACATGTGTTAAACAGTCGCGCTAATCTGCGATACTGGAAGGCATTCCTCACCCTCACGGTATCGCGTAATCTTCGTTCCGCGCGTAATGGCGCGAGCGAGTCCCGCGCCATTCCCGCCGCTCGGCTCCAGCTAGCGCCGGACGTCCGCACGCCACGCCGTTCTATGCCATTCCCCGCCATTCCCCGTCGTTCCCCGCCTCTGCCAACTGTCGCGTGCCATACAATACCTTCCAAGGCGTCGACGTTTTGTTTTATTTAATTGAAAATTTTCGTTGTACCGCGCTCTATTGTCTGTGTAAACATTCGGAAGATAAGGTAGACGGGCTTATGATTCGGTTCTCGATTTATGAATGGATGGTAATTATTAGTGCTTGTCATATTTTGATATCAAGTTCACAGTTAGGGGAGCCTTTTAGGAGGGTTATAACTTATAAAAGTTTTCATGTGCGGACTACGTGGCATGAACTAGTCAGCAAGTAACAACAAGAGTACTGAATACTGTATTAGAATCCAGTATAAACAAAATATTTTACCTTTAGCCAATGAGGAATAATCTTTCAAGGTGTTTGTTGTATTATAGCTTTTTATGATATTTTGAGTATAGTTAGATGCCATTCTACGCAAAAACTAAGTATAGCTTTTCTGAGGTAATTATCCAAACCTAAACAAAAATATACCTTCACTAACACAATAACAGGGCTAAACCTTAGAGCCAGGGCTTAAAATGCTAGCGTATCAAATGTAATAGAAGCAGGGCAGCCGGCGCAGCCGTAACTGTCGTCAGTCTGTGGTCAGTTAACAGGGTGTTGCTATCATCGCGTAGCGTTGCAGATGACAACGGTCCGTGTCACTAGATTTAGCGGGTTTTAATACGAAAAGGAGAACAAATTGGTGTCTTAAAGCTGTAGAGATAAGTATTAAATTCTTTTAAAAATATATTTGTGGGAGCTCTAAAGTATGCTTATCAGTATCATAAATGCTTTATCACAGAAATTATGTATTAAGGTACAGTAGTACAGTTAGAGTTAAATGCAATCGAAAAACAGAATTTCAATAGTTTTATTAATATTCTGTATTGTCATAATTGCCTGTATTGTGACAGTGAATCAATGGAATGAACTCGTGACATACCTAATCCGCTCAAGGAATATAGGTGATAGATTTGTTTGAACTAATATTAATCGTTTCCATCTATATAAAAGAAAATCCTTGTGAAAGTATGATGTACTATATTGGCTATAAGTTACATTCTATTGTTATCTAATGTAAATAATATTACAATTACGTGTTCAACTAACCTTGCCTTGGACTGCCTGCTAATACTGATTACAATGAAATGCTTATTAATAATTGTGGTATGCATTTTATTATTCTAGATTTTGTACCTATAAGTATAAACTTTTCATGTATTATTTATTAGTAAAAAATTGGCTCAGTTCGTAATTTCACATTATTAAATTAAATAAAAGCTTACTGATCATTTCTTTAGAGTTAGTATATTTTGTTTTTATATGAACCTATAATAGTTTTTCAATACACTATTATGAGCTTTGATTTTTATTGTTACCTAATTTACTATTTGCTTCAGAAAAGTAGGATCGTTCAATAACTTTAATGCCAAACATCGATTCAAGACGAACGGAATTTCACAGTAAAGTTTAGACTATCTTTAACAATGTTAAATTGGTATTGATGGCCACAATGGATTCGTGTTAAATGTTTCAACTGATTGAGTATTGAAATCGATGTTTTGAATATGTAAATCAGACGGATGTTGTCGATATAAACATTCGTTATTGCGTAATAACCGGATCGTATTGTTTAATCGATTTCCAGGTAAAATGCGTCAACACCAACGTCAGAGGCTAATCTTAAATACAATTGTAGTATCTGAATTTAAGAGTGCTGATTACTCGTTTCGACAGATCCGATACAAAAATCGTGATTAAAAAATAAAGGCGATTCGATTTGGTGCGCTTCTGTTCTGGTCTTACAAAATAATGCCTTTTCTATCAGATAGTGATAATATTGGAACAGTCGGTCCATTCATATTCTTCCACATTTTTTTTTAGTTTTATAGAAATACTGTCTTGGTTGTGACTCCGCTTGCGTGAAGAAGTTTTTCTGGGATAAAAGTCCCACTTAATATTTTCAGTAGCACTCAGGAATAATGGAGCTTCCTATTAGTAAAAAATCAATAAAAAAAACCTAATCGGTGTAGTAGTTACTGAGATTAGTTTTCAAACAAACTCTTCAGCCATGTCTTCAGCTTGATATATTCGTATAAGGCGGCTACCAGCCGTCGCTTGTTACTTACAACGTAGCGTTCTAGGCCATCGGTTGCTTATCAACCGGCGACACGCGGCCGCTAGGGGATTTGACGCGGAGATGCACGCCTATTATACACTATACGCGCTGTCTGGCCATAGGTTAAGCGAAGATTTTTCACGCATCGCTTGGCACGATACACAAAATGATAGTCTATATAGGCTCCTACAGAAGCGGTTTATTCTCGTCGAGCGTAGTTCTAGGGAAATAGCTTATAGAGACTCGTACGACTATTTACAATGGGGAATAGGGAAATGTATTTATTCCAAAGAGGTCAGAAAATGTCAGATGAAATTTTTATCCTTTAAAAAAATCTGAAAATGATGCAAGGTTTGGAATATAATATTTTATATACATATTTCGCGTAAAAAGTAACTAAATTAATATTTAAAATAAATTAATGGTGCATTGTTCGCAATTCAATATAATCTTAGAAAAAACAAATGAGGAGGATTTGTTAGATAACAAATCTAGTTTTTCAGTTAAGCTCCACTCTAGGTCAATAACACGTCCATCCTAAATCTATTCATCACAGATAAATAAGTTTGGAATTAATTTTCAATTATAACAATATTCTCGAAATGCAAAATAACAAGTAATTAAAACGTCACTCATCAAAATGAAAAGGGGCCTATAGCGAGAACACTGACATTGATGGAGGATTCTGATATAACTAAATTAATTTACAGAGTTATTCAACGGTTTTATAACTTAAATATAAAAATTCAAACAGAAACCATTGTGTTATAAAATAAATATTAAATTGATTTGTATTGATTTGTATTTGTACTATTATCACTACGATTCATCCTAGAATATGTTTATAGAATCAATTATATTTCAGCAATAATGTCACCATGTGGTTTGAGAGCTTTCGACTTAGCGCTCACAAATCAGATCCTGGTTATTCGTAATCGAATAACAACTCACTGGGTGATCTGACCAAGGATCTTAACGTAGAGCACACAGTTCCGACTTCCTAGCACACGTAGCTTCGAACAGGCACGTCCAATATTTATAAGCAATCATGTAGTCTATGCCCGCGGACTGGGTATCGTCGAGTCATACTTTATTAATTTTTGTTGCAAAACAAATCTGAAAACAATTTTTACTTAAACTTTTATGGACAAGTAGGTATGTAGTAGATTTATTTTTAAATAGAACACTATTTATTATTATAAACCTATGTGCCTGGATTCAAAGTTGAAAAGTTAATATATTTAAGATCCGTTCATTATATTCAAAGTTCGTCGCAAGTCAGTGCAAAAGTAAGGCATCGCTGAGACTTAATATTGAACTAGATTTTCAGCCGGCTCATGCCGAACCAATACGGGTTGAGCCTCACTACTTATCTGATGTCGATTCAAGGACTTATACTTCCAACCCTGTATGGCAGATGTGAGTCTATTGGCTATTGAATTTTATTTAAATTAGATTCAAGTGAAACTTAGGTTATATTTGTCTTACTGATATTTTTTTATTTAAATAAATATATTTGTACGTCTTCGTATGTATGTATGTATATGTGCAGCTGATTGGAGGAGTATTTATGAATCAGACGTACGGATACTTTGTCTCATAATTTACGCGCATAAAAATCCTATTTCCTAAAATACCGTATTCCACTTAAAACTGTTGAAATCGATTCTCAATTAACGCAGGCACAGATGTATTTCGGTGGGACGCAATCGTAAACTAATTTTTGTCTACAATTCCAGTCTCGTTCCGAACCTGCGCCGTTTTAATGTACGAAGCAGACCGGGCCGTAACTAAAGTAATATTACATTCTCTGTATCGTGTGCAATTGCAGTTTCACTGTAAACATGCTGCTAGTTAAACTTGACTCGGTCGATGACTGATGCAATGTGGGATTTCAGAGCAGTCACGATTACCGAAAATGTGATTCGCCGCTCGCATTCACTGTGCCGTCGTGAACTGAGTAGCTATATATTGCTGTTTTTTAAGAGCACGGAAACCTGACTACTGCAATTCACTGCAAATGGAGCGGCATCCTGATAGAGTATCGCATGACGAGAGGAATATCCCTTGATAGTCCATATATGCCAGCCAGTTCAAAACCAGATATTCACAATATAATATCTGCTAGTGGAAGGATATATTTTATATCCGCCCGGATAGTAACCACCGTACACAAGATGTTAAAACTCACCATGGTGGCCCTCGTCATATCAGCTTGTGTATATCAACAGGCCGGCATTATTGTGTCGACTGCCAAGGGGTAATCATCTCTCGTCAGTTGATATTTTATTGGACTCCGCTCCATTTGCCACTAGGTGCAGTCACTATGTTGTGCACGTATACAAAAATAATGGGTGTTGCCTATTATATTCATGCATACAATATTCGATAGCTAGGATAGTTGTATTTTGGCACGTGAGCATGTAACTCGTAGGGGTTCGCGTGATCGGGCGCCATACTTGGCTACACGACGCCCTGACGGTCATTCCGCTGTTTGCACAAGCATAATATCTTACATGTTGTGTTACCAAATTCCCAGAGGTAAAAGTTGAGGCTCCAGTTTCGTCCCGGGAGTCTGAATTATGAACTAACTTGTTCAAGATTGAAAACTGTAACTTTCAACAATGGCAAGTTAGTTTCGGCAGTAGTTACGCTCTCTTCGTGAGGTAATAAGCTACATTTTTCTCTGTTCTCCTGGGAAATTATGTTAGCTATTCGGATAGGCGGGTTTTTATTGTGTATTTTCAATCTGGACGTTACGTTTGTGATCAACTAAATGATATCTCAATGCAGATAATTTATGGTGTGCATGTTAATTTAGTAAAAGAAAATCTTGTTCTATTGTATAAGGTGGGGTAAATGTCATAAATACATAAAGACAGATGATTATTAAAGATAAAGTGCCAAACGACGATCATTATTATCTCATAACTTATACTTTAATTATACGTTCAGCGATTGAGTCTCATTGTGAACCATTGTGTTGTTAAGAATATGCCTATATAACATCTTATACTATTATGTTTAATATTTGAAAAGTTATGAATTTTTATAGTAACCCCTATTAAAAATATTAATGAGTACCATTTTGTCGTAAAACAAAAACAATTTTAAAACAGAAGATTAATAAAGTTTCATTTTGTTTACAGGTAATTAGAACGAGTCCAGGTGTGAACAGTAACCATTTTATAGTCACAATAAAACAGAGTGGTTTGATTAATCATACTCTACCGGCTACGACGAAATTCTCTCATACAAAACGAAGATCCATAATTCATTGTGAACTTAATATGAACCTCAATCTATTATCTCTTAAACGATTTCGCATCGAATGAATATTCATTTAAGAGTAATACCATCCCAAAATGGCATTAGGAGGAAAAAATACGATCCATCCGCGGAACGGGGAAACTCATTTAAATTTTTGATTGTGAAGGAAAGCGGGAGGAGTACTTCTAAATAGGACCGTAATCGAAAGGTCAATAAGTTGATTTTCTTTGACAATACGTAAAACATGATCCAGACGTTTGAAAAAATAGGAAATATTTATTCCGAATTAGTTTTAGTTTGAAATATTTTAGAACTTGGAATTAGATATTTAAATATCCACTATCTCTAAATTCGTACCCTTTTTATTAATACATCTACTATGCATCAATATTGAAAAAATAATGCTTACGATATTGATTTATTTATTTAATTCGTTTCATATTTATCTAGTTTCGAAGGTAATTTCCATAAAACTATCATCAATTTCAAGGTTTTCTCTGTTTTCTTTTAATATAATAATCCTTTTAAAATATAAATGATAAATATCAACAGCTACCGTTGTTAAAACTGTGTCCATAAGCAAAGGTATTAAAAGAGTTCCCATATTTGCCGATGTTTCGTATAGCATTTATTTACGCAAAACTTTGTGGTCGCGTCTCGCCGCAATCCACCCCCGGGTTATTTTACCTAATAGCTTTATCGTGTTTGTATTTAATTCTTATTTCACGTGTCTTTGGAGTGAGTGTTTAATTTTTATTATTAGGGTTCTGTAGTGAGTAATAAAAATGCTTTTAATATGGATTTCGTTGATTGTTTTATTGTTAGTTTGCAGTAATTTAAGCTGGTAAACAAAATTTGTATGAACTTTATAGTAGTATAGTGTATCATTTTCGTGTTTTTTAGTAGTAGAATAGTCGAGAAGCAAAAATGTATGTATTATAAAATTATCGTTTTAATAAAAAAGCGACACGTGATCGACATAAAATCATTATAATTTTCAATTTTTTTATGGTATAATTTAAGACAAAAATATAATATATCCAGCCCTATTCTTTAAATGTAATTACAATTCCCAATCAATTGTCCTGAAAAAGTTTCAGTGACATAACTTGACACTATCAAAAAATGCTACAATCATTTGTCCAGTTTTTTAAATAAATTCACTCTCGCCTCTATAAAATACTAGTTGATAGCGGTGCTGAATTCATTTATCTCACACTACAACATCAGACAGCGTAGAATCGTCTGCACACGTCGACGGCTACAAGACGAATGACCGAGTTCAGCGCAAAAAGGTCTGTACGTAGTCATTAGCGGGTAGATTGTTACGAGGGAAAGTTTCTGTGGACTGAGCATTCTTCATATCGCGGCCCATTGCTCTGTTTAGGGTTCCGTACTGTAACGACTGGTCCCTTTCATTATCTCCCTTTGTGACTCATTCGCAACTATCTTTGATATTAAAACCGCAATAAGCCCCCCAGAATTGAATTTGTGACCATTTATAAAACGCTTACACAGTTGACGTGTCTTTTGAAATGTGATGTAATAAAAGGGACGGGGTTTATCTCCGTTACGTGACCGTGTATTTTTTAGATGCGAGGTTGAATTATTACCGAGTGACGGGTAATACGGGTTGAAAAGATTTGATGTAACAATGAAATTCACGTAAATCTTTTTGACTGGAACGTCATTAAAAGTTCATTTACGGTAATCGCGGCAGTCACGCAGCGCTTGGTTGTGATCGCACTGATTTGATTGTGATTTAATTTGCGGTTTATTTCCATGTTTTTATAAGAATGTGTAAATATCGATAGGTAGGCAAATAGAATACGGATGGCGTGTGCGCAAATGCTAGGGGTTTGTAACTGAGGTCAGCGCTGTGCGACTGATTGCTGGAAAATGTCATTGGATGCGATCCTGTTTGTCACACAAGGATTGGTTGATTAGCTTCGCGATTGGATAATGATTTCGGTGCTGTCCTGTACAGCAAATCCTTTACTATCAATTCTATGCGCGCGCAGTCCTGCGCATCTACGCTGTACGATTTTGTTACATAATTATACGAGTTTTGTAACGTACCCATAGCTAGTAGTAGTTTTAACTATTTAGTCTTTGACATTGCAAATGGTTTGTACTTAAGCCTCAACTATATCATTAAATCAGACATTTTCTATACAATTGTGTAGCTAAAGTTTCAATGTTTCGTTAAAGTTTTGACTGCAATTCGCCGTAAGACTGATGTCAATTTTAAGGTTATATAGTGCCGACGGAACGTGCGTTAATCTGCTGAATTATATTTCATTTATTATAATTATTTTTTTTTACTTCATTTGCACACAACATAAACTACTTACCGAATTATTACTCTATATATTTTGCATTCCACGTGTTATGGTTATACGTGACGATTGTATTGTAGTTATGATCGTAATAAAGCATCATATGCACCAGACGAGGAGATACGACAGTGGAGAGGAAATAATAATTTTCCAATTGATGGTGTAGGTATTATGTCGACCGGACGTTGGGAATTTCAAATGATTCTCATTGTAACATGCATTAAGAAGTATTGGATAATACCTACAATTCACCATCCATCATGTTTGTCTACAAAACGGATGCTTTGAAATTGTGTCACAGGCACGCGAGCCTTCGCACCACCAGTGCAGTGTTGAGTCAATAATTTTATGTGAACAACCATCTGCTGTGTTGTAGCGACTAGCTGTACTTACTGAATGTATAAAATTTAACGCGAAGTGACGTTTCAGATCGCGCCACTCAATTTTTGCAAGTTCCCAATAAATTTCCAATGTGTCGAATGCTCAGAAAAGGGGAAAAAGGTTCTGACCACTTAAAGAAAATCACATAATTGAAGAACAGTAAACGGTGCGTAAAGTGGGGGCGACCCTCGGAAATAATTCTCGAGTTGTCGGAGACGTGCCTTTTGCCGGATGTCAGAGGACGGCCATCGGTCATACATCATGCGAGATTCGGGCGTCGTGCATGAAAAATGATTCCAACCCGCCATTAAATATAATTTTACATGTATTTTTGTATCTTTGTTTCGAACGATAATGGGCCAGTAATGCGCTGAAAAGATTGATGAGTGTGCGAAAGCGAATATGAGTTGCGTTGATAGGAATTGTTATGGAGCTATTAGCATATCATGATGTGATCACGGATCATCTTATAAGTTCCATTAAAGGGTTTTCTTCCTCGTAGGGATACGTGGTGGTAACTTATTGCCACCGCTACCGCCATCGTCCATGAACAGTACATACCCATAATAGTAGAACAATCGTAAGGGCGTAGTCAACCTTTTAGGAAAGGCGGTTTTATTATTTGTGTAAAGCCTTTACTTCACTCCGCTTTCGGCTGGCCGACTTTCTCGTAGTATAGAAAAATTGACAAGAACATAATTCTAATACAAATTATACAAATCATTATTTATTTAATTGCTCCTTTTTTATAATAAATATTTATGTATATTGAAGATAAAAATACATAAATCCTTCGAATATTTTGGTATGATTCGCAATATTATTTTTATCTCCAGAATAAACTCGCGTTACATGACACAGTAATTTAATATTAGTTATATTGGATGTAAGCTCGTAGTTCCCAAATTCTTCGGTTAAGAGATATGAAAAGGTTATTTAATTTCGATGATAAGAATGTAGGTGCTTTGTTACCTTTATAAAAGAATATTTGTGCTCCTATATTTTATATCGAACCGAACTATAATAAGAAAAGCGGTTGCCAAATATTTCAGACGGCTAGATTGTCGGAAAGTACTCCTTTAAGTAATGTCATGACTATCTTTTTCGTGTAGGAGGCACGTAGGTATAAATCCTATATAATAATAATAATATCAGCCATGTATTATATACTTGCCCACTGCTGAGCACGGGCCTTCTCTGCTACTGAGAGGGATTAGGCCTTAGTCCACCACGCTGGCCTAGTGCGGATTGGTAGACTTCACACACCTTCGAATAAAATAATTCACAAAGAATACACAGATGATTTTAATGCGCCCTTGGGATTTGAACCTGCGGACATTCGTCTTGGCAGTCCGTTCCACACCCAACTAGGCTATCGCCGCTCTTTAATCCTATATACCTATCATGTATCAAAACCCCTGTATCAAAAGTTTTCAACGCTATCTCAGTTTTGTAGTGTTTGAGTCAAACATTCACGATGTTATAGGTTTTTAAGTTTAGTATTGCCATTGATAAGTATTCAGTTAAATTTGTGACATGTTTATAAAATGTCAGACATTATCTAGATTCAGTCAAATTCTTACTCTGTAATCAGTTCGGAAAGCAATTTCCACTAAAGAAGAACGGAAAGAAAACTTTTGTGTTGCTCTTTTCAAAATCACTTCATAGGTATAATGTAGGTACAGTGTATAGAAAAAATACCTTGAGCAACACATGCATTTTTAAAGCAGGTGTCCTCAAATATTTCCGAAAGACTAAAGTGCTATTGTGGGTGCTTCATGCTCGCGCAATCTTTAAATATATGCATCATATCTTTGGCCACGAAATGATTGCGCTTGCGTCTTCAATCTAGAACGATATCACGTGAACATCTTGAGCTGACTGATAAGTGTCCTTTTAATAGCGTAATAGAACTTCCCGAGGTCGAATCCATTGCTTCAATTGAACATTTAGTATCTATTAGCTAACTCGCGTCTCACTCTAGAATATTCCATTTTTTATTCAACCTCGTCGGTTTGGTAAAATATTTTCCTATATTAATTGGGATGTTGCGGAAATTTCCTTGGTAAATAATGTAGCTTAATTGGAAACCTTATTCGGGATTGATTTTTGATTGTATCTCGTTTGGAACTCATCAAAATATTATTATAATTTTTTTAACCTCTACGTTTTGATGTATTTAATTTTATTACGTGGCTATTAAGACACAAAAAACATCTTTCACTTAAATCGGATTAATGTTTTTTTGTGTTCCTTAAGTTATTGGTTTTACGTTATAAAGTTAAATTATATTAATTACCTTTAAGAGGAAACCTAAGTCAAGTCGTAGACATCCTATGATTGACGATACTAGTAGCAGTATTTGTTATTTCTTAGTGTATTACTTAATGTATAACAACTTTGTCTATAGATTTGTCGACATTGATAGAAGTTATATATTTCAAACTGCGTTCAGTGTTAATCCCATCAATTAAAATCCAATCGTCGATCTACGAGAAACATGATTTGATAATTTTATTACCAACACATCTGAGATTGATAAATATTATTAGACTTATTAGACTTAAAATTATATTCGGAATAAATTTTTTATCAAAAAATATTATTTTAAATGTGTTTCTGCAATGAAATTTACGCCGTTGAATTTCTATTATTTGCTGCAGGTTGCTTTATAACATGCGAATAATTTACGCTGTTCGCATGTCTCAGTTGAGACAGCAAGAATTTGTGTTAGTTTTTAAATTTTAACACATAGTCTCGAGGTTTGGATATTGAGACCAATGTGCGATGGTACCAGTAGTCTTGCATCTGATCACACCATTGGATTAAGAATGAGAGTGCTAGTGGCGCGTTTATCCCAGCTTTCAGTACTAAGAAGTTAGCTTTTGTACTTGTGGTGGTGGTGGGTACCGGACACAACTTATAGGTACTACATAAAAATATTCATAAAGGCACTCTAATCGTTCTAATGATAATTAGATTTTACATAAATATGGAAAGCCAGCAGGAATCAGGTGCTATGGAACCATCACTACTGTTTTGTATTTTCAATTCATAATACAAATGAAAATAGACAGTATATTGTGTTCAATGAAGTTGTAGTGCTCCGGCGAATGTTATCCAAAAGGTATTTCCACTTAGTGATTGTAAAGGAATTGACAAATCATATTGTATTCCCACAAGGTGGACGGACGACTTGGTTAAGGTCGCAGGAAGTCGCTGGATGCAAGCCGCTTCCAACAGGTCGACGTGGAGATCCTTGGGGTAGGCCTATGTTCAGCAGTGGACTTCCTGTGGCTGAGATGATGATGATGATTGTAGGGTTAAGCGACGCATAACAACTCTATCTACCGGAATGTTTAGTTCCTTGTCTTGTTTATGTCTTCGGAACTTCATGTACATGCGAAGACTTGGCAATAATAAAATGTTACATTTGTTATTGTTTGTTTCCGTGACTGTTTCTAGGAAGTGGAATAAGAAATTGTATGAAAGTACGGGTAATCGTGGAAGGATAGAAAATATTTTAAGAAATATATACTTTTTTAAGAAATAAAGAGGATTTAGTGATCTTCCCCACACTAGATATAAAGAAGTCTCTATAGGTACATATATAGATTTGAAAATATATCGGTAATTTGTGACATAAAATGTACCGACCTTTAAAACAATATTTATTTGTATTCGGAAAGGACGCCGTAAAAATCATTCAATAAGATCTTAAAATTTTAACTGGATATCCAATATAACGTCACTTAGGTTAACTTTTCTCAGAGTATTTATTGCCATTTATATGCGAATTTTGAAGACTTGTTTTCCCTTTAAGCATAATGAGACATATTTGAGCCATTTAATATTTCATTCTACACTTAGCTCATGATTCGGGTTATTAACTCACATTATAGATGTCTTTAATATTTATGCATAAAACATCAGCGCATAATAAGCGCTAATACCATGAATTACAGCGTTGAAATCCTAAGTCAGAATATTCCGCACTAACGGACGTGGATGTTGACCCAAACACCGGTGGACAACAATGAATCGCAATCAAAGTTGGCGAAACTCACTGCACCGGTTTACCTACTGCTCTATATTGTTTAAATACACACAATTGTGTTTGTACGTCCACACTACGTCTGCAGCTTTCCAGTTACACGCTAGATTAATGAAACGTACGGATCACTCGGCTTGACTGTTGTTTATTCGAACACGACTACTGTGGATAGGAAAGAGACTGATTTTAATCATTTTGGGCTGATAAAATAAATGTAATATAATATATAAAGGATATCTGATTTTAAAATCAAAAGATTTTTTTGAATCAAAATTCGTAGGTGTTGCCACTATGTTATATAACTTGTTATTTACATCTAATCATTTACTTACATTATTAAGTTTATAGAAATTCAAAATTTCTTGAATGTAGAAAAAGTTTAAAATAAAACTATTACTACAAAAATAACGAATAATTTTCTATTCAAAAACACGTATGAAATTTTACGATCTGTAATAAAAATATACAATTCGAAATTCCACTTCCTTAAACTATTATAGTTGATATTGTAGAAAAATGATTCGCGCGATTTGGCATCATCTCTAAAACTAGTGACATTTATAAATACAAATCTTTTTATTTTATTGAAGTTTCTTTATGTATTGTTTGATATTTTGCCTGTAATTTTGAACGATAGGAAACACGTATTATAAAGGTTTTCATTTTCAAAATCAGTATAAATTCTGTCGAAATAACATATATAACTTATCTACGGATATAATGAAATTAAATTATTAATTCATGATTGATTTCAATATTGCTTAGCAACAAATCTCTGTCAGTATTTAAATCCTATCTCGTTTCCAGTTGGTTGACCCGGGGCGGATTTCACTTCGATACATTGTTAAAATTAATCGATCGATCTCCGAGGCTGAGTAATCTAAACAAAGTCTGCTATCTGTTAAGGTGTATTTGCAAAGTTGCAGAGATTTTGATTTTGTTATTTGTACAGATTCCGTGAAGTAATTAAACAGACCGATAAAGAAATAACATAAAAATAATAGTTCAGCAATTTATCTTTAAGTATTTATGCTTTTTTATTATTTCATCATCTGATGAAAAAAAATCTAAGCATAGTCAAAGCTATTTCCTTGGGTTTCATCTAACCTAACATCACATAATATATTAAAATCTAGTGACTTAAAAAAAAACAACATAGTAGCAAGTTAGCAACGTAAGATCTAGTCAATGTACCTAAAGAAAATATCGTAAGTGCGCCAGCCAAGGAATCAATTGAAACATGTGGACCAATAAGTGTTAACCGGGGAGCGATTCCTTCAACTATTGTTGCTCGACCGCCCACTCCGGCGGCGACGCGGACTGAATCCCAAGCAGCTGATGTGTTTACCACGAGCTTACGTTGGGCCGAGCTTTCGTCGCGTTATTTTTAGGCTTAAAACAATTTTAGTAATGGTGGTATATGTTCCCTAATTGGATATTTGTCGTCGTAAACAACTCTGATCTGGAAAAAAAATCTATTTGTATCATTTTCCAGGTAGGACTGTTTTCAGCCATTGTTATATAAAAATATTATATCATGATAGCTGGATATATTCTATTGTTTATTTAATTCTGAGTTATTGAATGATTAACTTCTTAACTTTCGTTCATTAATGCCCTATTACCGAGTATGGCAAATTAATAGTGTTTCCTTATTAAAAGACAAAAGCCTGACAGATAAAATGAAATTAAAACATAACTTTTTATATCGCTCCACTTTGTATTGTACTATTCTTGACCAAGGACGAGCTAAATACTTTTCCAAGCTATGATCTCACCTCGCTAGCGGTCTTCATAGATTATAAGTACCATCTTACATGCACAATGTAAAATAGATCTCATTAATCTTTTGATAAAAGATTTGAAGAAGAAAAAATGGAGGCGAAAAGCCGACCGCGACTTTTCACTTGAGAATCGAACAATACTCGAATGAACGCAGCGCGAAACACAGTACAGGGTTAAGAATTTCTTTGAAATCTATCTGATATCGAACTAACCAATTCGTAGCAAACTCTGTGATGGCTTTTAACGAAAACTAAATTTAGCTTTTATTTGGAGTTTATTTTATTCCTTTACTTCGGATAAATGGAGATTAAAGTATCGTCGCAGTAAAACTTTGTGTATAGCAGATTTCATTAAAGTTTTAAATACAAGTTATAACCGACTCGAAACTTTATTTATGTGCAAAGTTTATGTTATTTATTCTAATTGCCTTATAGTTGGATTAAATTTCTCTACAATTTGGACGACGGGACGGTTTTAATACTATTTTTAAATTACATTTTTATTAGTATTTGTTCATAAGTATTAGACATAAATAATTCCTTTCTTTTTCTATCCCAAATGGTTTTGCTAAACGCCGACAGATCACATATGGAACTTTAAAAATTTTGAGAGCACACAAATAAAAAAAAAGTGTTTTACTATTTTGTATGATAATACTGACGGTATTTGAATGACAAATCCCACGGTGAAATGAGTTCTAAAGTGTATGAATGAGGAAACTATACTTCAATAGCTCGTACCTGCAGAGATTTTTTGGTTGAACTATCCTTAAAGCCTATCCTTTGATAGGAATAACGATATGATGTCATAGCAACAGTCAGCACCCATTAATTAAAAAAAATTAGATAACTCAATCCAGCAAGTGACACCAGCAATATTAAGCTGTGTTTAAATAAGGATACAGGTTGTTCATTTCTTATTAATTTCAAAGTACGTAAGAATTCACAAAATTATTTTGACTCTGTCTCATAAAATTTTACCAATATTAATATATTTTCCGTATGTCAAAATTCGTCGAAACCCGTTCAGTTGTTTTTGCATTTATTTCTAAAAGACATACGAACGATTTCTTTTAACTTTTGCGGTTATTGAATCCTTCATTGCAGAATTTCGGCTACGGTGACCAATCTCAACGGAGATCAGCCAAGTACGCAGGAGATACTAGTGTATAAGTGTGTGCGCAAAACACAGGCACTCTGTTGCTGTACTCTCATAGTCCGGTGAGACGGCAATCCGACGAAGATCGGAGATAGTTCAGGCGTAAGACCAACAGCTTTACGCTTTTTTTCCACCACATTTATTAAAGTACCTTAAATTCATACTGCGAAAGGTATTCATTTCCTAATTACTTTTTAATTATAAAAAGTAATTTATTATTAATTTAGTGTACCCTAAAGCTACTATTTGCGTTTTGCTCCTTAAAGTTGCGTGTTAAAGTTTATAATAATTGGCGGTATAACACTACGTAACAATTGAGTTCCGTACTTCATTATTATTAATTGAAGATATATATTCAATATTTGATTTCGAAAAGATCTATGACCGTCAAATATTAACAAATCAATGTTCATCGTTATCATCAGTCACAGAAATTCAACTGATGTAAAGAATTAAAAAAAAATCAAACTAACAAATGATTTTGAGTTCAGTAGTTTTCCCGTGGCAGTGAATATTTTGTGCGATTTGTACTGTCTCCGCGTAATGTTACCTAACCGCAATCGGATGCGAGAATACAAAAACCAAATCCGAGCGGCCTCAGTCGCATCAATACAACGTTTTAAGTACATTATTTTTGGACTATACTATTTAAATTACGCCCTAGATTTTGCTGAGCAAGCGATGTTAGATCAGAAATATTGATGAAATTGTAAGGTTTAAATTAGATATTCTAATTAACCTTGCAAGTACCATACTGTGAAGTAAAAATACTGTTGTTTTTATTTACAGCATGAATGGGCCGGCTAAGTCGTTATATGACAGCTATGCTATTTGGTTCGTTTGCTGAGATTACAAGAGGTCAAACAAATAAATACCTATATATTGGAATTTAAAGTTTGGCACTTGTCTTGAGCCTACTATTATTTTATCTCCATAGCTGGTGGTTCTTACTTCCATTATGATTCATTTGTTTTTATTCTCTAAAGTTATAAAATACAGTAAATAGTTACGGCAACATGAAAAAAACAGTCCGAGAATAAGAAATAGAATAAATCGTTTCTAGTACGTAAACACTAATGCAATATTGTAAACCATTCCTAAGAATAAATCACATACAATGTAAGTTTTGGTTTATTATAAATTCATTATGGCTTTTCAGTATTATTGGTGCTAAAGCTTGTTTATTTTTCAACCATTCCCCATTAACCACTGTGTTTATGTTATTAAAAGATTTGTTATGAAACCGGTTGTGGAGTGGGTATTATAATCTTATGTGAAATCGTTTAGTAAATATTTTTATAGTTTATATATGTATAGTTAATGGATTCACTCAGGGTGTCAAAACAACAATGGGCTATTGTAAAGATCCAATTATCCAGAATATCTAAGTTTGTCATTTCCGTCGACTCTGGCTTGACATTTAATTATTTAAAGATCTTCTCAGTTTAGCAACCTTTATGTCTTCTATGTGTTGGTTCTAAAGTTACCAAATACAATTTTATTTACATTGATAAAGTTTATTAATTGGATGTAATATTCTGCCTCCATTTAACGATGTCGTTAATTGATCTAAAGGTTAACTTCCTTGATCAATGAATTCCAAATTTAGCTTCTGCGTGACATCTCACGAGAATGTATTGGCTTATATCAACCAGCCTGCCATAACAATCCTCCGTGTTGGGATCGTTTGGTTAACTGGCAGTAATAACGGAGCAGTGCCCACTAACCGCCCGTATTCCTTGGGTGCGTCACAGCCAATATAAACCAATTGAGACTAGCATCCTGAAATTGTATTGCAATAAACGTAGCATGTGGTCACCGGCCATGCTATTGTACTGTATTAAAGTTAATCAATAACAGCGATAATGCTATCGTCTACCGTTCTAACAGTCGATTGTTGGGTACGACTTAATCGGTCCTATTGTGTTGGTGGCATTCGGCTAATGTTCTATAATAGGTGCTGTTTGTTTGTTATTTGATAAATGTTTGTTTAATCTGTTTGATCGTCAGTTTTATGTAAACTTTTTATAAATTACCTTCATAAAAATTTTAAAGAGTCTTTATAATAATTGAGAATTGTCTACATTATAAATTGAAATCTTGCGGACAAAGCCGTTAATGTTATTAACTATTCATATTAATATTAACACACGTGGAGAAGAAAATTATTGTACAGCTTAAAATATATTAAATATTTACGTAGTGAAGTAGTTACTAGAAATTTCCCAGCGGTGTTGCTCAAACCAGTGTTCGTCCTTACCAACCTGTGAGCAGATTAATAAACAATAGTTCTTTTATACAGATATTATTTACACCCTTATACCTGTGTTTAGCATATTGAATACCGCTACTTTTAATGATCGTATATTAAAAACATTATAAAATTCATATAATAATAATATGATGTGCATAGGCTTCCTCTAAAGATCCAGCGTGTTCTTTCTACGTATAACAAGTTTGACCACGGCCTAGGGAAAGGCCTACATTCTGCAGTGGACTTCATGTGGCTGATGATAATAATGGTGATGAATATGATGTACTGTATATATACTTGATGTAATTGTTGATATATATTTTTCCTTGTTGGCAATATTTTTATATGGGTGTGACGCAAAATGGAACAAAGCAAGGAAATGACACAATAAAAAAAATTGCCATGCTTTTTTTTGTTTCAATTACTTATACTTAATATTTGATGCCATCGCCACTTTAATGGAAGGCCAATTTTATATGCTCGTTGTCGCTAGTTGAGTTCAACAACGTTCTTCCTAACTACAGTCTATTGAATTCAATTTAATATGAGCTATCTGGAACGCTCGACGCATGCACAAATGCTGAGCACATGACAGCGGTTGTGTGAAACGTTTTTATTGATGCTCGCCAATTGACGGCCGCTGCGAGCAAATAGAGGTTCCACGAACGTTCTATGAAACAGTACGGAATCATTCTGATATTCCCTGTTTTAAAACATTTTTCTTTTAAATTTATTACTGGACATTTTATGGTTTAATAAGCTTCAGATATATCATACACGTAACCAGCCTCAAAAGAAAAGGAATAGAGAATAGTGAAAGTTACTGAACGTCTAGAATTGTTAATCATTATATGAATAGTAGCAACAAACAGGCCCTAACGTAAGATTTTTGTGACACAAAGATAATATCTCGGCCAATCCTAGGTGTTTAAGCATAAATCATTATTTAAAAATTCTCATTACTTTTTTTTATATATGGTTATTCTAATTCCACCGACATGTCTATTTCTACTTTTTATCTAGGGTAAAGGGGCACAAATTTTTCCTTTAATTCAAAGGTTAAGTTTAAGCTCTGTATGAAAGCAGAAGGAAAATTTTATTTCAAACGATGTGTCATTTTTAGTCACTGTACCAAGTGAACTATCAATAAATTATTTCCATCTGGTGAGTGGAAATGTGATTTTTCTGGTTTGGCCATCTCTATCGTGCGACCATCCCACCCGTTTTATATTTAAACTAGTATCAAAGTTTAATGCCTCCAAAATTGTTTATGAAAATGACAAATAATTAATTGAAATTATTTTCAATTTACAAATTAAATTGCCATACGATCATAATTCATGCAGTAAGTTCTAGTAGTGAAGGCGAATATGCTAAGGTCGCCCGCATGACATTGCGATAATAACAGGCATGTTTGCAGGCTATCATGTGTGCAACCTAAATATGTAAATGCGTGGAAAGTAGGTGATTTCAATTCATTCATCTCGCAGACCCATTACTTACACATGAGACACATCATTCACTCAATTGCTGTTATTTATGCTACTAAGAGAATTCCCCTACTGGGAACATAATTATTATCTTTCGAAGCATTTAGGGATGAGAGATTTTAGTAGATATTAGTACAAATGTACGCAGTGTCTCTCCATGGATTATTAAAACCTGCGTCTTGATGGCAGAAGTTATACAAGTACTTATCAATTGACCTACGAGCCCCACAATTTAATCCCACATTTGTCTAGTCCTTTGGGGTTAGGGCCTTCGCTAATCTCTGTTGATAACGAAAACCACTCAAATTATCACATTGAATCACGTGAGGTGTGTTGGGGAAAGGGACAGGAAGTCCCCCATGCCCAGAGATTATCTCGTAGGCTCGTACAAATATTCTAATTATTATTATTATTATGCAAATAAATGGTAAAAGCGTTTATTTTTGGTTCATAAGTTTATAGTGACCCTAATATTATTGTCATACATATTACGCAAATTTCCTTTCAATGTTTTTGTATAAAAAGTTAACCCACGTCTAAATTGATTAGCATATCGTTCGTTCCATATTAGTAAATACTTCTATTTACTGCGAACATATTTACATCGATATCCGTAACCAATCTTTACTCATGGTATCGATCGCCATTTGTTTCAATCAAATCGTTATGTCCTCACATTGGTCCGCACATAAATTATTTATTATCATCCCGTTCAATTGTTTAGGGACATACATACATATTGGCCGAATAATTGATAGCTATTGAGTGCGCTGACAGCTGTTGATAGAGTCATTAATTGTTTTATGTGATTTATTGGCTGCGAGTGATATGTGCTCCAAATGGCAGCGTCTTATTGATACGCATTTGTCTTCAAGGGTTCTTATTTTATTTTTACATACATACATACATAACATCACGCATTTATCCCCGAAGGGGTATGCAGAGGCGCAACTAAGGCACCCACTTTTCGCCAAGTATGTTCCGTCCCATGATGTGATAGGGGGCGAGCCTATCGCCATATCGGGCACAAATTTCAGACTCCGGGCTGATACTGAGCAGAAAAACCCAAATATCACTTTGCCCGACCCGGGATTCGAACCCAGGACCTCAGAGCGCTATTGTACCGGACATGCAATACAACTACGCCACCGAGGCAGTCAGTATTTTATTTTTATTATTTTATATTTAGTTGCTAAAATGGTAAAAGCTTTTTTTTATTGCTTTGACAGACGAGACGAGCTTGCCGTTAGTCTGATGGTAATACGACTGCCCATAAACAGTAGAAACATCATCCAATAACTTAAATTACAAAGTATTGTTGAGTATTCCACTGCCCTCGCCATCCTGAGACATGAGATGTTAAGTTCTATTATGTCCAGTAGTTACACTGGCTACAATGTTCTTTAAACCGGAACACAACAGCGACTACACACTGCTGGTTGGCGGCAGAAATAGATATTGTGGTTGTACCTATCCAGGCAGACTCGCACATATGACAGACCTGCCACCAGTAAGTTGGGCTAGTTAGCTCTGCAAAATAGCTTTAGGAATACAACACTATCATTCTGTCATAATGTTACTTCAATGCGAGGGCGTAGCAAAATTAAAAAAAATACCTATCATAATTCATATATATTTGGTTTTACTTGCGTTTTTATCAACGAAGACTGATTCTTCCGCCATCGCCATGCATTCTATTTGCAGAGTCCTTTGGGATTCCATATGATGGAAACTTCGATTGATATGATCTATTGCAATACCAAGGCAGGTTTATTTAAAAAGCGTGAGATACGTATCTATTTCTGCATGACCTAGTGCGCGTTAGCAGACGTTACACACCTTTAAAATTCTTCTTGAAGAATCTTTTGAATGAACGTTTCCCCTCTATGTTTTCCTCACGTATCTTTATTTAATAATGAGCACAATAACCCAATAGACCTATTAATCGTATGGTGATTCAAAGCTAAACAAAGATCCCCTAACACCTCTTATCTAAATCGGTACACACGATTGATTATAATTATCTAAATTCATACGCTTGTATTAGATTGACAACAATATCGTTGTTCGCGTAATGAATACATTAAAACAGTTTGTCGTCGCTTCGTGATTGATAGCCGCTGTAATTAATTTCACATCAGATAAGTTGACAGTTTGGACAAACTGAGCTGGGCTTGATTACGCAACGCTTTATTATAAGTAAATTATCTTTGAACACCATGGTAGATGTGGTTCTAGGCTTATTTCTCGCTGAGTTTTATGGTGTGACATTTTAATTTGTGGAACGTAGTTTTCAAATTTAATATTTTAATTATAAGAATTCTAGAATTTTTAATACCGCAATCTTAATAAATTAAACATATTTTTTAACGGTTAAGTTAGTTCGTAGCAAAATATGTGAATATCATTGATAGCGGCGTGTCAAACAATTTTCACGGGAAAAGTAAGAGACATGATTACGACAGCTTATTTGAAAAAGGAACGATCTGCCGAGACCAATGTCAGCAGTTTTAAAGTCTTACTCCTCGGAGTTTTCGAAGTGCCCTTTGTATTATTAAAAATTATCTTTCGCTCTAACGGTGAAGGAAAACATCGTACTACAAGAAAAGCTACATACCTTGTCTAAAAAAATCGAGGGTACGTACAGTCTATCAAACTGCACTAAGCCAGCGTGGTGGACTAATGCCTCTCTGTAGTAGAGGAGGTGCGTGTCTAGCAGTGGCCAGTATATAATACAGGGCTGATATTATTTATTATTATTATTAAGTGAATATCAATCCAACAATTATCTTGCGATTCACTCAAAATTTTACGTAATAGGACGTAACAGGTAAAGAAATAGATTATATAGAAAATTATTCTGAGTAAACTTATATGTAATCTTTATAATGATATGTATGTATGTATGAAAATGTTCAACGTATACAAAATACATATCTCTATGTACATTTGTATATTTCATCCAAATTATATATCAATCCAAAGTATTTAGGTACTGATATATAACACCGAACTAGGTCCTAAGCTCAAGAAATTATTTCAAAGAAATATAATACGCCGTCTTAGTTCTAAACTTATATAAACGAATAATAAACCTCAATAAATGAAACTTTCTGCCAAGTTACGTCTACTGTTTACACAGCTTAATGGAATCAATGATCGTTCTAATTAAATTCCACCGGGCTTAGCATTCAATACCGCTGCCTTGTTGAATTATTTTTATTTATGTATCAAAAGATTGATTACAGCTCACTACGTTGTACGATTTTTGAGATATTTTCTTATAATTAACTTAAAGGTTTCGTATACAATTCTTTCAAATATATTTAATGTACCTAATTAATGAAGAGCAGAGTCAGTGTCCTAATACAAGCATATTATATACGTTTTACTATGTGTAAACCGTATTTGAAATTTTCTTTCATATTCTCTATATTCCGTATTTGAAATTATTTTCATATTAGATATGAAAAAATTATTATTACTTATTTATAAAAATAAAGACAAGTTAGTACAGATAATGTTATTAAAAATGGCATTGCATATTCAATTTTCTTTGTTATGAGCAACAATATAGGAGGAACTGTAGTTTTATACCACAATAATTCTAACCAATATGATCGAAATTGTGTTGTGTGGCTGTTTGTTCCTCAAAACTACATAAAATAAAAATATTATATAAAGACTATTTAAATTAATAATGAGATTTGCTAAACAAACGTGAACTAATATTACAATGCTGCTTTTGTTTATTTAAACACTCCAATCCAGTTAAACATTACTTTTCCGATTCTGTGAATTTCTTTTGTACTAGGAAGCTACTTACCTCGCTATTAGTATTTTATGTCGGCAACAAACTGAGACCAGGTCATAGCCACAAGCAGGAAATAGTTTTTATTTCGTTTTATAGAGGCACGGCAGTCACTGCACCTGATGGTAAGTGGAGTGGAGTCTACTGATAGGAATCTAGGAATGTCTACTGATGAGAGATGGTTACCTCTCGGTCTGTTGGAGCTGGATATACACAGGCTGATCCCGGAACGCGAAACACTTACGTGGGCCACTATGGCGGGTTTTATCACCTTGTGTACGGTGGTCGCTATCCGGCCGGATATAAAATATATCCTACCACTAACATAGTATCTTTAAATATTAGACCGTGCGCCGTGATCCATATTTGCACACCACTTTTTTTATTCTTCATAGGTCATGTTTTCTATATCTTATGTTCCTAAAGATGTGAGAAATCACCTCAGCTTTTATAGTAGTCAAAGGAATTAACTATGGATGAAAATAGTTGACAATGTTGTCTGCTAATTTAAAGTAAGTAATTAAAATGAACGTAGCAGGCAGACAGGAAATATAATAAGTTTAAGTTGCTTATTTTTAGAGTAGAGAGAGTCTCATAGAGTGTGATACTTAGAACTTGTAGAGAGTCTACGTAGATGCCTTATATTTTTGTTATATTTTCTTGTGGACAGTGGTTTAATAAGTAACTATAACTATTAAAGGCCTTTGTAGTCTCTTTGTTCCAAAGAATGTTAATATAACTTTCCGTACAGTCTTGAGAAGTTCAAAAGTGAGCACAATGGATTGTATCCATCTATTTCCTGCTCTGTTTTGTAATTGGCATTAAGGAATCAAAACAAAGCATCCGATGAATTGTAATCTTTAGGTACAAGGTTTTAAGGCTCACGTCAAATGAATGAACAGCACTTAACAAATTACCAAATTATTAATTAATTAACGTAACTTAGTTTCGTGCGTAAAATATTGCATGCACAGAACATAGGGAATAGAAGGAGTTTAATACATGTGCAATGAATTTTAATAGTATTTGTTCGTAGTACGTTTGGCCATACTCCTACTTAACGGTACTATCAACTGCCACTTAATATATTCATAGTGCCCTCGAAGACAGGGCCCTTAATTGAATGTATGCTCATAATGCGCTAAATTATGCATACGACGCCGTTCAATTAAAATTCATTCATACACCTATAAGTTTAAGGTACGTTTTACAATTTTCCTAAGTATGTCTTGGATAAATAGCATGTATTGATGGGTGTATTGTATTTGCAAAGATGAAGAGGTCATGACGACGTCGGGCCCGAAAGTCATTCAACCCGGAGCGACTCTTATTTACAATCCCACCTGACTATTGTGAATTACCTTGAATTTGTCTGACAGATTAATGCGATATGAGTATTATAAAGCTATACTGCACGAGGAAACCGTCACTTTTGATTTTCAAGCGGTCTAAATTGAATATATTTAACAAGGAAATGGCATATCACATTGGTATACTGATAGATTTGACCCATAACATGCAATATGTAAACAGTGGCGACACAGCTAGATTGAAACGGTTTTGGAGCGTAAATAGGTAATACAATTGTCACGATTGTTATCAGCAAACGTTGACTAGGGTGTCAGGCGGAACTTAGTATTTAAGCAGTATATCCTCAATAAATCTGCTTGATATTGGTACACATCTGCAGGGAATTAGGCTGAGACTTAAGGCTGAATAGATGATAAATTCCACACACTAGGCATAGTTCCATCGTAAACCATTGATATAATCTCTGACGTGCTCACTCATACCTTTTAACCCAAAATCCGGGGTATCGATTTCGCAACTTGTCACAGCTGCCACCGATAACCGTCGGGGTTGACGACTTCTGAAGTGGAGATCACGGAGGAACTGTGACTTGTAACCCTCTGTTCGGTTGACCGACGATCTGAAGAGGGTGAGCCGAGAGTTAGGGCCCTCTCGGGAGATGCCTAAACAGAGCGGGTAGATAATGATGTTACCAGTTAAAATCAATGTACGCCGCGACTTGACTATTACAACTCCCATTTCGGAAATGCCTCGTGTTATTTACGATTATTGAGTGTCATAAACGACGTTCTTTACGACACACATCTATCGTCATGGACTTAGCTTTATTGATACCAGCAATATTTATAGCATTACAGCGGTTAAAAAATATTTTATTTCAACTACCAACTATTAAATGTATTACGAATATATTGCCTTTTACCTCCGGTGTTTATTACGATTGTATAGCATCAAATTTAAGATTAGCTTGCAACATCATCCTAGGATAAATAATTTCATTGCAATGTGGCCCAGTACTTTTAAGAAAATTTCTACGTCGCACATACCGCTTAAACAAAAATCTAAGATTTATTTTGTACATATGGTATTGTAATATTCATAAAATGATTGTGTAGTCAAGTGCAAATAGAATAAAGCAATGCCAAGAGACATTGTTATTCAACATTATTAAATGTGCAGCGTGCAGTAAGATGCGGATCGCGGTCACCTTCACACGAGTACGTGTCGCGAGCAACAAGTTTCCTTTTATTCAAAAATAAAGATGCCGCACTCTGGAATCTCTCAATGGAGCACAATTAAGATTCTCCACGAATCCTGAGTGCCTTCATGCATATGGAGTGCTAGAGGCCCGTCTGCAAAACGCAACTGTTTCACAATCGCCATAAATCTTACTTCACACCGCATTGAGCACGGCCACGAGTCGCCGCGGGTGTTTTAAATAAAAACAAACGCACTCGAACATCTTAAACGATTTCAAACCCAATCCTGAAAGTGGCATGACCCACATTCCAGTAAACTGTAACGTTTAACACTCCTCACGTCACTAAGTTTGCGTTGACGGAACGCCATATCGGCTTTTGGGCATGTCTTTCCAAATGGCGCTCTAACGCCACGCGTCGAGATTCAATATGCCTGAGTGCAGTTATTCATGAACATATCGAAGAAGCAAGTTTTGTTTCAATGTCACGTTTCCACGATTTCAGTAGAACGATGCTTGTTTATTATTTATGTGGAGCACGTAAGCGGAATTTTAATAAAATATTTCAGTTGAGTGCGCACCGCGCCGCGCCGCGCCGCTCCACGCGGGTTCTATGAAATTGAATTATTGTCTGCGGTGTTAACTTTAAAGGCAAATGAGAATGCACTTATTCCGTTTGCTAATTTATGTATTCATTAATACATTTGTTATGCGCGGACGTTTGCTGGCGCATTTCCATTCGATTTCTGTAATTTATAATGCATAGCCTAGTCAATGAGGTGAATACATTTGAGCTAATGTTATCGTAGTAAAATAAGCAGTTCCAAGTACAGAAATACCTATTCTTCTCTTTATTGATATGATAGTCTTGAAATCGAAAAATGAAAAATACAACCAATTAAAGTATAACAATTTGTGAATTCTAATCCGGATATAAATGAGTTTTTCAGGTTAACAGATTTATGAATTGAAATCATAATCAAATAATAGCTTAATGCATTTTTAAGTCGCAAATTAGTGCGCAGTATACTCTGTAAACTATGTGTAATGTACCATAGTAAATAATATGCCCGTATATTTTCAGTCGCGCCGCTTGGTGCAGCAGGGAATCACACAGAGAGATCGCGTAGTGCACGGGCATCCACGTGCGACATACGTATTGCTATGCGGCCTGATCTAGTTTGTAATGGGCTTTATTCTATTTCGAGCAACGGTAAATTTATTTATTTTTTTACACCATAAATGCCAATCAATCATGATAATTTATGTTTCCTTACGACAAGTCGTAATAAACAATTAGTTACCGAAAAGCATGAAATAAGAAAACATTCTTGTTTGAAACACAGCAAGATTTAAATACAATGATGTCCATAGTTAACTGTACTCCGAGAGTGCCAAATTACACAAGTAAAGACATTATTACTGATAGTAGAATTACATAACAGAAAATACTCGGAAACAATTCACGAACCGCAAGCTCGCTACTCAAGTTTCCAACAGACTTGTACTACGAACTGTCGTTGCATCTGACACCAAACTATTCTTATAAGGTTTTTTCACTTAAGTATTCCGGGAAGTTTCATTTCGCGCTGACACCGTCCGCCGCGACGATTATCTGCTGACACTGATACATACAGCGCTTGTTTCCGACTGAGTATCCTTCGCTGGGAACAATGCAAGCAATGTAGCACTACTATTCGTAAATAATAGTTCCTTGATCCGAGGGAACTAACAATGGTTTGACGCAAGTGGTAGTCAAGAGCCGGAACAATCGCCGATTAAAATTGTTTATAAAATGTTCTTCGATACGGCGGTTATCGCGCCTGCGAAATGTGCATTGAATGATTGTACAGGTTTATTTCCTTTAACTTGCGTGTTTGATCAACAATAATGACTGTATTATGTTTAGGTAATGAAAGAATAAAATGTATATATGTATATTATCCACTTATCAACTATCTCTATGGTACTCGAATGATCTTTTTGAAAAGAATATACTCTATATTTACGCATTTTTTATTTTACTTTACCAAATATGCTATAGATATTATATTCTAGTAAAAATCGATCTTAAGAGTCAATAAACTAAGTACATAATACGTCGAAATCTATAATAAAAATAATAAACCTAATTTTTCTCAAATCATTAGGCGTAAAAGTAAATCTTGTAGAAAATAACATATAACGTAAAGGTAACTAGTGAGTAAAGGTTATCTATGAAACGGCTTTTATCTGTTCATTGGAGCTGTAAGTTCTAACGCTAACGAGCCAATTAAAGTAATAATAGAAATGTAATATATATATTAGAAGTTAGAACTCAAGAGAAGTCCATATGGAGAGATGATAAAGTTGATACATAGTAGTACTATACGATAAAGTGGATTCTTGTAGTTACGCACAATATTATAAGTGAAAAGAGAGAATTTGTAAAGTTTTCCAATTCATAATATAAAATAAATGTTATAAAATTATTTTAACCTAATAATATATCCTGTAATTTATTTCCTTTAAGATGTTTTTTCCTTCTCAGGTGACAAGTTAATTTGCTGTTACCTGTTTTATCGTTGCTTCCGGATCTCATTACGATAAAATCGACTTTACCACGCCCCAAACAATTTACCAACATTTTATTATAATGTTTAGTTGAGTGTTGATTGTGTCGTGTTATTCGAGGTGGCGCGGGCGCGAAATCATGTTTGTTATGGTTTTTATATTACTTATAATGCCGTGACTATAAGGCTACATTATAGCTTCTGTATGTCACTAAAGATTCGTATTTGTCTGATATAGTTCCACGTGTCTTCTTTAGGGTTCCGTACCTCCAAAGAAATCCTTATACGATCACTTCGTTGTCTGTCAAACCGCCATTTAACTGTCATGACCGGTTTATTCAGGTACTCGTAGAAGTATTACGTTGAAATTTATATCAAATACTAATGTCTTTTTCAACTTGATAAAATTAAACTTGTAAGCTAACACGATCGAAAGATATGACAGTTTATGTCGCATATTTACGTATATTTTAAGGGTATTTCCCGTTGATCTAGAATCATAACATTCGCCAAGAAGCAATGTCTTACAGGACATGTATAGGAAAGAATTTGAAAATCGAAAATATGAACTTTAATAACAAACCGCGGTGCGCGATTTCAACTCGCACTTGTCCATTTTTTTTAAAACAATTTCAACTGGCTTCTTCTCACAATAGTAGGCAACCTTGTGTATTTAGAATCTGTAAAAAAAAAAAATAACAATAATTTTGCATTTTAAAGGAAAAATATGTCTTTATATAACAAAAGTATTTTATCAATTTTAATAATTACATAGAACACTAAATATATATTGGTACCCAAACTATATTACGACACTCTGTATAGGCGGGTTGGTTCGGTAGTTTGATCGTTCGCTAATGAAAATCCACGTGTTTGACGCAGGCCGATGTGAGTTCATTAAATTATCCTGCGTGAGTACCGCAACTGTGACGGACCGCTATTCATATTTTTGTATTTTATCTCGAATAATGTAAGTTAAATAATGAGCGATGATAAATGTATTTTTGTTTCCAAAATAATAGCGAATTAAAGGTAGTTCGGTGACGTTAAAATAGTTTTCGCACGAGTGATATTTTTTTTTTATATGTGCACCGCAAAGTAACCCCACTGCACTTGATGTTAGTGGAGTGGGGTCCAATAGAACGTCGACTGACGAGAGATGATTATTCCTCGGCAGTCGACATAATTATGCCGGCTTGTTGGAACTCGGATATACACAGGCTGATTCCGGAATGCGACACGCTTACGTGGGCCACTAGGCCGGGTTTTAACATCTTGTGTACGGTGGTCGCTATCCGGGCGGATATAAAATATATCCTACCACCAGCAAATGTGATATCCCATTATACAAAAATTGTTTATAAGTAATATTTAGTAATTTTTTTTTCGATTTATTAGTAATATTTTTTTACCCAACCAATGTTGAAATGATAAGGTTCGCCTAATGGTAAACATCAAATAGAAGTGTGATTGAGAAAGTCATGCGTCACAACAACTGTATTCCGAGACATGAGTAAAATCGTAAGTCTAATAATACGTCTAGTGATTTTATATGGCTTCGATAGCCTTCAAACCGAAATACGACAATACTGGAACAGTTTGTCAATATTTAAAACTGATTATTTCTCATCAACTACTTGCTTCACGTCTCATTAAAAAGCGGCGATAGCCTAGTTGGAAATGAGACGTACTGCCGAGCCGAATGTCCGCATGTTCAAAACCAAAGGGCACGCACAGCTGACTTTTCTAAAGTTATGTGAGTATTCTTTGTGAATTTTCGCTTGATGTAACAGTGAAAGAAAACATCGAGAAGAAACCTGTATACCTGAGAAGTTATCTTAAGAATTTTGAAGGTATGTGAAGTCTGCCAAACCGCACTAGGCCAGCGTGGTGGAATTAGGCCTAATCTATCTAAAAAGTAGAAGCCTGTGCCCAGCAGTAGGACAGTATACAATATAGGGCTGATATTATAATTATTATAATGCTGATTATTTGTTTGATATTCCACTATAGTTTCATACAACCTTTACTTACACGATGTAAGCCAGTTTCTTGGAAGTGCAAAATACATGTCTAATTATTGTTTTCTCGGTTTACGCACGATAAACTCAAATAGCGTGGGCTAATTGCTTTCTTCTTCGCTTTATTGTTACCATCACAATAGATGCCTCTACCATAATCTCACGAGGTAGGTCAGGTAAAATGCTTTGTGTGCATTTAGTTATTGATGTATCAGAATTATCTACACGCTATGTTTAGGCTTTGGTGAATTTAACACAACGATGTCGCAATTCCCCATAACATATTTGTAAAGTGAAACCATCATAGATTCTGTCCTCGATATCGATAAAAATAGTTTATTATAAAAGAATTGCATTAATTAGTTCCATAAATTGCAGGTGACCTTTGACATAATATCAACATTCCATAGTGGTTATGTATTCGTTACATCCTTCCTTTGTTTGTCCTTAGCCCTTAATAGAAAATTAATTAAATACATGTCTATATTGAATAATAGTAATCATTTATCTAGTTGGATGCGTCATTATTTATTATAAGTTTGTACAATGAATATTGGATTTTATATCGAAAGGTCTAGAGATACGTGGTATTTGAATGGAAGCGGTATTTCGCCGGGTATATTGTAAGATGTCTTGCTGTTATGGCGGAGGCAGAATACCGCTACTTTTTGCGGCCTCCAGAAGTAGAGAATGCCGCGTTTAATGAAATGGGCCCATAAAATCATCGCAAAAATAAATTAAATATCCAGATTCCCTATTTTTTTATGGATTGCGCGTCAAGTATCATAAAATTTTCATAAAAAAAATCAAGACAAAATATTCAGAATTTTTTGCCCCATTCATAAATCAACATTTGACATTGAAGTCGGTCGACGCACGAGAAGTGGGTGATTGTTGTAAACTATACATTGTTTTGGCATTGTACTGCCGAAATCGCGACAGGAGTGGTGCGCATAAACAAGCCCAGTTTGACATGATAATAGCGCGTAAAGCTAGGATGTGTGATTGACGGGCAGACTGGGCAAACTTTTGGTTAGCGCCCGCATTGCGATATGTAATCAGCATTATCCCGTATTAAGCGTTTCCGCAGTGGAGTTAATGCAGTAATTACTGCGACGGTGTGTGTAGGTGATTCGCGCGCAAACTGTAATTAGTCTGCCATTAAACCGCATAGCAGTGATTTGATTAATGACGCTTGGGGACGAGCGTGCGTCAGGTTCGCAAACCCATCGGCCGTGGCGTTGTTTTTCGTTAATCGATATTGACTCGGCCCATCACTAATTTTGCTCTCGCCAGATAAATGTACAAGTATAGATTAAAAGCTTTCATCACAATTGGTTTCCCGTAAATACATAGGTTTCACTCTCGTAGAATCTATTGGCGTTGTTGCCAATTTATAAAATTGCATTTGACGTATGTGTGTCACGGGTTTTGTGTGATATTTCGCTACCGACATTTTGTAGACTACGTAGTATCTACATTAGTATAGTTATAAAATAATGTGCATGGATGTATATATGATACAAAAGGATTAAAGCAAAGGTTGTAACATGCTGTGTGACAGCTTTACCCGTAATTGCGTTACTGTATAAGATCTTGAAGATCAGAAATAACCCTGATTGTTTTAGTTTTAGTTCAATCGCATCACATTATGTTAATTTATTTTGTTCATGATAGATGAACTAATTAAACTAATTAAACTTAGTATAAATTTACTAAAAAAATACCTTTGAATATTTTATTTTTTATTTACAATGTTTTTGTCATGTACAGTCAGCCACACAAAGAATTTGTTCAGCTACAAATTTAAAACTTCAAATAGCTTAGGCAGGTTAATTTAATTTAATTATTTTTTTTGTTATTTGCGTTACAATTAAAAAAAAGAATTAATTATGCCTATATGATTTTTTTTGACTAATAAAATTAATTATGCCTTCGGCATTAAGTCCGACTTTATAATATTTGTCACACACCTTTTATTTATTTTTTTTAAGAGAAAATAATGTTGATAAGAACAAGACGTTTATACGCGATTTGAAGTTTTGAATTTGTTGAATTACTTATGTACCCGATTATACGTATATTATTACTTAATATAATCATGTCCATAATCACTTTATCCTTGTTATAAGCATAATAGTTTTTGTGGTTACATAACATAACATCATATTACTCCAGGGCCACATGTAAAAAATTTAAATTATGTATTTTCATTATGTTTAACTGCATTAATCATGTACTTATCTTAAACGCATCTCATTATACGACAGTTTAGCCTCAACCCAACTACTCAGTCATTCTTCACGGTTAATAATATGTTAAAAACTATTCAAATTTTGTACATAACCTTTGTGAATACAAAATATACTGTTGGCTTTTGATTCCAGGTACGGATAACATTGTCATGCAATATTCGACTTTCGTGCTGTCTGTCATTGCGTGAGTAAAACTACTTAAATATGTTTAAATAATTACTATAGTGGAGCATTGTATAATGTGCTAATTATAATAGACCTTCGGAATTGTATTACTGCCGTAGTCGAGTTCGCATTTTTAAAACGTGTCTCTTTTGTTTTAATTTGTCTAGACCAAATCATTCTAACAATATTGGAGGAATTAAAAATGGTCAAATATTGGACTAAAATGAACTAAAAATATAAATCAGAACAGTGATATTTGAGAAAACTAACAATGTTGTACGGAATTCACCCGCAAAACGAATTGCAGCGGACAATACAAGGAGTTTTGGTTTGCGACATAATTTATTGCGTTGTATATAGTTTGTTATTTTACTATAGTTTTATAAAATAATATAAGTATATCTAGTTTATAACAAATTGTTCTTTCTTAACCATTCAAATTATTCAAAGGTTTTAAATTAAATTATAAATTTTTGTACCAATTTTAAATATTTATCTATTACATCGATAACAGCTAATACGTATGATCGGTATTTACCTATTCTGAATTTGGTATTTGCGTCAAACAAACGCAACCCAATTGGCATTGAATCATGTAAACAACGTGCACGTTAATGCATCTCAGATTTTTTCTAGTTTTGGTTTTTATCTTGAATTCTTCGATATTAATAAATACTTTCATGTTGTAAATTAGCTTATTTTAAATTATATTCAATTCATTCTTGTGTCACTTATTAGTCCTCGCGCTGTGCTAGAGGAATACAATTGTATTTAGTAATTAGGTTAGCAACGAAGCTTTAGCATGTTAATAAGCAATATTTCAAATTGTGATTCCTTTATTAAGCAACTCTATATCATATTAATTATTTGACTAGACCATGCTTTTGTCTATTCTAGGTACGTATATATTAAACAGAAGTAACGTTCGCTGTTCATGCGATGCCATTTTCAATATTGTTTAAATTATAACGCACGTGTTTCTCAAGTAATGTTTACATTCCGCTGGCCTATTTTAAATAGTCAGGCAATTGAATTACTAAGTATTTTGCTAATTTAAATGAGGAAATATGAGGTAGTTTCTATATTAAAAATGAATTATTATGATCAGAAGTTGATGTTACAATTTTTACGGCTACAGCAAACATTTTGCCAACGATTGACGATTGATGCTGTATTGTATTTTGGGGACTGCGTCCGTTTGAATTGTGTAAATCATTTTAGCAATTCCTTCGAAACTCTTTCACGTTTTTAGGTGCTAGTTTAAGTGGATTAGTTTTAGTGTGTTTAATCGTCATTACTAACGTTAAAAGTTTTGTGTTTTCAGTGACTTTTAATGGACCATTAATCATATTTATCAATCGTACCAAGGTCTCTGACCGCGCTGATACCAGATCTATCTTACAACAGTCTACTAGGGATCGCAATAATATCACCTATAACACTAAGCTGAATATCTTGTAAAAAGTAACTGGTTAAAATTAAGATCTAATAATTTTCGGTTGCTCTCGACAAACACGCTCTAATATTACACAGATCAGTATTTATGTAACGGATAACCTTTTCAATTATTTATTTTTATATTATACGCACCTAATTGTACTACTAAGAGTAATTTAGCTTTAAATGTATTAGTTATAAAATTAAGAAAAAACGTGAATTTAATTTGTAGTCTTCGTGCCATGAATTACTTTATTGACATCATTGATTCAAATGATCTGATTAAAATTGTTTTTAATAACATTGCTTTTTGGCATTAACTTACTAAATGGGAGTAACTATTTACCGGCAAGCATTTCCAATGTATAAAGAAACTCGAAATGTTATGAATGTCATTACACCCATCCTTGTTTCGAACCAATGTATGAACTTCTCAAATCAAGCTAAAAATAGTATTAAATGATTGTCGGCTAACTCCGTCCGGTTGTTTTCCACGCTGTTTGATGAGTTTTTAGTTTGTTTTGCCTCATTTTTATGGGTTTAAACGTGTGTGTTTGCTCGGGCAAAATTTGCTCAGTTAATGTCTGTCGTGTTATACTATATTTGAATAATTAACTAATGGTTGCTGTCGCAAGAAATGCAAGCTTCAACTTTTGATTATTTTTCGTTGTGTTATATTACGTTTTTATTTTTAGTTATTCTTTTCATTTTATTTTGTTCTAATATTTTTGGTGGTTTCGTCTTTTTATTTCATTGAGTTTTTAAATTTTCTGGTTGTGAGATTTAGTTTATATCAAATTTACACAATTATATTGTGTATGGTTACCAACGTTATCCACAAACACACCAAGCCCAGTCTTGTTAAACGTAACGCTGTACTCGGAAATACACTATCAGATGTAAAATAAATTGCCATTTTAACATCCCTGCCACATTGATGGGCTAACTTAACAAACAAACTCGATTCTTCCCCCCAAGCCTGAGGGTTGCGCGTTATTTTTATTTTACCGACGACACGAATTGAGATTCTCTTTTTTTTTCATAAAAATATTCCTGCTACTTCCTTTAACAAACTTTCCAAGTGCCCTTATTGAATTTTCTCAAGTTTTGATAGGTTTTTCCGACGATTTCTTCTATGTTGCTCCCGGGAACTTGAGACGGCCGGTAATTTAGGTGCAAACATCGTCGTCCACTTTTATTTGTTGTGATTAGACTTGTTATACAGTTGCTTATCTCAAGTTGCTTATTTCAATCCACGTGCCACTGACGACGAGAGGCTTCCTTATTTTATTATTTTGTTTTTATTTTATTTTCTCCGCTTCAATATTATTACACTGTTTTATGTTTATGACACGATTACATGTAAGCTAGTAGTACGAGTAGCGAACACTCGATTGTGCAACTGACGAGGCGAATATTTTCATCTAAAAACACTAATTTATTCTTGTCGCACAAAAATCTAAAATTGAATCTGTTGAAAATTCAACGGCCGAAAAATTTATTGTGAATTTGAACCACGACTAACAGCAACGCTACATATGAATTATATCAAAAATGCTCGTTAATTTACAGTTATTTTTTTAAAGCGGAAGGCGTACGTCATTTTGGCACATACTTTTGATCTTGAATTTTTTACGCTCGTGCACACATAGAATCGAATTGTCTGCAGGAAGTCGTACACGAAATTGGGTTGAGTTAGTTTCCTCTACCGTTTACAAATAAACCGGCTGCACAAAGGCGTACGATTCAATTATTCATTTGTAGCATAGTTGTTTTTGGTGTAAGGCAAGTGCATCGGTCTATTTCTGCACGTGTCATTGTTTAAAATGATGCATGATCTCGGGACTATTGCGTACTGACGACTTCAATTTGCCAGATTGTAGTGACGCGACGCGGCTAAAGAAAATAAAGTAGATTAACCCGTACAGGAATAGATGTAATGTATTTTGTGGGGCCGTATTTAGAAATGTTCTAATATATTCTCTGTTTACGTTTTATTAATACGCTTATTTATAACATGCGTCTGTTACAAGATGAATCACATTAAGGAATACATTATAGCATTGGGTTACCTCACCTTTGATGGTAACGATGTCTTAAATAAATTATTGTCATCGTTAATAGGAGCTTCAAATAATATATTTATAAAACGAGCTTACTTTAACAATAAGCATATGTATGGTATATTGTTTTAAAAACGCAGCGTTTTTTAAACCGCCACTGACGCTCATACGACGGTCCTGGTCATTACTCGAAATGCAATGCACGTGTGTAGTTGATGTGCCAACTAACGTTTGTGTATACCATCTGTCGATGAGATAAACTGATGGTGGTTGTGATTGGAAGATTACTCGGCTAACGGTCCATATTCTGTCCAATACCTACAACAGCTACTGAGAGAGAACGTTATCGATTCTAATAGGACTTTAAAAACAGTATTTATTTATAAATGTTTATAATTATCAGCCGCTTTATTATGCTTAGGAGTGTAAAAATACGTCATTCATTAGTAAGATAATATGATATGATAAATAAATATATTAGGTGACTCAGTGGCGTAGTTGTAATTGTACACGGTATGAGTACGACTACCGCGCTAAGATCCTGGGTTCGAATCCTGGGCCGGGCCAAAAATTGGTGACTGAGTTTTTCTATATTAAAGAATTACTCAGTCACAGAGCCAGGAAGTTGGCGGTGTGATCTCTCGTGCCTGGAAAAGCACGTAAAGCCGTTGGTCCTGCGCCTGATGTCGCTCCGGTCATGTCGGATCGCCGTCTCACCGGACTATGATAGTGAAGGAACAGAGAGTGCACCTGTGTATTGCGCACAATCTTGGGTACTATAATATTTCCTGCGTAATTGACTGATCTCCGTTGAGATTAAACGTGGCCGTAATTCGGTAAGGAAGGTATCATATTGTGTGTACCTAGTTAGTACGTCTGTCAGGACTCTTTTATGAACACTAAGTAAAAAGTATAGCTCGATATTACGTAAAATAATTACTCGTAAATTAAACGAACCATTTCAAATAAATTTCACAGCACACCGCATTAATGTAATTAAATACATAAAACAATATACGTAATAAGAAACATTTTAGATTGCGTATTAACTTCAAGATAAGTCTTTAAGAATTCATTTTTAATTAAAAGATTAATTTTTCATAGTCTTGATTGTGCTCAGTCCAGTTAACTTTCACTTTCCCGTTCGGGCTCAAGTATTAAGACTTTTTTATTACTTGGTTACCGGCAGAAATCCCCACAACAAACAAACGCTTACCTACTCCGACAGACTTCTTAAGTTTCTGTTACACCGATTTATTTATACTTTTTAAGGTTACATTTTTTTCTTTGCTTGGATCTGGGTATCAAAATAAATCGCCTTGATATTGTGTAATATTAGGGCGATTTATTTTTTTGTATAAATTGCTATATACAAGCTATGTGTGGCTCGTGGCTGTTACAAAATGTAAGTATAAAGCGTAGAGAAGACAAACCGTAAAATGGTAAGGTATAAGAAGTAGTTAGGATACGGTCCATCCGTGTGACAAATTTCATCAAAATTCGTTTTGAAATTTTTGCGTTTACTTCTAACAAACATACAAATATTTTGACGAACATTGGTATTTGTTTATGAGTAACTTTACATGCTCTAACTAATTGTAATAATTATTTGTCTAGATAATTATATACGCTAATAATAAAGACATTAGACACATTTTAAACTAACTACGAAATAATTTTTATTTCCGGTGAATGTCCAGAAGACGGAAAATATCAACACTTCGGCAATTGATATAACTATCAATAAAATTACTTTATGTTATGTGTTGAACTCAGTATAACTACTGAGTTCAACACATAACATAAAGTTATTTTATTAGGGCGGAAATCAAGACATAACACTTTCGCAAACCAATTTTATTAACCTCATTTGGAGGGTTGGAACCTCGGTCTTGTCGACACTGTCAATTTGAATGGGAAACTTTTCCATTTAACTTTCGGTAGCTTAACTTTTCCGGACATACTTTCGAAGTCTGTATTGTTGGCGCTTGCGCGAAAAAATATGCTTGGCTTGTTCTACAGTGCTATAATGAAGCTTTTCATTTAAATATCGTTTTGTCTAGTAATGATTCCTTAAGTTTACGGGAATGTTAGACATTTAAATTAAACTATTTTACGAATTTTATCGCGGTTTTAATATTTTACTTTTTTCCCGACGTTTCGAAGACTTTGCAGCCTTCATGGTCACGGGGGGGACAGTCCTCCCTGTGACCATGAAGGCATGGTAAAATTCGTAAAATAGTTTAATTTAAAAATCGTTTTGTCTAGATTTTCGATTTAATCGTTGTCAGTTTAAGTACAGTGTTTTTGGTTGAGTAGGATAATATTGTTAAGCCGTTCGTCGGGTTTGTTAGTGGTTCTAATCCATTTGTTATATGCATTGTATAAAATTAACCATAGTAAAGTCCTATCAGTTACCACGTTTAAACGCAATACTAGTCAGTTCTGATAGTGTCACACATTTTCAGTAATTTATGGAACGTAGAACAAAACTGCGACGTCCCAACGATGGCCATATAAAAACATCGTTATGGTCGAAATATGTAAACAAAACAAAATATGCACAAAACTGACTGAACCACAACTAAAACGTTGCGTCCACATGGAAACAAATTCTATTTCAATTCGTATTTAAACACAATACCAGTCGACGTACATTTTCATTTTTATTATGTACGACAATTTATTTTTCCGCGGAACGTGTGTTATGAAATATTTCATTTTATTTTTGGAAACACGTTTTTATCCTGATCACTATTTTCTTTACCTTTAGTTTTCTTTCTTATTATAAACGTCTCGGTGGTATAAGAGCAAAGCAATCAAGGCCTAGAATCGATTACATAAAATCGTAATTTCTCTGATGATAAATTGCGCAGTGATCTGCGCACATGTGTTTTATGGAATACCTAATACAAACTTTAATAGGATTATCTTTAGAAAGAAAAAAATAATTATAGATGGTTACAAAGGAGATCTTATGTATTGTTGCCAACGCTGTATATTTACATAATAAATTTATTTATAAAACCAGCTTAATTAGAACTCTATGAATTAATTTTAATTGATCTGTTCGTTAACCCGTGAGGTAGCTGAATGTTTGCCGGCAAACATTGACAGCTACGCGTGTGACGGAAAAATAACCTTATTATGTAGTATATATGTAGTATATAAGGTTATAATCCCGTGACACACGCAAATGTCATGTAGCTGTCTTGGCTCGCCGGCGATTCACGAGAGACCAAGAGTTAAACCGAATATCTTGTTTCCTAAACGGTTGTAAGGGAAAATAAGCATAATGATCAACGTGCATTAGCGACTGTTTGGAACGGGGACGCGGCGTGGAGTATCGGATAACCTAAGATTACAAACGTTCGAAAATAGATGACAATAATTACTTTTATATTTACAATTGATTTAAAAAAAAAAACATTTATAAATCATATCATTTAGTTGTTTCGAATAAATGACTATATTAATTTTGAATTATTATTTTTTTGGCTCCAAAAGACACATTGGTCTATGAAAATATCATAATATGGTTAATAAACCTACGATCTTATTTATTGCCGGAGGTACTCATATTAAGAGAGAAATATTTGATTTTATTAAAAAAAAATATTTTCACACAGGCGAAACCACGAGCCAAAGCTATCAAAATGAAATTATAGTGTTGGCAAACTGCCTGCAATAGATACATTGTTTACTATATTTGACTGACAAAGTGACAATAGAAGGACGTTTCGTGGAGGTAGCGGTATCCTTTTAGGATGTTGACTCATTATCATGTGGAAGTCTTTTGCGTGTTAAAGGGTATAATCCTACGATTTTCGATATATGCAGTTTTAGTATCTTAAAGCGGCGATAGCCTAGTTGGTTGTGGAACGGACTGCCGAGACGAATGTCCGCAGGTTCAAATCCCAAAGGCACACACCTCTGACTTTTCGAAAAAAAATATGTGTGTATTTTTTGTGAATTATCGCTTGCTTTAACGGTGAAGGAAAACATCGTTAGGAAACCTGCATACCTGAGAAATTCTCTATAGGAATTTTCGAGGGTGTGTGAAGTCTACCAATCTGCACTGGGCCAGCGTAGTGGACGAAGGCCTAATCCCTCTCAGTAGTAGAGGAAGCCCGTGCCCAACAGGGGGACAGTATATAGTACAGGGCTGATATTATTATATTATCATGGTATTTTGAAGCTTGAAAAGGCGTACTTCAAGCTACGTCTTGATACTTCATAGTCAATCGCGATCCATAATGCCGATATACTAGACTCCGAATTCAATTTCCGGCTTCATGTCTCCGCTGCCAGTGAAAAAGTTTTAAAGATTAATCCAGTGTTCGTTGCAAGTCGGCGCTATTAGTGCAGCACTAAAACGAGTTGTAGATTTGTTTCTAGATGACCTGTCTGCCACACACTTCGGTCCACGACACAAACATTATTGTCTAGTTATAGGGAGGCGCTTTATGGCACATTTCTGGAAATAGAATGAAATACTAATAAAACAACGTTTATTAGATAAGTATTATGTTCTTTTTAAATCGATTTTCACTAAATTGTCAACAGCGGTAAAGTAATCCAAAATGCCTTCTGGAATGCTTAAGAAAACTATGTTGCGTCAGCCTTACGCTGGAGTGGGATAAGACCAAATGAAGAACAATTGACACATAATATCGCGTACACTGCGAGTCAGTTTTCTGTTCCAACTGGGATATTTATGCAACACTAGTATACTTACGTCTCGGGACATATGAAAAAATAAGGTAACACTCCTGTTACTTACGACTCCAATCTAGCGTTCCAGTGGCTTTAATCCAAGCGAGGAAACGCTACCAGGGCAGGATTTCGGCAATAAATTATGTAATGTAATAGCTAGGATAGTATTGTAGACGTTATTAATAAGCCATGACGTGAAATATATTGCTCGAGCTCCACACATGCCTGGCATGCCCGCCCGATTCATGGGCCGGTCTTAGTTTTGAACGACTTTAGTGGATTGCATACAAGACAGTTTAAACACGTCTGTATGGGATGTGCTGCGAGTTTTCGCAAGTTTCTCAAACTTCATATATCAATGTTTATGATCTGCAAGATTAACAAACACGGCAAATAGCGGTTGCGAATGTGGAATTAAATATTTTTTTATACAGTCGATTTTATTTCGAGTCCGCTAGTTTTAGTCTTTTAGACGACAGTCGCTAACTCCGCGAAACTTTGCGAATAAAATTTAAATAAAACTGCATTCGTATTTAAGTTTAAAATACTTCCCTTTCAAACGTACTTTGTCAATAGTTTCTCCATTCACGCCGGGCAACATTTTGACGTTAAAAAATAAAAGTGAGCAACCATTTCTTTACTTATTAATTCCCAACGCCCGTTTCAAGTGAGTCGCATAGTGTAACCAACCCAGTTCACTCTACTGTTAAGAGGATTACTCCCAGCCTTAGCCACTGCACAAGATTTCTTGGAGTCTGCAACTACGTTGCTTTTGTTGCTTGTAAGATTTCTTTGCGGATTTAAAAGTGTCTTTTTATTCTCTACTAGCTCGCTATAGATGCTCTTTTTACCTTTTTGTATCGCTATTGGATGTCCGTTTCATCATCCAAGGATAAATAGTTAAGGTGTTTAATTTTTTTGTATTTTCGCTGAATGATTTTGTATAGTGTCTGTCTGTGTGTACATAATAAAGATAATATGATTCTAAAGCATATTGGAGTTTAAATTAACAGGAAAATTCCAATTATCTACCATGTTTTTTTTTCTTTACGTTATTTTACTCTCTTTTATACCTAGGAGCAAAATCACAATCTCTGACATTTCAATTGTAGCTTCCTCTTGTCCATCCCCTCCGGATAAAGGGAAAATAATGTGTATCAACAAGAATGCGGGACCCGGCATACCATAAATACCCCAATTTTCTTGAAATTTCCTCGTATGGGTGAGAGTAATCCGTGTGAAATTTGTTGAAAAACTCGGGGAATATATTCAGGTTTTCGTATTATTTGGTGTCATGGATACGTTACAGCACGGGGACACACCCCGGCACGCGAGAATGTGAAACATTTTAAAGTACCGTTGAATTTTACAGCGGTACACTCATATTATGAAATTTTAACATTGAACGAATGACAGTTGTGCTGGTACGTTTGGTGAAAATGAGAATGTGGAGAGCAATATAAGTAATATTGTGTTTTGAATAAGCTGTCTAGACGAACTATTGTTTTAAGTGTAAAATATATTTTACTTTAATACTGCGTGTTAGAGGATTTTGCTGTCTGAGGGCGTTGATTACATAGTATATTATTACATAGTATGCTCTATAAGTCATGTCCTCTTCACTATATTCTGTGTCTATTGATGACGAAATACAAATTATTTGGTGATTGTATTTATGTTTTCTTTTGAAATAGGTAGGTTATGCAACTATATAAAACTTTTGAAATAATGTTAAAATATTATTGTTTTTAATATTTTCTTACTAAGTTTTTGTAACAGTAATCAAGTGTTTGCTTGTCTAATGGCCATTATGAAAAGCCCTCAAAATCAAATCAAACGTGGGCGCATTGCCGAACTTCTAGAAACGTGTGCAAGAACTAGGGAAGGATTATTGGACCTGTTCTGAGCTCTCAGTGCCAAATGAAACCGTAATTAAAGATTTTCGAGACAGTAATTGTCACGCATTTTAAACACGTACATCGCAAACATTAACACCTAATGCGTGCCTTGAGAGTTTATAGTTAGAATTTCCCAACCGATGTTTCAATTTATTGTGTACTCATATTTGCTAGAATGTTTACGACTTGGCATCACTTGGAGCATTTTCAAAGCAGGATAATTTCGATGTTCATTCGATGTTGTATAATATATATGTAAATGTTTGGATCTGTGTGGGATTCCTTATGTACATTCCCAATGATTTTGCTTGATGATGCGAATAGGAATAAGCAAATCGCTATGGGGCACAAATCCAATCTTGAGCAAATGAAGTATTCGAAACTAACGCATTATTCCGGTTCAAATAAGAGATCCTCTGACCTAGAAAGCTCCGTGCCTGACAAATCACAAGTATGTCTTGAAAAATATATAAACAGCTCTATATTATATATGTTTAATATATGGTCTTTTAAGAGATGTCATAAGATCTCTTTTATGCGATGATGGTGAGAATGGTCAGTGTAAATGTTTGAACAAATAGTTCAAATATATAACACGATCAAAACATTAATGACTGAGATATTTTTCCGATGTGAAATGATAAACTATAATAAATGGTGGGACATCGAGAACATAATAATAAATTAGATACTTTTACTAAAATTAATACTATCGTAGCAGCTATAGACATTATTAATACTAACTATAAAACCACAAATAAATCTTAAACAGATCTCATGAGCAAACATTACCGTTGAATTAAATTCGCAGCGAACGAGGTCGCGTGTGAGGTGTAGTGTTCGCGTAACTGCCTCACGGCTCGACGTACGGCGTAAAGCGTGGGGCAGAGGCAGTGCTGTATCGCAGTAATTGCGCTATTACATTGTAATGGCGTTGTTTATCTATCGCATATTACATGCAGTTTATTGGGCCACGTGCGCCTGCTACATAATTTTGTTCAGGTATAAACAATTTACGATATATTATAAATTTAATCCCGTTCGATTATGACTTTCTATTTTTGAATGTCGCACGTTAATTGATCAATTTTCTAACCTATTTTCCTGTGAGTTGCAAAATTGTGTTCAGTCATTATCCTAACATCGTAATACCATTTACGACGGATAAGCGATTTTTAATCGCACTACATAATGAAGGCGCGCAGTTCATTGCCTTTTTCAAAATAACTGTAACTAATTTATTGCAATATACGTAGGTCTTTTTGACTCATAGAAGTATTGCTTTCAGAACAATAAAATGTTGTTAAAATTATCAAAAAGTGCCATGACAAATTTGGTATCTAGATAGTCTCATTTTAACACGGTGACCAAAAATAGGCTAAATTCTTTTCGTAAAACCCTAAACAAATTGCAGCTCGGATATACAATAGCACACGTGTTAAATGCCGTACATCGTTGTCAGTCTTAAGCCCTGGCTTAAACAAACATGGAGCTTAATCTTATTTGAGACCTGTCTTCATCGCTTCAACTAGCAAATTATAACCCACATATAAATGGTGTAAGATACCAGCAAAATAAAACTCTCAAAAATTTCAGTAGTGGATAAAGTTTTAGGTAACATGAATTGTGTTTTTACTTATATAATATCCGAAAGAAAGGTTTAAGGTATCGCGCTGACGCTGTCAAAGTCAGGACTATGCCACTATAAAATTGGCGGTTGCTACAGCAATTTTAATGTAGTGTTTTTCGGTAAGAAGACAGCAGCTGCGGGACATATAAGGGAGGTCACCCACAGCGACTTAGTGCAGCGATGCTGTCGTGCGAATCAGAGGCGCGCTACTGCATCGGTACTATCACGCGTCAATTGCGTCTGCAACGGGCTTTGGCAGTGATGCAAACGCACGACAGTAGCACTACTGGATCGCTACAAACGCCCGAGAGCATTGCTACTGCTAGCTAACAGTGGGGAAGGGTTCATATAACCGGATTCCTGACTGCTTTCCTTTTATATAGAATCTATCATTAGAAATTTTTTTACACCGCATCTACCTATATTAGTAACTATATGTTGTGTCGGGTTCCGTATCATAAAATTACAACTTTCGCCACTGCTACCTTACGATTACATTCAGGTGTTGAAGTTTCATTGCCACAGCTCCGCGCTTGTATTGCTGTTGAAGCAATATACCATCGAGATTGTAGTGATGCAGAATCGTGGATGCTGGCGGACGTGGTCTGCCAGCGACAATATTGCGACTGTGTCACGGCATTTTTGCGATTTCACTGCTGTAAAACGATTTCATCGCTACTGCATCGGTGCTGCGTGGGTGACCTCCCTAAATAATGTTAAAGTTCATCTTAAATCAGCCCGCACAGCCCATTATTTATTTCGGGCGGCACATAATAGTAATTATGTAGATGGTTCGACCTATCTCTATGTGGTTCTCGTATACATCGTGCTTCACATACTTAACTGTGCATTAGTGCTACAATGTCACCTGTTTTCTTGTACCCTGAACCAGATGAACCTACAAATGTAACCGATTTTATTATTTATATATAATCACACTGAGTTGTGAAACTACTGCTTTGATTATGAAAATTATTTCAATAATTGAAGCAATTTTTTGTATCAAGGACAGTTACTAACTTTGCTAAAATAGAGTCGAGATTAGAAACTACATAATATGTTTACTTACATACTAATAATTATTAATATGAGAACTAATGAAAGACGTTGTATCCTTTACTTACCTTTAGCTCTACCTTCTTTATTCATAATATTGAGGATTAGCTAAGTACACACCATTTCGTTATTGTTAATTGAAATTCACCGACTTCATTCTCTTAAGTATGTAGACAGAATAAGAACTTAGTGTAAGTTTCTTCGCTTTTGCATTTGCAGAACTCTTTAACACATTTCCACGGATTCAATCGCTTGCCGATACTAAGTACAGTTTTAACTTCATCCTTTTATGCTCTGCACACATTTACTTGATCTTTATTTCGCTTTCTATGGTGGACTTTCTGGTTTGCTCTTTAGATATTCTTATTTTTTAATCCTTCTAAAAGAATATTTGTTCGTGAGTTTAAATACCTTTATGTAACCTACTTTTAAAATACCTACATTATTCATCAAGGCACCACTTAACCACCACCTCCGTTAATTGAGTAAGAATTTCTATTACATTACGTACACCTACTAACATTATAAATGCGAATGTTTGTGAGGATGGGTGTATGTATGAATGTATGTTCGTTCCTCTTTCACGAAAAAACTACTGAACGGATTTGGATGAAACTTTATAGTAATATTGGTTATACATCCGAATAACACATAATCCGAATATCAATTTGTAATGATTTTGTGTAATTTGGTCATTATACAACGACACATATCAAGTCAGTCGGAAAAATAAATTATTCCGGAAAACTCCTTCATGCGGGGGAAGCCGCGAGCAAAAGCTAGTACATAAATAAATGAGTATAATACAATTAAGTTTCCATTAGATTTTAATGCAGCAAAGTTATTTATGGCACTATGTTTAATAAACTGTGTTCATATTGTATAATAGAATAAAATATGAATTAAAATCCATGCTATAAAATTATCCTACAAACAGTTTTAAATTCCTTTTTAGATAAAAAAGTTTAGTCGCAGTTGAGACACCGTTTCTAGGTTGTTTCTTTTGAGTAACTGTGGCTCATAGTGTACTGCATTTCCGTAATCTTCAATCTACATTTACTGAGTGGCAACGAGGAATGAAATAAAATATTATCTGAGATGTTAGTTTATAACTTGAACGTAAAAAGTATTCAAGTTCGTAAATCTTTTAAGTGTAATTACAATATTTGCTGTTATTTAGTCCTGTAAAATAGCACACGATAAAAATGTTTGTTACTTCTTTATATCATACAAGTCGACTGACGCCAATTGAATTTCTAATGTAAATAAGAGCGTAAAGAGTTTAATTTTGTTTTCAATAGGTTTCTTAATAATATAAAATACATAACATAGTGAGGAACGTGTCGTAGCTATAGGTACAACTAATAACTTCATAGTACACTGAGATCACCCAGAATTCCAACACTCTGTTTATCCAAACACTCCACAGATTCCAGACTTGATTCGAGTCTCAAAGCCACTTGACTTGGCACATCGGCCTCGGAATACCCGTTTAATTCAATTTTAGTGCGAGTAACTCGACCAAGCCGATTTTATATCATGTGTAACCTATTAAGACTGACATCCGGGCGGTTTGCTGTTGGCATTCGATCAAAGATCTGGAAACGTGCTTTGTTGACATAACCGACGTTCAACGCTCTTCATTGTTTCACTATTTATGTTTTTTGTGTGTCCGCGTGGTTGTTAGCGTGCAATTTCATGTTGAGTGGCTTTTCTGGAAATTTTATTAAAGTTTAGAACTGCGTGTGGCAACGACCTCGGATGTTTCTCAACATTCGACTTAGAATATCTAATATTTTCTCGACATGCGTAATGTTTCTATAACGCTAATGTACTGTTAGGGAGGCGGTTTGATTTTTGCAATTTTTTTTACAAATAATTACGAGCAGGTGCACTATTAAGAAAATATAGGGCAATTAACAGAAAATAGAAATGCCACGCAGTTGTGTTGGACAACAGAGAATGTAGTACGAAAACGTTCGTGATTCACACATCATTATTTAAGTTTATGAATGAAATTAATGTTGCGTCACGAGCACTTGGCTCCTGATAACTATTATTTCTAAACATCATAAGTCATTTAAAATTTAGGTATATAAATATCTCATACTTCTATTATTTTCACATGATTCCATTGATGTTGCCTATTTATTTTGTTATCGTACGGCGACTTGCTCTTGCAAGAATAGCACTTCAAAAAAGTTAATAAACATTATAATACTGAACCACGTTTGTATATTTTTAAAGAGCGAGCAAAATAAAAAAAAAAGTTGTTATCTCCTTTTATTGTTAGTGTAGACATTCCGCATATGTCGAAGTCAAATAAATCATGTCCAAATATTTCCACAACATTCATCATCAATTAACCGACAATTTAGCCCCCGAGGAAGGGAAGTTTGAGTAACCTAAAGTGTACACGGTAAACTGACACGCAACTGTCGCGCCACTAATTACATAATTGACGCTGTCACAGGAATATCTCTGAAATCTTAACAATTCACAGCTGTTTGACAGCCGAAATTGTACAATTAACAGCGGTCGCGTTATCAAGATTAATGCTGATATAAAATTTTGAACATATAGTAAAACAATCTCTGTGCCGGAACGCATACTGGCCCTCTGTTAGGCACAATTCTGAAATCTTAACAATTCACAGCTGTTTGACAGCCGAAATTGTGCAATTAGCAGCGGTCGCGTTATCAAGATTAATGCTGATATCAAATTTGGAACATATAGAAAAACAATCTTTGTACCGGAACGCATACTGTCCCTCTGTTGGACACAGTTCTGAAATCTTAACAACTGAGATCTTAACAATTCACAGCTGTTTGACAGCCGAAATTGTGCTATTAGCAGCGGTCGCGTTATCAAGATTAATGTCGATATAAATTTGGAACATTAAGAAAAACAATCTGTGTGCCGGAACGCATGCTTTACGAAATCCCTTTAGTGTGATCCGAATGGGCGGTAAATTATTTTTATTGCGTGACTTTTCGCAAATGGAAAGTTTTATGTTATTTCTGTATAAAAAGCCTCGGTATGGCTCTTCATACCAAGGCCTGATATCATTATTGATGTTTTGCAAAGATAATGAAGAATTATGAAGGACCTGTGGTTGTTTTTGAAAACGCAGTTAATTTCTACTTTGCGTAGGTAACTTAATAATTTTGATAAAAATGGATTGCATAATAATTCCTCTACATAGTACGCTTCGCCGTACTAGAAAGGTCAATTTTAAGCCCGATCGCATATTGCAATATGTTAGATATCTAACTTAATCTAACGCCACTCTTTGTCTGCCTTCAGGAATATAAAATCTTCAGTGAATCTCGGTTAAATAAGTTATTTGAGACTTAACGATATTCCTAAAAATCCGAGTGGTATATATTTGCTCCCACCAGAAGCACTGTACTTCTAACCTTGTAGTGGATTTAGGAATTTTCAGAAATTTTAAATTTCTAAACACCCAAAGTTAAAAAGAAAAAAATAGTTCGTCGTGAAGATTCAACCGGCAGCCCTAATTTCATATCGTCTCAATAATCTTTATGCTATAAAGTCACTTTGATACACTAATTATTTTATATATATTTCCTGAGTCATTTTGCCGACGAAAACGTAGTGCAGAAAGAAAAGTTAGCACATTAATGCGCGGTACGACCTGGATAATGAATTTACGATTTTATTTTATCGCACAACTGACATCGAAATCTTATTAACGTTAATATAATATACACGGTCGTTTAGACGTCTATGTACGCACCTAATTATAACATTAAAAAAACCGACGTCTGTAGACGAAATTAATTGGAACAGCTGCTGTGATAGTTTTGGGACGTTCGGAACACGCGATAATTCTTTATTATGACTTATCGGTATAAATAACGAAATTTATAAGTGTGAACTAGTTCGGTCTCATTGGAGCTACGTAACTTCTTTGAGACTAGTTCAGCGACATCCGCTACGGAGTCACTTTATCCGTACTTTTCTCAGTTATAACGCGTTTTAAAGGAATTTATTTCATATAATAGTATTGCTAGATTGATCCGTTTTTTATCGTCTACACGTCTACAATATAATGTATTTTTTATTTCTTAATGGCGCATTTGTTCATTAATCTGTGGGTCAAAGACTTTGTTTCCGTGTCAAAATCTGTGGAGATGTTCTGGTGTCCCACAAATAATTTTAGTTTTTAAAATGATATCATTAAAGAAAAGCCATTAGATTTGATTATTGTGTATTAAACTGTAAATTATGGAAAATTATTTATTATTATAAACATATACAATATTCTCTAGATGCGAAACGTTTCAAAACCTAGATTATGAAACGGTTCGCATCTCGTCTAGACGAGCGCGGGTAAGAACGACGTTCTTTGAATTACTTTGTTGAGCAGGAATACAAAAATTAATAATATTTTCCGAATTACCAATTAATATGTTGTTTCAGTTATCCACAAAACAAGTACGGGGCGATAATACCGCGCTCCGATAGTAGCCCAAACCGATACATTACGGGAATGGACTGATGTTTCATGCTCAATCATTTGAGCACTTGGGACTTCACTTACGTCGTGTATTGTGATTTCGAAATTTCGTTGCAATAATACTCGCGTAGAAAGAACGCGCGCTCCGCTTCTGTAAGATATTCTATAGGGACAAAGTTCCTAACAATTGAGGTATCGTCTGATATCGTCCGATATATTGCATAAAAAGTGCAATTATTGATGGAACATCATGCACAATACAAAATTGTCTTTAAAGACAACAGTACAAATCTTCGACACCTCAAAATTTGATTTCATTTCTTTGCAAAGGAATTTGTAAAAACACCGTAGTCTCTCTCAACATATTTACAGATAAAGAGCTCGAAAACAGTTTATGTAAATAGTTTTGTGTATCGTTTAGAATATCAAAGGGGACTCTTAACATAATATTTTGTTTCATTCGGGAATGGAATATAAATGAAATTAGTAAATTAATCAAATGTAGGCTAAAATATACATTAAAAACTGTTTTAACATTTCATTTATTCTTTTAACAGTCAGTCGTCAGTTTAGTGTCGCTAAGTGTTTCATTTGAAAGCAGAGAAAGGTACGTCTTGAATAGCAAATGTGTCTTTTCTTGATGGCATTATCGTGTTTCCATTTCAAATTCATAATGTAATGTAACGTTCTCTAAACTTTATACATGTTTTAAGATGTGTTACTACGCGTTACAATGCAAGGTTTTTACGCGATATACACATTTTATTTTATCAGTAAATTAAAGTAAATTCTAATATTAGGTTATGAATAAAAACCTTCTATTATTAATATAAATTCATTTGCCATACAATTTTAATTTCTATGCTATACATTACTAATGCATCTACGAGTATTTTATGATTAATAACTAATATAACTCGTTCTGGTTTTTCTACCATTACTAGTTAAATTGAATATAAGAAAAATATCAAACTATAAAATTAAATTTCGTCGAGAGCGGAGTTAATCTCAGATGTACTTGCTACCGTAGACACGATGAAATGCGAGAAAATCTTACTCCACTTTAGCTCGGTTCGCTGGTAATCTCGCTATACACGCTTGAACAATCCTCACACTGTTGTACTAAACATGATACAAACCTACATTAAATATGCAATGAGCTGTAGGATTTTTTGTGTAGGTATGTAGAATGTCTTGTGAGTATTATAAAGCAATTTGAATGATATTGTCTAATTCGAAATTCATGGTCAATGATTCTGAAGACTTTAATTTTGTAATTTTTGTTATCATAATTTACTAAAAGTAATCAGGTATTAATATCGTTAAAAATTTGCATTTATCCAATAACCGAGTAAAAGCCAATTACTTCACGCTCCCCAATCAATAGTCACGTAATGGGATAAAAATGTACGTCCAATTTTGAGACAATTGGTATCAGGTGATTCATAAGTATCGGGGAAGCAATCTGCGTGCCCAGTGGTGCGAGCAAGGCGTATCCACCCGTCTAATTGTCTGAATTACTTAGAGTGAAAACGAAAGAGCCCCAGCCGGCTGGAGGGGTCAAGTAACGGGGGCTCTGTGTTAATTGGCTATCATTATGTTATCATGTTGTAGTGATTGTTTTTATTACGGGTTTTTAATATAATATTACCAATGTAACGTATGCAGTTAGGTATTATAAAATTATCGGAACTATTATCTATAGGTTTTTACTTTATGTTTACTGATCGTATTTAAAACTATAGTACACTGACTGAAATATGGAACTGAGCTTAAATTGTACATATACGCAATCATGTTAAGGTAGAAGTAACTTGTTTCAAATTGAAATTATTTTCAAGGTTCTAATTCAAGATTACATTTCAAACTTAATATTTCAGAATCCCCCACTGATCACGAATGTTGCAGTCTTCGAAAGGTCGGGAGAAAATTGTAACATAAAAAAAACGTGATAAAATCTGAAAACTAGTTTTATTTCAATACATTCAATCTTCAAGGCATAACCCACAGCATAGGGTTTATTTTTAGTACCAGTAACAAGGATTTGTACAATCTGCACATGTGCATAACATAACTTTCACAACTCACGAACATCAATTCCACAAATGGAAACTGAGATAAACAAATATTTTATGGCCACATTTATCAGCACGAACTAAAACATTAGTTCTTAGTGAACCAAGTTGTACCAGGTCGTTGCTCCGAAGTGTCTATTAAGCCCCACTTTCCGACCGGTCTAAAATGACGATTTTGACCAATTAACTTAAACACTCTTATTACGAGTTCCGACACGACGTTCTATTGTCATGTTAAAAGTTATGACTGGAATCTTTTCGTGTTTGATTGCTTGAGATTGTTTTTTCATAAGTCGAAAGAAATTATATAACTCATCAGAAGTTGTACTCATTCAATATTTTGATGCAAAATATGCTGAGATGTTTTGTCCACCAACAATATAGAAAGAGAACATCGTCAGCGATCAGGACTTATAATAGTCATGTCTCTAACTTATTGTATAAAAACCTTATTGATAATACGAAAGAAAACATCCCAGTATTCCCACGAAATACTTTTGATAAAAACCTGCCAAAAGACGATTCGCAGAAACTGCGAAATAAAATAAACCGAATACTACTTGGATCACCCGACGGAAAAGAAAAAAATATATTTGTATAAAAACTTTAAACAAATCCATATTATGAGATCAAAAATTATCTGCAGATCAAAGGAATGGTGATCAGATGTAGACTTATATTTTTAGTGTATAGATGATTATTGGTATAATGAATGATTTTTTTCCAATTAAAATAATTTGTAAATACTACCGGAACGTGATTTATTATTAAAGTTTTGAACCACCAACCACACATTTCCTCTCTTGCTTCGTTTTTTAGAATAAAAATACTCATCAAAACAAACAGAAAACAAATTTTTAAAGCCCGATTATTGTCAGACTTATGAGAATTTCGACTAAACCTACGAGCTCTCATTTATCCAGACCGTTTATTCATTTCGTCTTTTGACCAGCAGCTTTAAAATTATGAAAATTTCTAACGAATTCTCTAAACCTTAGTGTTGTTTCTTGTTTATTTTCATGTTTTATTCAGAGGATTTCGTGTTTTATATAAATTAACTGTCAAGATGTGTGCCCTTTACACATGGCAGAGACTTATTTATATATTTATCAACTCTGAAAACGTTGCGTTTGCTTAGAAATAAAATATATAGACAGACTACTGTAACATTTGCGTTCATTGAAAATATAAATGCTTTCTTACTTCGACTGCAGTTTAAATAACTCTTGACGTAACAATGGCATTGTTTTCGATTTCAAAATAATTATTGAAAGGAAAATAACTATCATTAATTGTTTTTTATAGCGCAATGAATTAATTGACCGCCGAGACATCGAAGGTTTGAGATCATTAGTTTGATATCGAAATAAATTAATTTTATTTGCATTTTTATCTTGTTGATACTAAATATATTTACACTTGTTTGTTAATTTTATTCTTAAGATGCATAATGTAATATGAGATGGATAACATTTTCACTACAGAGTGCATTTAGTACAAAAATGTTTCTAGCTATGATTCTTCCCTCGGTTATACTCCTACGATTTATACCCTGCAAAATCACCTTGAAGTATTAAAATATTGAGAGAATTTAACCTGTATTCCTATATCTTGTAAATGGAGAAAATAAAGAAACGAAAAAAACACTTGAACGCGCCATAACGCTGAGGTTAACGTTGCCGGGGCCTTCCTGATTTTAATGAGATCGCCAATCAGCTGCGGGCCTCCTCACCTTTCTTTCCTGTTAATGGGACTTCATAATTCATAGTGTATTTTTCGCTTGTTATTTTAACATTTATTGTAATTAAAATATTTAATAAACGATATTGATCCTGGGTAGATTCGGTATTGAGTCTCTTAGTTTAATTTAGCATGGCATCATTGTAATGAATACCATTCCTTGTTTAGTTTTTGTTATAAAAAAGGCCAACAAGACGCAAGTCGGGCGCGATGATAAGCGATACGATTACCCATAAACAATAACATAACTGCCAACACTGCATAACATACATACAAAGCAATGCGCGTTATAACATTTCACTGTGCTCGTCATCATAAGACACAATAAGACCTTAAGCTTCATAATGACCAGCAATCATACTAGTTAGAATATTATTACTAGGCAATAAAAAAAATATTTTCTTCTTAATATTCTACTCGCCAAAGACCAAACAGAAGAATTATGAATAAATGTTTCAATAAGCGTAGCAGCTCACATTACGTGAACGTATTTTTTCTATTAAATAAACAGAGCCATGAAATTATAGATATAATGTGAAAGACTAAGAAAATATTTAGATTTTATTACGAATTTTTATTTTGACAGTCTTCGGCCAACAAGGCTGTTAGACGAGAGGTCTGGAGTTTGATCCACATTACGAGACAAAAATATTTCGTGTGTTCCAACCAGAAACGAAAAAAATTTATTATATTTTGTTTCGTTTCAGTTAAACTTTCTGTCTCCTTAGAATGTACCAAAAAACGCGACCGGTAAATCGATGTCGTTTAATTTTGTAATTAGTGATTGATCGAGAGACCAATGTGTCCGTCACGTGTTAGTTTCTCAACCAATCACAGTAAAACGACACGGAGTCGTGTCGTCTTTTTGCCATAGTCTAAGCACAAGGACCATTAATTATGTGAAAATTAGTTTTTTGAATTTTTTGTTAAACGAAATTTACTCACTACCAAGTAGATAAGTACAAATCCCATTACTATTTGAATCCAATCACCAATTTATAACTCGTAAATTGCGTAACTGAAGTATCCAAATGAAAAACCAAAATGTATACCAGTTGACAATTTAATAAAGCATTTATAATTAGCTTCAGTGACATGTGACATAAATCATCCGTAGCTATTTAAATGTCTTGTCGCCGACAAATAACATGCCATTAATCACAAAACAATGAGTTGATATACTACGTTGGTTACGTTCATAATCGTCGGTTATTTCGCATTGTCGTAATTAAAATGTGTCCCAACGGTATTGTTAAAATTGTAGCTGATTGTGCGGATGAATCAACTGCTGTGCTTGTTTCGCTTATTTTTTAATTTTTCTTTTACCTCTAAAAACAATATTAATTGTCTACAAAATTTTAAAGTTGCAAATCGTAAAAGCAAAGAAATAAAGTTAAAACGAAGTCTATTACATCTAAAATAAATGTCCATTTCAATTGGAATCTCGTGAGGAATATCATTTTACAAATCTTTTACATTTCAATTACGCATGGTATCATCAACATGTAACAGCTTATTAAGAATTTTAGTAAGTCAATTATCTGAGTGAGGTTTTCTTCTTAATGTCATATATTCCTGATATTCATTTGTATAAGTCCTTTTACGAAAGTGATCCGCTATTCTTCACTTTACCAAAATAGTGAAAGGCAGGTTATTTTAAACGTTGTTTTTTAGTTTATCTTGTTTATTATTTACTTCAATATTTAATAACATTTATGCGACCTTGGTCTCGTATAAAGTACATGAATACTCATACGTATGCTTCAGTAATTTTATTCACCGTTGAAGCGCTCTACGTGGCATTCATCAAGCTCAACTCAACATTGCTACATGTAACTTCACTCTATATATTTTAATAAAATGATAAAAACTAAAATGTTTTCGTTCATTCAAGCAATTTTATTGTCCGTAGATAAATGCATTCAACTAAAACAACTTGTGTTTAGTCGGCTCAGTATGTAGAATAACATACTGTAGTATGCTTAACGTGGTGCAAACGTCAACTGCGAAATGAGACGGCTATATACAAAAGAGCATAGATGAAAAGAGGACAGAAATACGTTATGATGTACTGTGTCAAAACGGCTGCATGAACGTAGAATTAAATTGGCCCAAATTGACTTTTATTAAATTAAGGCATTCGGTTTTGTGCGCCCCTGTCTCCAGTGTTGTGTAACTTCAGGGTTATCTCGACATTACTTTATTAAATAATATTGTTGTTACTATACAATGGTCGACTACTATTCATAGAGGATATGAGATTTATATGATTGTTACGTGCGTTAAAATTCATAAAGGAAACCTGGACTTAAGTTCCACTATATGTAGTTAGAAAATAGTCACAATAATTCCAAAAACTCATTTTACATCTGTATTATTTCGAAATACGAAAGTCTTTTATAAAAATGTCGTACCACCTGATTTACTAAGGCAACCGACAATTTAAACACTAAAACATGTTGTTTGCCTGGCCGAAATTGCTGTCGAAAACTAGCAGGAAATCTAGTTGCATTGTGGTTGCAAGTAACACGCTATCTTCCTAATTACAAACGAAGCGGAAACCATCGCCGGAGTTCGGTTCTCTAAACGACATTTACCATGAAATACTAGGGTTGTTCGAGGCAAATTCACGTAGTTTGCGCATATCGGATGGTGATAAAATATTAGAAATTGTCTTTCGATAAGGATACGATTTGTTTTTTTCATTTCATTCATTGTTTTACTTCGAGCTTTAGTTTCTTTATACTACAAACTAATTGGCTGTAAACATTGAAAGTTTCTGGCTGACCAATAGGTTAATAGTTTGGTCCTAGATTTGATCAAATATGCATTCTATGCACGGATTTTTTTTTTAAATTTATATTATACTTGCCTTTTTGATCTTTCGTTCTAAGATTATGTTTATGTTGATACCCAGGGCTCCATAGTTCAGGGAAGATATGCTTGTTATTTTGCGATAAGTTTAGTGGCAAGGGAATTTTTGGCATAAGATGTAGTTGGGATACGTAGTGGCCAGTTTAATCCACACACTGTGTGACTAGATCAGCTCACAAGAATACCAAAGACTTACCACTATCACAAATAAATTAACGAGTATCTTAGTTAATCTGATGTTTTAATATTTAATAAGATTACTGGAGAAAAAATCCTTTAAAATCCCATTTCTATTAATTTATAGTCCGCAACGTTCACGATCAAATTTGAAGTTGCTTTTAATTATGTCAATTTAGCAACGGCAAGTTCTCGGATGTAGTGTCATGTCGGAAATGAATCAATATGTCGCAGTTAATTCGACTGACAATGATCCCGCCTCGACCACTGAACAGTTGTTTATGTTCACTTGATTTAGTGGCAAAATTTATATTTGCAATGATTTTTTTGGTATGAGGTTTTTGTAGAATGATATTTAAATAGGACCGTAGTATCTTCTTTATCCTATTAAGTACAATATTTTAAAGACAATGTAGATTTAAATAAAATTGCCACCGAATTAGTCTCTTTGAGAATTGTTTATAAAGTTTTTATTTTGCACCTTAATTACATTTATTTGGAGACATGTTGGTATTCTTTGTGATTAAATCAGCATTCGTTAATTTAATATTGAATTTATTCTGTTATAATGCGAATTATTTAATTTTAAATTTATTCGCAATGTTAACTCCGTTGTGTCAACCCTAGCTCCCGGCCTCTATTTTGTCAGTTATTCAGATATCTTCAGATGTCAACTAATTACTGAATGCGCTCTGTAAGCGGCATTTTATTAAAATTGAAATGTACTTTAAAATTAAGTTACAGGAAGACCGAAATTTACATTTATAGAGGTCACGTTTACTCCAGATCTGTTTAAATCCAACTGGGTGTCAGAGGTGGGATCATTTTACTAAGCTGGGATTAATATATTGCAAACTTATGTTACTGTATCTCTTTACTGTGTACCTATATTACTTTTGAAATGTCCATTAGGATTAACAGTTGTCACATTTCTTACAGCTTCAATTAGCCAACGAGGAATGCCATCTAGCCAGAGCTGGTGACGCTACATTAATAGTCCTCATTTCTGGACAACTGTTAACGGATTGAAATGTTCTAATCAAAATGATATATGATTTTAATTGCGTTAATCAGATCAAAGTATTTATGACTGTGATGGTTAAGGGCGAAGATTTTTAGAAACGAGTAGAACGCGGTAAATTAGCATATTAAAAATGTAATTAGTATTTACACAAAGATCTACAATATCCAACTTACTAAGTCTCAGTTCTTGTTTAAAGTACTTTTTCGGTTTACGACCAATTTTCTTAAATGTTTTCTTTAGCTATTTAGCAGAACATTTGCCGAGATTAAACTGGCGACCTCAGAGTTGGTCTCTTATAACTTGTCTTAATTGTTAACGGTTAACCATTTTAATTAACCCTTTAGTAAATTCGCGTTATATCTCGACATTGTGAAACTGTTAATATCGACCATCTTTATGTCTTTAGGGACTGAAGTTTTAATTAATATTTGCTGTTGTAGCGTTGACATTTCTTTTTTTCTTACTTTGTTAACTAAGTATATTATATAAATATTAAATGGTGCTTACTTGGAACTTTATCCGTACAATTTGGAACTTGGAAGTTATATAGCATCTTATTATTCCCATTTTGATGAATGTGTTCGTTTGAAATATAACGTTTGAATGTCTACGGAGTGTAATAAACCTAAAAATTAAGACTTGATGTCCACAGCTGTTTGTACAAATAAAAAGCAATTAATGTCCCTTTGATGTGCTGTACTAAAAAACAACACAGCATTACAATACAATTTAATATATCTTATTATAACTTTTATTTACGTATATATAAAAGCGAAAATCGGGTACACATATCAACGATAATTAGTACAATACTGAGGTCGACAATTACACATGTCGATATTAAGATGACAGGAAACTAGACTCCAGGCTATCCGACAGATGTATCCGCAGCTATAAATACCGTGAAGAAGAGTAATAAAAAACTTTTGAACTAGATCCATTGAAGACCGCGCATGTCGAATTATTTTTCATTGTCGGCCGAGCGGTTGGCCCGCACCCAACTTTGCTTTTACGATTATCCAACTTTTATAGTTTCCTCAATATAAACGTTTGACGTTACAATTTCTAGCAAACATGAGGCGCTCATCAAAATGCCTATTTTGATGAATCGTGTAATAAATGTTTGTTTGAAAATATGTTTGATATTAGTTGTTGGTATGTTGAAATTGGCATCATTATTGTTTATTAGATGTAAATATCTTGATATTAGTAAAGAAAGGTAAATTTAACGAATTTTTCTATAGCCTCAAATAAAAATCTTAAAATGACGGACTAACTAGCTCAAGTGTTATTAATGTAGTGGGGTTTGTTTAATTCTTTTCATTTATATTTAGATGAATTCTCCGTACAGTTTTAGTTATTAAGAAACAGTGTAGCATACCGAAGCTGAACCTGTGACTGAATATTTGTTAGAAATAGATGCTTACACGCTGGTCTTACAAATGGTTATCGTGGTTAATTTATTATTATCATCGGCTATTTTATAAATTTAATAAGAAAAACATTTCATTTTTAAGTTACCTTATTGCTCTGTGAGGCCCATGTGTTAAATAATGAAAGACACGTTAGTGCTTTTGTGATGGAATTCAAATAATACCTTGTACCTAAAAAAAATATGAAGTTACCGCGCAATATCGAACGAACACTATTTAAATTTTTATTGTCATGTTTAGTATTACAGATTTTCAACCATTAAATAAAAAATAAAAATAAAATAAATATTTGAAGACTGAACGATTTGTTGTCCTTTATAGTGCTAAACCAAGTATATTATAGGCCTACATAAGGTTTATAGGCAACATATTAAGGTTGTAAACTATCGATAATTATCTGAGTACGAGTATACTTGAAAAAATCTGCTGCGATATAGAAAAAATATACCTATCGTATTTCTTAAGTAGTTCGATATTAACATTAAAGACGGAAAAACGTAAAATTAATCACGGCATTTGAATCCAATTGTATTCAGTTGTTAGCAATATAACTTTCTTTGTGTTTTATTTTAAAAAGCAGTAGAAACTTTTTAGCGGACGAAACTTCTTTCAATTTCCAATCTGTTTTTAACGAGCGGTATTTTTGTATACATTATGCCTATTTTATTTGACCTACTTTCTGATATACAATTTTCTTTATATAATAATTGTCGTATTGTTTCTTATCTTTTATAATAGTAAACTGTAACACTGTAATGGTGGTGGGTTTCTCATATGTGAGGGTCCGCCTGGGTAGGTACCCCCGCAATGTCTATTTCTGCCGCCAAACAGCAGTGTGTAGTCACTGTTGTGTTCCGGTTTGAAGGACATTGTAGCCAGTGTAACTACTGGACATAATGAGACTTAACATCTCATGTCTCAGGATGGTGAGCGCAGTGGAATAGCAAACAATACGTTGTAATTCAAAGTGTTGGATGGTGTTCTTCTGTGTATCGTCGTATCGCTTACCATCAGGCAAACGGCAAGCTGGTCTCGTCATCAAATGAAATAAAAAAAAATCTGGTAAAGTATATTACGTGTTACAAATCACGTACAATTTTGTAGAAGTAATATTTTTTTTTACAAACAATCAAGGTATTTTTACACACCATATTATAATACAATAGTAGTGATAAAGTATAGCTTCGATTTCCGACTTGGAATAAGGATCGTTATGTAATATTTTCTTCCGTTCCTGAGATATTGGAACATGAAGTATCTACGTATGATAAAATTCGAAAAATAGTTTAATTTTAATTTCTAACAGTCGCCTTAACATAAGAGATCGTTATGTATTTTATCAACTTTAAAGAATAGTTAAAAATTGCCAGTAGGAATTAATTGGACGTGCAGTCTACATCCATATGAGCGCAAACGAGGCATCAAGTTTGCCGGCCCGAGTGCCTCGCCCCTGTGCTTTTATTTCACTGCTTGCGGCTATGTGGATTGTGGATCAACACCGTTACTACCCTGCCTTGCTTTTAATGTTATATTTTTAGATAAAAAAATTCTGTTCTGTGACGAATGAAATTAAATTTATATATGCCACTTAGTTATAGATGTTTTTTTGTAATGATAATGATTAATTCATTTTTGTATACGCGTGTATAGTACACGTTTTTAATAAGTGATTACACAAGTTATAAAATATAAAAAATATCAAATGTTATTTTCTAATAAACGGATTAATATATTTATTCATTTTTTATTCATAGAAAGTACAACGCTCATAACTTGGTGTCGTTTTGGACGCACGCAAAATAAATATAAAATATGTTTTATAATGATTTCTTATATTTACGCGAATGTTAGACATTAAAACTCAATTCGTGACCACAAAGGCTGCAAAGTCTTCGAAACGTCGGGAGAAAATTGTAATATAAAAACCGCAATAAAATCCAAAAAAATGTTTAATTTTAATATTTTTTTTATTAATAAATAAGACACATATATTACGTCAATATGTTATAGGCTGTAAGGTTGACAATAGGGTACTATTATGTGGAGCTACAAGCAGAGGCTACTTTATGAATAAATAGCTTTATATTCATGCTTAACCTGTACTTTTATGCGAATGCGTAAAGGATTTACAGGCTAAGATATTTTCACCTCGAGGCGTCTCACTCAGGTCGAAAGCTTTTTCACAGCGCATATCCTTTCATTTCATTGGAATCCGTGCCGATGCTGCGTTTAAACGAGCCACTTTACTGGATAGCACAACTAATGTTCCAGTGCTCAGTCACTGCACCATAACTGGATTTAATTTGTTGTTGAAATAATAATTGTATGATATTAGTGCGTGGATAATAATTATATATAAATTTAATTTTAAATATTGTAAGAATTTTGGGCATGTAAATTATTAATGCATAATTATTGTTAGTAAAGGACATAGAAATATATATTCATATTTGTTCCTTAATGTAATTGTCTTATGCAATGTTGATGGCAGAATTTAAAATAAGAATGATTATTATCATTGATAATTAATAATTCTTACATTGGCATTTATAGCTCATTATTTTTTTAATAATTGGCTTTATTGATTGTAGAAATCAATAAAGAAATAACGCAATATTTACCGACGACTACAAATATTTTTTAGTAATAGACACAGAAAATATATTAATATTCGTTCCTTAATGTAATTGTCTTATGCAAAGTTGATGGCAGAATTTAAAATAAGCATAATTATTATCATCCATAATTAATTATTCTTACATTGACATTTATAGCTCATTTTTTAATAATTGGCTTTATTGATTATAATAGAAATCAATAAAGAAATAACGCAATACTTACCGATGACTGCAAATAATTGATCGTAATTATCGTCAAGAGACTGATATATAATAAAAACAATTATTGCAGCAGATCTTGATAGTGTATGGTATTTATTAGCAGCTCAGTTGCTAGAACAAGTGGTTGTATACAATGGTGCATAGCATTCCGTGGGTTTTCCGTGCCACCACTTCCTAATGGTGTCGGCTTGGCCTCCAACTCGTCGGCCCAACATATTGAATCTTTATTTAATATGTCCTTTCGTAACATCGAATCGTAAAAAGAAAATTTACGGACGACTTGTGAATTTGTTCCTTAGAATTCTTCGTTCTGAGTTTGATTGTTGAAGTTATGTCTGTTTTTCAACGACTTGTAGACGTCCTTTCCACTTAGAATTTTTAAAAGCACAATACAAAATTTATTGGATGTACATATTTCAGTCTACACAAGTGTCTTGTTTTGCGTATTATTTATTGCTAGTAATTTCGCAGAGCATTACATTTGTGAAACGATGCATCGCGATATTTGCCAAACCATGATATCCATTGCTATACCTATTAGAAATTCTAGTCTCAAGTATCGTATAGGCCATTATATCATAACAAATACCAAACGGAGCATAAACATGCATTAAATTGTTCGTGTGCACTTACAAAGTTACATTACGGCGTGCAACAAAATATTTAATGTCATTATTCTGTTACGCGCATTGAGGCGTATATCGTGTGGTAATAATTTCAGCAGCGGCATATGTAAGTTTGTGAAGCATAGTGCCAAAACAGTAAACTTCTAAAATTTACAACCGAGTGAATGAAACGCGAAACTAATATTAGTTCGAGAGGGTTGCCGCCTCACGCTTAGTGTTTACTGTAAGCGTGATGTGTGACAAATATTATGAACGCTGCCTGTGCCACGCCGCGCCGCCTTTATTATCTTAGCTAATAGTTTCAAAATTTGTGATTATTAGACATGTGACCTGGTTTTTGGCTGAGTATTCAGTGCACTATTTGCGTCGAATCAAACTTGTGTAGTGTGTACGTTTCGTGGAAGATTTTTATGAGAGGAATAACATATGTTTATTTTTACACGAGGAGGGATAAGTAAACTAATGGAATTCCAAACGTCGTTGACTGCTGTTTATAAAATATAAAAAATATGCGTGGCAAGAATCATTCGAATAATAAACAGATAAAATATATTCCTAACATACATACGTAGTTCCGATGTTCTACTATAACTATATGAAGTACTAAAAGTTTATAACACTAAATGTTGTGGCCTCGAATTCATCACTAAGGAATCATAGTTTACTCGTACTCATTTAACGATCCGCAACATATCTGTTTCCTTTGTTTACCTCAATTTACAAAAAGAATAAACAAACCCTTGAAGGGCGCGGCCATTTTTCATCACTTCTAATCCATCATGGTTTAATAGAACGTCACATACACCGAACTGAGCACAACTATTCAAATGGGATCTCGTTTACAAACGTTTCGCTGCCGGTGACGTCAGAGTATACTTGCATTATTTATGTGCCACGTTTTGTGTCGTGCGGTATAGGGACACTTCGTGCTGTGATTATGTTTGAACCAACTAATATCCATATATTGGTGATGTTTGGCGTTGAAAATTTGCGTATTGTTGTATTGGTCACCAACGTTTGAAAATATAGGAAATAGAATAGTAAAAAAGTAAAGTACTCAGGTATTCACTTCAGTAATAAAAGAAGGCTGCCAGTATTAATACTCAATATCAAGTATGAGTATATTAACAATAATAATAGAGTATTTTTGATGTTATCTAAAAGAACACATGATAGAAAAAATCAAAATACAATTTAAATACCATACCATATCCAAGAACTATCAACATTATTTCTCGTCCAAATGACAGTGTACTACGTAAATCCATTAGTCAAGGTCCGCCGTGTTTCTATTTGCGACAAAAGTCTAATTACAATGCATACTGTCTTCGAGACGGGGGCCTATTCACAATACTTAGCGTTCAAATGGAACAATTGTGGGAGACCTTGAGCGTTGAAATCGCGCATATCGTCCTATTATGATGTCCCCCATTTGCGTTCCGACGCCACGCCACGTCCGATGCCGCGGGCTCATCGTGAATCACACCAATATAGAGCTGCTGGAACCGACACGTTGTTTAATGATTTAGTTCTACTTATATTATAAATGCGAAAGTTTGTGAGGGTCGATGTATGTATGTTTGTTCCTCTTTCACGAAAAAACTACCGAACGGATTTGGATGAAAGTTTATAGTAATATTGTTTTTTTTTTTAGCAACCATGAGGTATACACACTGAACTGTGTGCCTGGTCGCGGCAAATGTGCACCCATGCATAGGCGTGCATTTGGTGTGGAGACCAAACGCACAAGAATTGCCTCGGGGGTAGTAATATTGGTTATACATCACAATAACACATATAATAATAATAAATAATAATAAAAATGTTTATTGTAACACTTCCGAAATTTACAAAGTCTTGCAACCTTGGCATCTGAACTAGGGTATCCTGTGTCTCAGATGCCGAGATTTTATAGAACAAGGTGCCACTCATGAAGAGCTACATGTTACAGCTAATATATTGATCCATTAAACAATTGGAAAAAAAATAATAAATAAAAAGAATACAAAATACACTTAAAATTAAAAAGACACATGATAATAGCATAAAATAATAATTGAGTTATGTTTAACATGGCTGTTCATTGTCTAATAGATATATGTACATAGATATATAGATATATATACATAGGCTACAGTTTATAATAATTTTGTGTAATTTGGTCATAATATAACCATACATATCAAGTAAGTCGGAATAAAAAATGCAATATTGGCGTACGCTGCCTAAACCGTTGGAGTTAGACAAACATGATGCACCGTAGAATTGTATGTTTTAAATAGTTCTAAATAAAAGCGACAGCACATTTGTGGAAGCCACTATGGACAAAATAGTGAGCCATAAATATAATTAAATCGAATACTTTTTTTTACAATGCACATTTTAGAATATTTATCAAACTCTTAACAAAATAAATACATTTATCGCTTTAAGTATTTAATGTAGATAAGCCTTTTTTTTTGTAACCTATACATATTATAAACCAAAGTCCCCTTTTTTGTCTGTCTTATCGAGTTATCGATTTTCTCAAAATCTACTGAACGGATTTTTACGTAGTTTCGTATGCAGATAGTTTACCCTGGGAAGGTTATAGGCTACTTTCCATCCCAGGAAAATATAGAGCGGGACTTTTATCCCGGAAAACTCCTTCAAGCGGGCGAAGCCGCGAGCAAAAGCTAATAATCTATATAAATATTATAAAAAGGTAAAGTTTCTAATTTTGTTTATTTGAAGGGGTAATCTCTGGAACTTCTAAACCGATTTTGAAAATTCTTTCACTAATCGAAAACTACATTACTCCTGAGTGCTATAGGCTACTTTTCATCACGGGAAAATATAAAGCGGGACTTTTATCACGAACAAACTTTATCACACGGGCGTAGCCGCGGGCACAAGCGTAGTGTTACATAAAGTTAAATAAATATTTTCATACAAATATGATCACATTGTTCCACTTCCAAATAAAGCATATTTAAACGAATAAAATAGCATTATTTACTTACTAAATAAAAAAATAAGCACACTGTATATGAGTGCAATCATCCAAAATCTCGGACATAAAACGGTACCATTCCTTAATATCACAAGTTAGGTACAAATTGGCACCCGCATACGATCAGTACGCCCACGCTTCCAGCGAGCGAGATATCATTGTGCGTCGTTCCATCTAGAGGCCTATTCAGAGGGCTACAACAACGTAATGGTTTCGACATGTGATGTGCATTACCACTGTTTGAGCATTGAGAATCGTAATTAGGTCATTTTTTACTCAGATATCATTTATTCAAATATTTATCTGTGCTCGTTAAGGTAGACTGTAGACTAGGAAAAATCGATGTTTTATATTTCCCGTCACGTCATGTGTTAAAATAACAACTGTATCGCAAACATCAATGCTATTTATTTATTACGGACGGACGGCAAATGTAATAGAGAAGTTGTGATTCACAAAACGTCCATCCGCATTCTGTCTAGACAGTTTAAAAATGTCTTATTTTAATTCCGCCAGCGACATGAATTTGTCACGGAATCAGAATACGTGAATAGACTGATGAGCTTCCAGAAAGTGTTTGACGTTAGAATAGAAGAAACGGCATTATTCTCTATGCCTTCCGGACTTACACTAAGACCCATTTCTTGTTAGCGTGACTATTGTAGAGAACAATATTATAAAGTTTAATAAATTCCTTTTGTGTGATGTTTTTAATGTGTGGGATGAATAAATAATCAAAATTATAAGTTTAATCGTTTCATTCTGATAAAATGGATAGTATAGTTTTTTTAATGACGTTGCATTGTTTGGTAATATAGGTGAGTATTTATAATTGCGTAAAAGTATGATAAATAATGTGCTGGAACTAGAGTTGTAAAGACTACGCTATTGAAATAAAACTAAAAACTATTTAACGGATTTTATCGCGGTTTTTTATATTATTATTTTCTCCCGACGTTTCGAAGACTTTGCAGCCTTCAGCTCGGTCACGGGGACTGAGGTAACGTTGTTCATCCGTAAAGTCAAAGTTACAATATCTACCTACATTTTTCAAATATACAACTTTTTAAAAATTTTAACTGTTGACGGTCCGATCTACGCAGAATGAGCTCACAGTGTCTTGAGGTCTGGCAGCCGGTCGGCATCTGATTTAATTAAATGTAGAACAGGATCCCAGGCTTGTGCAAGCTTCCAACCATCATCCCTATTGAAATTTGGGTGTTTTTTAATTTCAATAGCCTCGCGAATCGTCCTAGGCAGGAATCGGTGTTCTTTAAACATAAGACTACGCTATTTAAAGCCGCGAAGTAATTACTGAGATTCTGATCATACAAGAACTGTAGACCCAAATAATCCCAATACAATACAACATAAGTACGTAACTAGAAGTGACGAACATGCGTCGACAGCCGATGCGGCGGCTGACTGTAAATCGTTTACAAAATTTCCTATGAATCCGCAAATGCCACGTTATTTTATTTGAGAGCATATGTCAAACTGCCTGTAATGGTGACTGCATGTAATGTAAGAAACTGATAGAGGTTCAAATCTATAATTAAACGAAGTTAGTATTATGTATTTATGTATGAATATCGGTCAGTCTTGGAATTTTGCGCCTATTTTAAATGTAATGTTCAGTCGAGTCGAAATACCTTTTTGAATAACTAAAGTAATACATGTTCTCAGAGAGGTTAAAGGATTATAGAACTCTACCTACGGATTTCTTACTTGAGCTCATAATTTATGTATGTGCGAAAAAGTACTTAAGACAATCCCAAATACAAATGTGATTGGATAACAGGAGCGTTGTAGAAAGTCTGTGTTTCGTTTTTACGAGTGATCTTATATTCTATTTGTTCTTAGAATTCTGTGTAAATTTATTTATTCAAACATTTTTATCAAAGAAAGATTAAATTTACATTTTTTATATATTTTACATCACCAACACCTCATTTTTTATAAACTTCTTCGAATCTAGCAACTATTATAAGCAGAATGTATAATGTTATTATAATAAATTATTCTATATCTAAATATCTGGTTTAAAACCATTATAATGAAAATAAAGTCAACACCGGTATGCTAGATTTTTTTAAACCAAAAGATACTTCACAATATTATCAACGTTAACGGTTGATTGGGTATAGTCAAAGTAAAACAATTTAATCACTAATAATGTCATACACAAATGTAGCACGAATTTTAATTAAAAAACTTAGAATTAACCATGGCATTCTCGATTTGATACTTAATTATTGGAGGTAGAAGGGCATATGTAAACGATGATTTTTATTTGATTCCAGGACGCACATTTTTGATATGTGTCGTCTTTGCGCGTTTTCTGTGAGCACATAAGTAAATAGGTACATACTTATAGACATTATCAGTCTTATTTATAAGTTAAAAGACAAATTTACTCGATCAGCTGTAAGTCAAAATCCGCCATCTTGCCTTAAACTAGGAATCGGTGATGTTTTTAAAAGCTATTTAAGCAATTCTTAACCACCTTTTAGCGGTAATACAAAGTTTATAAGTAAGATTGTTTATATACAATTCTCAATTTGTATATGATTTAAAATATATTTTTGTGGCAGTAATGTGCTAAACGAGTAAGTAGATCATCCAATGCTATGTAATGACTGCCGTTGATAATCTCAAAGGAAAAATGAATATTTGGCATTTTAGAGCCTTTCGTAATCTCACTAACGATACAAAACCGAAAAAAACAGATATATCATTGAAGTTTTATATTACGTATGTAGAAGTCTTTACCTATTTCAGATTATCGTGGAATCATTGCAATAAAAATGTACGTCTGGGATTTAATAAAATTGATAGGCGTTAAGGCCATCATTATTTAAAAAATCTTAAAAAAACAAAGCTTATCAAAGCAACTATATCTCGGGCAGATTAAAATCTTTAGCAATCGAAAAAACGTATGGAATAATTAGTGTGCATAGAGCGAAAGATAGCATGCATTTTTTTTATTACCTGAATAAGCAAACGAGCAACCTATCCGCTTGATAGTTAAGTGAGGCTCGCCGCCCATGCACTCATGCAATGCTGGGTGAACAGCCAAGGCGCTGTCTACCTGGAGCTGAGGACTTTTATAAGCCTCGTTTAAAAAAGGATAGGCCATAGAGCTCGAAGAACACCGATGTAGGGAGTAGTTTCACAGTTTGCACGTACGCGATAGAAATATCGTTGAAAGCGCAACGTGCTGTTATAGATCTATTACGTAGTACGGATGAACTACACTGCCATGGCGAGTAGTTCTATAATAAAATGGTACTGCAGGCATCATATTATATAGTTCCCCGGAACACTCCCCTTGGAAAAGGCGGTAGGGAACATAGAGATCCGATTTCTCTGCGTACCTAGGACCTCCACTCTGTCCTTGAAATTAGGATCATCGACGTTCCGAAATCCACTCCTTTTCAAGAAGTCAAGCGGGTTAAGCAAATATGTGGGGCTTCTCCCTAGAGGAGTGAGTAGCACTTCACGTGTAGCCGGACTTGCGCTTTATAAAACCCCATTCTGTGGCCCTGCGTTTAGTACCGCTAGTACCTGTTCATAATTCCCAAGTTTTTGCTGGCTCGTTTGGTTTTATCCTCTAAATGTAATCTATACATCACGAATTTTTGACGCCGAGGATCCCAATAATATTTAACATACAGAAACTAACTTATTGAAACTATGGTGCCATGACGAATGGATTCTTCAAAGCAGTGAACGCGTAAACTTGTCTTTCAACGGGTTGAATTCATCGAGATTTTTTTCGAGACCATTTGGGAGCCCGTCGCAGAGAGCTCCCGACTTTAGCCACAAGTTGTGACCGTCTTTCTTCAACTGTGTGCCGAGGGGCATACTGTTGGCTTATGTATCGCGCATGACACGTATTATACTATATTGCAATTCAGTTTGCTGTTAATGGAGTTCAACATGTCATCGGTATGCAGAACGAAGAGCATAGGCGATAGCAATCTCGCCATTTTAACAATGTATGTGACTAATTTTCTTATTTATTACTTACTATTACGTATACGATATACCTACCCCTCGTATAAATTTATTAGCTAAAAATTAATATCTATAGATAATTAAATTGGTAAACTTACTCAAAATGTTATATAAAGAATACTAATTACTGACAGAATTTTCAGTGAATTAACGCGGCACAGATTTTTCGAATACCAATGTACAGCCCATATACATTTGACTTAGCATTCGAAGTAATAGGCGTATATAATCTATAATCTCTTCACTTCATATTTTTATGTTTGTGTTTCACTAATAAAAATGTAAAAAAAAATGGACCTTATAATACAGCTCTAGGATTGTACACCTTTTATTTATGTTCAATCCATGAACAATTTAATGTTAATCCGTTGAAATTCGTAATCCATTCCACTAAAAACAATATTGTAATGTAATGCATTGAAGTCAAAAGCGTCATATTAATATAAAGGTGTGGCCATACATAGCTGTCTAGGTTGAGAGTGGTGATGGGCCCGTGCGGTATCAAATACAACCACCGGTTTATACATAATTATTGCGATTTTTTTCAGGAATTCTGGCGCTTGTTAGTGAGTTGTAAAGGAATTTTCAGTTTAAATAAATAATTTGGATATTATTTATACTTCTAACAGCAAAAAATAACTCGATTATGAATAGGGAACCTATAAATATTATACTACGGACTAACGAGAGACGTTGCGTCTCTTAAAGGTCGTCAGAATTGTCGTCGTCATCAGCCGACATGGCAATATCAAACAAGAGGCTTTTGGATATATTTTCTGCATGCACACGTCATCTGCTTCTATCAATGCATGCCCTGACAGCGGAGCCGTCACTGTTCGACTCTACGTGGCTTTGTGGCCGTAGCTTTAGTAAGGGGTTTGACGGCGCCGGACGAACGCGTGTTCACTTGAATATTAATTACTTGTAGCTGCGCTTCCGATCGTTACGCGTAGATTATACAGGAAGCTCGCTCATGTATACATTATTCATATTTTTAAATACAGAATATGCCGACCGGAACTGTACAATATGGATTAAATTGTAGAGGTAGCTGTGCTTTCATTTGGGTATGTGGAAGCTTCAATGTATCATATGTATTTTCCGACTGGCTTTTAAAGTCTAAGTCCAGCCCGTCTTAAAAGCTTTTATGGATTCTATGGGTCTGAAACTGACGTACTGTGGCATTTTGCATTGCTAAAATTTCATGTCACCAAGATTGATTTAATTAATGCGACTATTAAAGAACATTTATAGTCTTTTGAATGAAATTTTAAGATGGATTCACAACATATTATATTTACACTAATGTATTTTATTTACAGGTAAAGCAGCTTTCCTTCGCGCACACCGTGAGTGTATTTGATTTATCACATCGCTTTCCACACAATGCACTGTTTGTCTGAAAAGTTTTATCATAAAAGCTCTACAACTTTAGTTTACTGCAATGTGCGACTTAAATTCGTGGCGCTGATGTTGCGTCACAGTTTTACCACTGATTCAATTGTAGATGGAGCTGTACTAGTCTGAATGTAGTGCAGTCCAAATGCGCTAGATGGCGCTGTATTGAAATTTTTAAAAATTGTCTTATGATTTTTTTATTTATTATAAATTTAGTTTCAATAATATTTATAATTGACTAATATTTTAATAATTATAATATCATAAAAAATTCCCTATTTTTTTCCTGTAGACCTTACACTCGGGTAATTTATATAATTTCCCTTTGTATAGGACTTGTTTTCTGTATTATAATAAACAATGCAACAGATCGCCTCATTACTCTAACTGAACCTAAACACAATAATTAGTTCTACAAAACCCTTCTCAAAATGTCGGCATGAAACGCTTTTGTTAATAAATATATAAGAAAACGTTATTAAGGACCTCTGCTTAAAAATTTAATTTTGTAAACACGAGTCACAGGGATGACCCCTTTGTTAGATTTGTTATTTAATTTCCCTTTGTGTAGTTTAGAAGTGGTCTTATTACTTGTTTCACAAAACAGCTGTTTACGGTAGTGGCGTCTATTACACTGATTGCCTCTAGCGATGGGTATTTAAGGGTATGTAGGCCAAGTGTGTTCCGTCCCATGATGTGATAGGGGGCAAGCCTATTGCCATATCGGGAACAAATTCCAGATTCCAGGTTAAAACTGAATAGATAAACCCAAATATCGCTTTGCTCGACCCGGGATTCGAACTCAGGACTTCAGAGCGATCTGAACCGCACATGCGGCACATTACGCCACCGAGGTAGTAATGACCGATACGATAATATTGCTTTTTTTAATTTACAAGAAAAATAATTATTTTTGGTGCATAATTTTTTTTATAACAATGATTGAGTATTTCACATAAATTCTTTTTATAATTACGCGTTAATAGTCATCTATAGTTTGATATAAGGTATACAATGTGCACGATTTTTTGTTTGAGTATAAATGATTCATAGGTATTATTATATCGCATTGTAGAAATTTCTAATGTAAATTCATGATTTAAAAAGATATACTTACATATAGCAAAGTTTCGTTATAAAATATAGGCTATTAATATCGTTTAATATACTTGTTCAGAATACGACCACTGTTAGTTCAGCATTCATTTTGTAGATGGCGTTAGTAGTTTATATTCTACTCACTATTAAGTTTCTATTCATCATTCATTATAACATGCAGCTGTTATACTCGGGTGGCTCTTCAGAATAGTTTATTTCAACGTTTATTCTATTTGTCTTGGTCATGAGGACTCATTACTGAACTCTCTCTACAATTAGCCGGGTCTGTCATAGTTTACAATATAAATCTTATTTAGATTTTCTTAGCATTACATTATATTAAACTTATTTTAATATTTTTTATTTCCTAGCGTTTGCTTACGGCACCGGCTTCGTATAAAAGTTATTTCAGGATAAAAGTCATATTACATATATTCCCGGGATAAAACTTATGTTCTTAGGCTGCCAAACTATTTCATTACCAAATTTTATTGAAAACGGTTCAGAGGTTCAGGTGTGAAAGCGTAACAGACAGACAGACGGTTAATTTCACATTTATAACGTAAGTATGCATATCATAAATGTAGAAACTGAAAAAAAAATACTTGAACATTTTTTTTTATATAGCGTAGTGAAATTGTAATATTTATGCAATATTTTTATATATCTGAATATTGAGACGAACTTATCGCTTGCCGCTTGTAAGCGCCATAATTTCGAATATTATTAGAAATAATTACAAAACTTATCCTTAAGCAGTAGCAAAATAACGTGGCGCCATCCAGAACTTAGACATATAAAATGCTGGATGACTGCACTGCGATTGTCGTTTGAAACATTAGATGCCAAGTCCCATAACCTAAGTCTCATTATTTAAATTAGTAACAATATTCTTCAAATTGTTACAACACAATATTTACAAACTCGGATCTCACGGTAATAACGCTCAATTAGTTGAAACATGGTTAAATTACTGCCCAGATATACTCGCAAACTTCCTATATACTTTTACAGCATTCTTTATGACAACATCGATAAATCAATGAGGACTAAGTGAACTCAAATATATTTTTGTCATTCCTGTGCTGTTTACTCAGCTATTGTCCGTATTTGCACGACCTTATGCACTTCTTATGATGTACTCGGAAAGCTTTTGATACAAATGTTCTATTTAAATGGAATTTTCAGTATTGTAATATTCATTGCAGATCACTGTTCAAACATTGACGTATATTCTAGACACGAGTGTCCATATAAACTATTTGTTCAAAATCTGAACTGAAATGGCAACCAAAACGTCACTGTTATAACCTATTTATTCACCTGAACAACAAATATTTTACTATTTCGACTAATACTTTTTATTTAAATCCAGAGTTTACACTTAGAATCGAGTTCTTATATCATGAGCGCCACTCCGTACACAACCGCAAGCTGTGTATATTGACCATACTAAAGTCAGTTTGAATGGATTGCAGTTCAATTCAGTTGAACACAGTGAATGTTCGGAACGCCAAATCTAGTACGTAGTACATATATATCGATGTGTTCAAACAATACTGGATGTAACGTGTATTCACATGTAATGTTCAATAATTGTAAATATATACCAACGCCTTTTTTGAATAATGTTTATTGTATTTGGATGTCATTCTGTAACCTGGGTAATTCGATGATAATATACGATAGAGATACGATTGTCTCAGTAAGAGGGTACACTAGAGGCCTATGAAGAGAATATTTAATCATGAAAGTGAGTCGATATATGGTTTTGTTTACATTTTTTGAATAAAAGTTAGGACACCGTCTTAGTATAGAAGCTCATTCTTATTTTTAATATTACAGACATGTTTTATTTCAAATGAGAATTGATTTATTTATGGGTTTTTTGAAGTGAAACAGTGGTTTTATTACTTATTGTTTTAATATTATACCACTAAAATTGCCCATGCTTTATAAAATTTACGACGTGTTTTGTACTGTGGTATAACTAGTTCCTGGTGACGTAGTGTATAACTGAAGGCTAGTATATTATTTTAATTTTAAATTAAATATAAAACAGTAGAAGTTATTTTACACTTGTTTTTAATAAATCACTTAAGTAAGTACAAAAATACGTTTATGTTCAAAATAGCGATCGCTTACACAAGTTAATGAAATAAAAACAGTTATGTCGCTAGACGGCGAAACTGAAAAAATCTTTTCGCAAAGCGCTATCAGCGGCGAAGATTGCATTTAAATGTTTCATTTACCTCGTCCAATGGTTTGGAAACGGTTTGCAGGGCAAGATCTCCTCCGGGTGGCATTAAAATATGTAACGGGCAAAAATAACAGATGGGTTACCGCCAACGTAACGAACTGTGAGAAAGACCCGACTCAGAAAAGAGGACCCGCGGGCCACCCAATGTTAGCTTAGGGATATATAAGTTGTTTGCCTAAAATATTGTTATTTACCTATCATTTTTATAACAAATCTGTGGATAATCGGAGTTTGTTTACGAAACAAAAGTGTCCTTTGAAAGGGACAAAGGGAAATCCTTAGATGTATTTCGATTGTGTATTTATTGAAAAAATAAACGGTTAAAATCTCTTGGAGCCGTTTAAGGCATTTACGCAATTATAAAGGTTTTGTTTTGTAATTGGATAGAACGGAGTTAACTTGGATTTGCAAATTGTGGATATCAGCTAATTTTGTTTGGCTGATATACCTGGATAATATTTTACCTAAGATATTCAAATGAACGTTTGAAATCCAATATTGTAGAGTGTGATCACTTTACAATTGGGTTTAAAAATAGATCGTATATTCCACGAGACATAGAAATGTAATGTAAAACGCCTTTACTCATTACAAAAGAGAATAATAATTATGATTATACTATTAATGCGATAATTTATGAAGACGTTAATACGCCCGTAACAAATAATTCAACCAATGGTTTTGAATGACATTTGATATGCACACGAGCGGTGAATTAACATTTAAAAGCTATTTTCCCGAAAAAAGGTTCCATTTGGATTTTATTTCAGAAAAGCGTCACGTGGGTTGTGTCATGAGCAAAGGCTTATAACGTGTATGTTAAATAAATAAACTAGCATCTTAAAATTTTCGAGTAAGTCTAAAACAGTTATATTATCCAAAGATAAAAATCACAGCGTTCTTATCTTTACCTCGCACAGAAGGACACTATTTTAAATAACTATTCACCTCGTTCGTAGAATGGCTAAAAGCATCTGCAATTCTTATTGCAACGTCCTTTAGAGTGATAATTAAACATAAACAGCATTCAACCCGTGACCCCTACCATTAAACATCCTTTATACACCCTCTTTGTGAGTTTTCCGCGAAAAAGCAATGAAACCAAAAGCGAGGGCATTAGTTGAGTGAAAACGGCCACCGCGTCCCCTCGGCCGCATGACAAATCGTCGCTATACTCCGCGGACTCACTTATTGAATGATTGATTTATTCACACTGTCTTTGCTAGTGTTGGCTCGTATTCGAATTAAATTCGTATATTCGTATATCTGCTCTAAACAACAACAAAAAAAACAATTGTATTTTTTTTTCTCCTCTCCTTATCATGTATTGTAGTCTTTACCTTAAACTGATTTTGAAAAGAGCAACACCAGAGTTTCATGCCCGTTCTTCTCTGGCGAGAACTGGTGAGAACTGCTTTCCAAACTGGTGGTAGAGTCAATATTGACGGAATCTAAATAATGTATAACATTTTACGGTTTCAAATAAATCATTTCATTTCATATACTTAATATCATCGTCAACTCGTTCGAAATACGCAAATTAAATAAGAAAATAATTTTACGTTTCCGTTATCGAAATATTTATATTATGAAAAGCCAATTAAACGCGATTATTTGTGATCATAACTTTGTATAGTCTAATTATTTGAAAGGAATTTAATACTGCATTGGTATTGTGCGTAAAGGTTCACAAAACAATTAAAAAAGGTTTTAAGGCGCAGCACTATTGGCGAAAATAAAAAAATAAAAAGAGGTTTTTAATGTGCAGCACTATCGCCCAACAGGTGATGTTCATCCACTGGCTGATTTACTAACTCCTAATGCTTTTTCGAATCACTCGATCCTAATTCACGGGATTTTCCCTTTTCAAAATGCCGTGACGTGGGGTCCAACGGCAAGTCGGACGAGACGCTGCCAGATGTGAGTTAAGTCGGCAAACGATTTAGGTTACGATGATTGATTTACAGGAAGCGTTTGTTGCCTGATTTATTATGGCTAATGACCTCCTTTAATTTTAATTTTGATTAATGTTTTTCCATAATGGTGCTTTTTTCATTTACCAATGTGCAGTTGATAAATTTAAAAAATGTATGAAAAATCGTTAGTGTTTAGGAATAATTTACGACTTTAAAGATATTTAATTTGTAGCAATTAATTTTGCACTTTAATTATAATTACATTAAGTTTGTAACTCGTAATATTTTAATTTCATTTGTTACTATTTCTTCATCAATACAGGCTTATTTACTGTAGATAAACATTAACACAAAAGCTTGGTAAGTAAAAACGCGTGTAAAAAGTAGTATCATTGGCCAATAATATTTCTAAATAATTTTCTTGCGAAATAGAATAGTTTCTACAATAGATATAATACATTCTCACGTACATTCACGATTCCAATAAATAATACTATTAAATTTATCCATCATTAATTCAAAATTTATAACATTAGTTGAATAAATAATGTGCCATTAAACTAACAAGTTCCGTCATTAGCTACATTGTTAGATTGCTAATGTATATATATCGCTGACAACTTGTACTGAAGACACTATATCCTTAGGGACTTCAAGGGGTGTAAGATATAATCTGTACGTACGACTATAATACTATCTGCTTACTCCGTCACCCGTATGATATAGCAACGATCTTTGAATTACTTAAAACGCAAAATTGTTTACTCATTAAATATTTAGATGTCCATAGCAACGGCCAATACCTATATTATCGTGATATAGGACCTCATGAATAACATCTAAATGGATGAACTGATAAACTTCGTGTATAGGAACGAGTAATTATGTAATTTGTGACACTACACAAAAAGTCTCCCTACAGAAAAGGAGATTATGCTTCTTTATATAAAAAGATATAAAATTTAACCATTATTGAAATGGTACGTGAGTAAATTCATAGTAGGGACTACTCGTTTTCGTAAGTAAATTATTTAAATATATTAATTGACAACCATTTTACTTTTACACACGTTATAACTAAAATTTTCTTTATAAAATTGCAGTCAATAAATTTTTAGTTACCAAAAGAGAAAATGCACTTTAGGACCGAGTTACACCGATAAAGCAACACAAACAAATCACTTAAGAATATAATGTTCAATGAAACCACGCTTCTCACTCGGCTGTAAAACTGGACTCAAACAATCCAACTTCACTATTAAAAGTAGCCCGACGCCCCCGTTTATTCAATATTATGAAATGAAATTTACTTGTAGTGTAAGTAATATTAATGCGACGGGGCTCTCTCCGCTCGGCGTCTGGTAAGGAGCTTTCATGGCAAAAGATTGTAACTCATAAACTATGATTTTTCTCTATGAATATTATTACTGCCGAGTGCTGCCGAGATCTGCTCATTCGGGACATATAAATTATGTCATTGTTTAGGCATTCGGGGTTAGGGATTATTAAACGTTGCTAATATTATGTTTTTTCGCTGGGGTTTGGTTTGGTACTTGTGCCTTAACCTCTTTGGAGTTTAGGTACGTATGGTATGAGAATTTTGAATGCAATCTGAATGGATTGCAAAATATATGTATTTAATTAATTAATTTATTAAACTAATTGATTACATCGATTAACACACTAACTAATTAACACTAATACTATAATATAATATGTATACAAAGCGAATATTTTACTATTATAATATAATTAAAATTGCTTGACGCATAATACAAGTTTATTTATGAAGACTAATCGACGATATACAATAGTTTTCGAGACATGCCATATCTAAGAAAGTTTCCAAACATTTTTTCGTAGTCGCAGGACGAAGCGGAGTGCTATAGTTATTGCGTTTTAGCGGTATTAGACCAGTGCTACGTGACACAGAAACCAAATAGCTTGATGTGAATCCTACCGCGTCGATTTTATTTAATATTGAACGTATTGTTGCTATTGTGTTTGGTTTAGAGCTTTAATTTTCACAAAATGGTTATAATGAAAACTGGCCAATTGTTGGCCATGGAATTAGTTGCTTTACATTCGCAAACAAATGTTATTGAATGCTTTGATAGATTATTGTTGTAAAATAACTATATTATAAAACAAATCGTTCTAAATGTAATTGATAATCATTATTGTAACTAAATACTGTATGCGAGTAGTAACAGACTAAAATGAAATGTAACTTAACATCGTTTTTATACAACAAATACACAATAACACCTATATAGTATAAATAAATAAATAAATATCTTACATAGTAAGATATTTTTTAATATTTTCCTCACACCTGTATATTTCTCATCCATATCATCCCAAACGGTATTAATCCAAAACAAAATCGGAACGTTCGCTAAGCCGCCTTCTGTTTCTGCCAATAAGTGTCTCCCAACTCGGCGACGTTAGTTGAATTCTTAGAGGCCACAACGTGAGGTGTTAGGGGGTCGTAGGGAGGGATCCACATTTGCATAAATACGTAAAGCGGTCACGTTTGAGCGGACGACCATACGTTTAACTTGTATCGTATGGATGTCCAGACGTATTGGTTCGGATTAGACAGTTGACTTGAGCCAGTGACTTGCCTGTTTAAGTGACTAATTGGTGTAATTAAATATTATTGAACGTGAATATTTTTGTCATTTAGGTAATGTTTATCAGCTAAAGCCCCTTGAACGAACATAATCAAATATAATTGAGATACACCTAACAAAACTTCAATTTTGTTTGAACTCGCCTCGCTTATTTTGTTACTGAATGTGATCGGTAGGGGCTTGTACAATCTTTTTGAATAACTTTCATATTGCACCCTTTGTTCTGCAGGCTTCTATTCTATGAATGCTATATTAGCAGATACACTCTACTCTCTGGACAATTCCGAGTAAAAATTAATTCTCTCCGGCGATTAATAAAATATATTGCAAAAAATACGTGACCCCTAAAAATATTCCATTGTTACAATGTTCATAAAACGTTCCAGAAAATCTTTTTCCCTACGCTGAGAAAAATTACAAAGCGGCACTTAGTAAATGTTAAAATTAAAAAGCTTTACTTGCTCGCAGTGGAGAGAAGCAAGTGTGAACGAAGCTGATGCTCATGTCACACCGCCTTTATTTTCTATTTCCAAGGCGGCCAGAGAAACACCACGGCTAATCGTCCGCCCGTTACCCGCCCCGCCCCACTAGAGACGCGCCCCGCCGCCAACACGATATATACATATTTATTTTTTGGCTTTTTCAAACTCCACTTAAAAAATAAATTTATAGATTACACCATAATCAAATTACTAATGCCTGTTAGAATAAAATAGTTTATTAATTATTATATTTGATTGCTTTATTTATTTAATGGAAAATCGGCTCTCAATAAAAATAATAAAACTTTAATTGTTTTTTAAACATAAGAACATGTAAGTATAGTTTAATGCTTAAAACCTAAAAGGCTTTGTAAATTTTAATTATCTAAAAAGTTTTTAGTATCTCAAAGGAATTTAAAATTAAATACTGGTTTACTGTAGTAACACTGTATTTTTTATTTATTATTTTATATTTGCTTCTTTTAAATTAAAAATATAAAAGAGTAAAGTTATTAGATAACTTTTTTCAGTGTAATGTAAGCAAGAAAGCATGACAGTGAACACCACAAGGGCACAAAAAGGCCGCCATCACTCTTAAACACCAATACCGCAAAAATATGAAGTGAGAGAGGATTTGTAGAGCCTTCAGTAATCTTGCTTTTCATACGAGACGAACAAGCAACTGTGAAACTTGTCGCCAGGTTTGTGTTTTGGTACTATTCTGGTGATCCATTTCGTGCTACAAAAACAATCTAAAGCACCAACTACTTAAAAAACAAAATCCTTTAACCTTATTATATAACCGCCAAATAAATACACAATCAGAAATATATCGATACATAAAACAAAATCCACCATCCCTAAACTGTCTTGATGTGTCCCGGAAAGTAACGTGTTCTTTTAGTGGTTTGTCCTACGCTTTGCTACCTGGCTCTTCCTCGAGATCAGTTTACTTACACACTCACACATACACATGTATGTGAGAGTTTCAGATTAGATATTATGGCCTTTATGAATGTTTTACGTCGTGGGCCGGATAAAAAGTTCGGGATATTGCCAGTTACGTAATTAGGCAAGTGATTTTCGCATGTAGTTTCTTTGGTCGCATTTTAATAATTCGTTTAATTAGGAATTAAATTTTATGGTTGTTATGGATTTTTTGCAATTTTATACACAATGCCAAGAACAAGATTTATTAATAAAATATTATATTATGTCATTAAGAGGCGTGGTATTAAGACAAAAGTGACAAATGTGGCGAAATCTTAACATTTTAGTTTATCCAAGTGTGGCACTTACAAGTACATCAAGACAAATACGGCACTTCCAAGTCCAGATACTGTTGCCAGCAGCACTGGCAGCCGCCAGGTACTATTTTGATTTATGCGGCGCAGTGAGACCGCGTCTCATAAACCGCCACCTGCTCCCTTCAGCTAAATATTCATTTGTCAGACTCGGATGTAAGTTAAAAAGGATTGCTAATATCTTAGATGGGCTTTGTTTACTTTCGTTTTGTTTATGTTCGTAACGGAGCCTGTAAAAGATGCCACTGGCTCGGTACGCAATTAAAATATGTTTATGATACCGGCTGCGGTTTTAGTATTAGTATATTTTATATTTTAATTAAAGCCCCGCAGTTTAGCTTTAGCAGTTTGCGTAAGTGTACTTTCCTCCAAAATTGCTTGGTAACTTTATATGTGGTTGCCGCGATTAATGTATGGTTAAGAATTTATTAATTTTTGAAGTACGGTGGTTGTTTATTTTGCCTGTTACTTTATCGGAATATTATGTTTTAGGATTAGAAGATTTTGTAATAATTATTCTAAACGTATTAATTATTACTGCTTTATTTTCACGTTAAAGTTGTTAGTACTGTAACCTTAATTGTACCTAATAACTAAAGGTAAATTGGTAACCACTATTCATTCGCTTAATAGTATTTTGAAGTTGACCAAGGTTCATCCAATAATTACAGGCCGACGCAATGACCACAGATTCGTCCATCATTCCTCAATTAAATTATTTTCCTTTGATTGCAGCATTTTTTGGCAGATCGGACAATCAAAAATGCAGCTTTAGCGCATTATTAACACAAATATTTCCGAGCCTAACAAATTTATCAAAACAATAGGCAGAATTAATAAAAACTGGCTGTCAATTCCCAACGCGGTACATGACAAAGTCCTTCTAAAGTTATGTAATATTCATAGCTCTCTGACACAAATATTGGGCGTCGGTAGCAGTGTCAATGTTTCCAATACCCTTTATTGACAAGTTGCGGGTTCTGGGGGATGGATCCGGCTGTTCAACCAATAAATATTTAACTGACAATAGTTCAGTTAATCCCTTTTAGGTGGCAATTGTTTTTACGTGTATTCCTGGAATTTTCTGAAGTCGTTTGTCAATTATGTTTTTAGTTTTGAATTTTGAGGACAAAATATTTATTGTCATTATAGACTTGTATCAATCTACTTTTATTAGGTTTGTTCTAAGATTAAACGTATGCTGAATGTAGCTTAACAAAATATGGCGAGTAAATCTAAACAATAACTCAAAACATATGTATTGCATTCAATGATATAATAGTTTTTCTCTACCGGCACATCCGTAATGTTTTATAGCATTCAAACTTATATATAAATGTTACATACTATTTTTCTAGTTAAATTAAAAAAAATGTTTACTTATAAAAATTATGTTGCTCACGTCTGTTGCAGCACATGATTTATATTGTACTAGCGACCCGCCCCGGCTTCGCACGGGTGCAATGCTGATACTAAATACACTACAGAAAAACTGTGAACGTTGTATATAAAAACATAGCGGCCCGCTCTGGCTTCGCACGGGAATAACATAACAAAATAACAATATTTCTCCACTATTTAATGGATGTTATTATACATATAAACCTTCCCCTTGAATCACTCTATCTATTAAAAAAAACCGCATCAAAATCCGTTGCGTAGTTTTAAAGTTTTAAGCATACAAAGGGACATAGGGACAGAGAAAGCGACTTTGTTTTATACTATGTAGTAATTATACAAAATGAACTTTGGTCGCCCGTTTGTGAGCTTTGAAGTTTGTGTCAGTATGGTTATAGCAAAGCACGTCACTCACTTTCTAGCTAACAGCTGCCAGCTATTGCAAGCAACATCCAAGCTATCCTGTAAGCAAGGTATTTTTTTATCCGTTCTGGTGTTAAATGAATAGATGTCTTTTAAAATTGAAAAATCGATGTCAAATACCTTTAAAATACTTGTTATATAGTAAAATATCAACTATGACAATGTCATTAGTTCTCAGTGTTTTGTACGTAGTACATACATCTTATACCATATATAGGTATATCGATGGTGTTTTATTAATCTGTGAGTACCAGGCATAATAGAGGTTTCAGATTTAATCAACGCTTTTTAGAATGCTCTATTCATATTTCCGTTCCGAATATATCTGCAGAAAAAATCTAGAATTTTACTCTTTCATGTAAAAAATGTATTACAAAATATTCTGACTCAAAATTCCTTTGTATACCTGTATTAAAGACTAGAAGTAGGTCGGTATAAGAGCATAATGTATCGTCATTAAATATGCAGTGATATATACAAAGAGGTATTTGGAAAGTATTATGTACGACTGCAGTTCTATATCCAAAGTAATTGATGGAAATATTGAAAGATGTAGTTCTATGTTTAGTTGTTAATTTTATTTTGATTGTAAGCTTTTTTAATTTTATTTTGATTGTAATTTTATTTTGATTGTAAGATTCGCTCTTCAAGAAAGAGTTGGGAATAAAGTTGTTAGTTCGATATAGTACATAACAAAGATAATAAGTTCCTATATCATACAAAACATAGGCCGCAGTAATTCAGGCGACTGTCGGGGGACACAATGTCACAGTTGGGTCGGTATGTTCCACCATATATTTACTACTAGATCAAATATAGTCGTTATATTTCAGTATGAAAATACAGGGTAAAAATAATTATGTATGACGTTTAGCTCAATACGCGATATTCCAGTGTTCACACTGCAATATCCAATAAACTCAAGAAAGATTGTGAATTTAAATGCGAATCATATTCCGTTGATATTTCAATAATGGTTGGAAGAAGAGCGTATGATATAAAGGAGCTCGTTATTTCATTATTTGCCTTATACTTTGTGACTAGTACACGCTTTGCGAATGATGAAGTGATTTCCGCTAGTTACGTGCTTAATTGGCTCAGATAAAGTATGAGTCTTCCTGTCACACCGTTAGTGCTGTATTGTGTTAAAAATTAAATTGATATTATGTTATATTTATTTATTTATTTAGCACTTTATATACAAAAGTATACAGGCGGACTTAATGCCATAGGCATTCTCTACCAGTCAACCTTAGGGTGGTGCAGAGATAATCAAGGTAGGTGCATAAGAGGAAGATAAGAACAAAAACATAATAATCAGGAATCAAATAATAATTAATAAATGTACGTATATACACATAGATAAATAAATACATAAGATAATACATAAGATATTATTATTCTTTTAGGGAAGACTTAAACATCTTTATGGATATAGTTCTGAAATTCTTGAATTTATTACCTTGTTTAGATTATTATTTTAATTTGAAATGTACATCATAAAGTATGCGTGAAATTATGTATTTCATATTTCGATTTTAAATAAACATGTGATAGGAGGAATAAGCGTCTATTCTATCTGAAAGGTGTATGTAGATATTTTTTTATGAAACTAAGTAATTACAGTAATAGTCCAAATAATATACCCATAGTATGAAAAATAAATAACATTTTAGGATTACGTCGCAGCTAATCTATAATAGTCGTAAGTTTTCCGTATGAACTTTAAACACTTTCGTATTAGAAAGTTTGACTACTTAACACCGTTTTCCCTAATGCGGCATATAGAAGTGCAAATTTCAATTCCGATACAATACAAATATACATTAAGTACCGTATAATGATAAATGGTATTGTGCTACAAACAATTACAGCAGTTCTCAGTGCGAGCATGTGTGAAATACATATGTTCCGACCATTAGAGCGAATCCAAGATTGTTACATAACGGTGTGTAACGCTGCCGGCTCTATTGTGACTCGTGAGCTATAATAAGTATTATTCGATAGCCGTCCTTTCTATGACGGTTCTTTAATACCGGATCGGTGTTTGGTCCTTTTCTTATTTCTATTCCTATTGTCAATGTTAAATAAATAAAATGGAATATTCCCAATATCGCTGGCTAATGGTGAAAAATATGAATGTATAAAAGTTTTATGGATACTGTTCAGGCTTTACATAATACCGTGCTCCAGTTTAATCACTTTTTTTGGGAATGTATTGTAAATTAAATGTTACATTTATAACGCACTACGCCTGGCTCGTGGCTTCGCCCGCGTCAAAGTCCTTTTCCGCTACAAGTTATTAAATCACTGTAGCGATTCATAGTGGTCACATGAAAGACGCGAGCTCCAACTATTTAAAAAAATGAGATTTAAAACTTCCTTTAATTCCCCTAGAAGCAGATTACCAGGATAAAACGTAGCCTATGCGTTTATCCGTGTGTCAATTTTCATTCAAACCAGTTTAGCTTTTACTGCGCTTACTTCAAACAAACATCCAAATATTTTCACAAATTTCGCAATTAAATTTTCAGTAAGAGTAAGATTTTGAGCTACTAGTATAACCGGTTAAACTAAAAATAAAGTATTAAATGATAATGCTGTGGTGATATTTTAACTGTTCATCAAGAAACATCGTTAAAATAGCCGAGCGTGTTCTGGTGACTTATTAATCGAGTGCGAATTAAACAGAGGTTCTCCTCTGACCATAAATTAACGTTTGCTCAAATATGTTTTGTTCTTGTATGAATCAACAAAGGCTTATGTACCTCGTATTTGTGTTTTGTATTGTCTTGACTAAGCCTGTGTTGTCAAGCAAATGTTGGTAAAGGCCTTTCCAAGGCTCTTTCATGAGTCGTGTATTATTGTAAACCAGTTACTGCTTACAATCGAGTAAACAACTCTTTTGGCAGGTTTTGGTGTATAATTTTGTAATGTTCGATAAACAGGTAGAATCTGGCGATGGTTACATCCAAAGATAATATTAATTAATGAAAGGTATGTGCATAAAAACAATATATAATAAATTTTATAGCATATTTTTATACCCTAAATTGTCACTACACTAGTTGAAAATATCGCTTAGCCCCATGCTTTAAAATTGGCTCTTAGCTCACATTCGAGAGTGCTCATTGTAGGGAAAAACAGAGAATTTACCGAAAAAACATACAAAGCGAAACGTTAGCGAACAAAGCTTCGAGTTTAAACAAGAGAAATAAGGCGATGATCGTGCCAAAGGACTGTTTCTTCAAAGTAAACTAAAGAGCAATTTGCATGACGGTCTCGGGTCTTCGCATGTGTGGCAACAGGTCGCCGATTTGGAGGCCCGCTGACGAGACGATCGCGGCCTAATGGAAAAAATGTGACATTAAGCCTGTTATTAAGTAAATGGGAGTTATGAAGTTCGGAAGTGATGATCGATTTGTCGGTTCACTGGGTTCTCATTGATGGATCTTACTTATATAGATGCATTGTAAATATTTGTCGAATATCTGATTATTTTGTTTTGAATAAGGAATTTTTATTTTTTATTGCAGATACGACGTTGGTTACGTTCTAATTTTTAATTACTGTATTTCTTATGAAATGTTTTGTGACATATAATTAAGTCTAGTTTTGGATGGTTTTTAAAATGTTTTTCAATTATTATTTTTTTCGGACCATTCATTGTTTAAGTACGAATTCGGTCGCTAAGTCATTATAATTTGTATAGATCGATATCACCTATTTTTTGTGCTAATCATACTTAACTAAAATAAATTTAAATAAATCTCCGTCTATCACTTTTTATTTCCTTTCAAAGTGGGAGCGCATCCATTATTACAATAATTCCTTTAGAGTTACAGGTCTTTATAGGAAGTAGCGAACAATAGATGACCCGCTTTCTTACTATCGATTAATTCAAATAAAATAGCATTTACATTAACCATAATGTTATTTTACATTCTTATAACAGTTATTTCTCCCACTTCACACGCTATTTATATAACATGTTTGCAATTTAAGACAATGCAATATGTAATATCCGATATTAATCGGATCAAAGCATGTAATTACGAACATTCGGTATTCAACCGTGTTGCCTTGTCTGAACCATTAGTATACAGTACATGGTGAATGGGAATTGTAATCAATCGGTCAGACAATGGGGGATTGGAGGCATATAGCATGTACCACGTTGACAATGCAGCGGGGACAATGACGTCACGGCTGTCCATGCATCTCCATTACGGAATCAAGGGATATCGATGTATAAATTCCACTGCATTTACTAAGCCTTTCGTTCGTTTCATATTACTAGTAAGTCTTTGATTTTGTTTTGGAACTTTAGTTTGTAGGACCATTGTTGATTGCTATAGGGATCATTTTACATCGATTCTTCGAATCTTTAATCTTCTTTGTTGATGCCAGCCATATGTTTTCTTTAATAAAATAAATTCAATGTACAATATTCCGTTAAAAATATTCAGCGAGCCAATTCTTTTCAACACAATGTTTTGGTATAACTTGGAGCAGAGGTTAGTAATGAATGTGTTTCCAATATTTCCTCGAAATTCAGCGCGAACTTAATAGAGTCTAAAGCTGAAATGGATTCTGGGAATCTTTGAGCCTGTACCAAACCGGGTATTGTGGCCACTAAGAATTACACTGGATTACTAAATATTAGGAAAATCTATTATATTTCAATGTATATAGAACGAAAAATAGTTGTTAAATTTATTACCAATATACGTATATTCAACGCACGTATTACTTTATATAATCATGAAAATCAGCACTATGAATGTCTTATTTAACGTCAGATGCAATTAATGTGGGATGTGAGTGCTTGTAACTGGGTCGCATGTTCTGAGTATTTTCTATTTTTCGTTTGTACTCTATAAACTCCTTCCGATTCTATAAAAACATTAAAAATGCATAACAATATACATTATAACTTAAATAATCATCGTCGCTGACGTTGAGAACAATCTATAGAATCATAAACAGTTGATAATCATCATTAAATAATTTAAGTCAGTATAATATTCGCAATATGGCTTTACTCCGATGTTCAACATATTAATAGCAACATGAACGTTTTTGTTAAACATGATATTCACGTATTAATTAAATTACCTGCAGGCGATTACGCTAACAAGCTGGGATCAAATGCCTATAGTACGATACCTGCATTTGCGATACATATGCCGTATCCACAAAGGGTATATGATATACTCAGACATGGAACTAAAACTAACTGAAATAGTTCTATTTAATTTCAATTTAAAAATATAAATTAAGTTTTTCTATTGTAACATTGGTAAGCAATTGGGTGATATAAGGGAAAATAATCATTAAAAGATATTTAACAGTATAATTAGTGTGATCCAAGAAAGTCAGCAGTACCTGAAGAATTGCATACTTTGGTGAAAGGACTTTCCAAAAAGTGGAGGAAAATGGATAGTGAAGGAAATGTTATGGTTTTCTGTATAAAACGTTATAAAATTTTTTCGACAACTTGTTTTTCTATGAAACAGTAATATTAAGTATATGGTAGTACCGAGGCTCTAGTTACCTTCTTACAGAACTTTAATTATTTTATTATAATATACGGATAAAACATGGATTTTGATAAAGTCGAGTGGATTTATTTCCTTTATGAGTTTAGTGTTTGTGTTTAAAGAAATCAACTAATTATTGCCATATAAAATTTCTTTAAACTAATCTGACATACCCAACATTTTAAGTAACATATTTCAACATCAACGTCGTAAACTATAAGGTTTATTGAATACTCTGCTTTCCACTTCTAGTTAAGATTTACATCGATAATACATTCAATCCGTCTTGAGACTAATATTAAGCTCCGACAGACACAAAGCTCTGTCGGAATAGATCATTTGTTTGATGGGAAATTACCTTTCAATATGTTTGAACGTATTGTATTTCATAGATGTTGTGTGACCTCATATAGTAATGAGTTGACTTGAGCTATAATCGTGGTTGTTGATTGCATTACTGTTATAATATATACATTTCATACCGCAAACTAAATACATGTCACATCCCGGTTGTGTGCGTATCAGAACCAATGCGGGACTTCGGTTACATCGCCTAACCATAACAAATATTTGCGGATTGCACAAATGTTTGTCTCGCTGTGGGAATTGAACCTCAGACCGTTTGTTCGACGCCTCGGGTATCGTTGACTTACTAGTCATTCAGTAAAGTAAAATTGACAATATGTATAGAATAGTAAATACACAAGAGGCTGCCTCTTCTCCAAACATACTAAACAATTGGAAGCCAGAGTAGAAAAGGGTACGTACTAAGAATAGTTCAAAACTTTGGAGCCCAGATAGTTTCTCTATATGTCATATATCATGTCCTTATTCATTTTAGGTTATGGTTTCAGACTGGAAAATTCTCTACGTTGTTAGTAGTTCTTAACCTTTATAAATACAAAATCGTGTCACATTTTACAAATAGAAATGTTTTCACAAACACAAAACACGGTAAAATTTAATGTAGTTGTGTTGAACGTAAAACAATAGCTGAAATAGTGAATTCAGAATGTGTTCATGCAAAAATGTGTCGCGTCACCTAATGTAGTTGTCCACTTTAATAGTTACGTGTCACAGTTTTGTAGAGCTTTGTTTATCTTTTGTTGGATAAAAGGTTTTTGTATATTACCCGTGATACGCGGTATTTTCTGAGAATGTTATTTATTTGCTGTTGTTCGTAAAGGGTTGGATCTGTAGAATTGATTTTTTATACTTTTACAATAGCAATCTTATTTGATACACTATCTTATTTGAAGTTATTGTTATTAAATCGCAATTATTTTGTGGACCACAATTACATCTAGCAGTATAAAAGTATGATCGTATTTATCGCCGTAGAGTACTTCCAAAAATGAAATTGAAATTGGTTTATTATATTTTGTGCTAGCAGGAATTCAATCATTATGAAGTACTTATAGGGTTTTTAAAAATAAAAAATATGATTAGGCATGTTAATTAAATAATAATCGTTTGTCCGTAGAATTATGTTTCAATCTTTATTTTGTCTTGTTCTATATTATCTTATTGATCTAAGTACTATTCCCATCAGATTTAAACCAAAGCAACCACATTACCAAACATATTACAATGCAATAACAAAAATCAGTTCAAAACTCTTTATATATTTAGATAAAAACACGTCACTCATCCACATCATAGTATATCAGTTACAAATGATGGAAAACAATGTCAGTTAGTGTCAAACTATCACGAAAAAAGCCGTAACGAAGACAACGGTGGCGTATCTCGTATAAAAATAAAATTCATACGCGCTCTACCTGGCGGCGAACGCCTACAAACAATGTTAGCAAAAATTCAATCTCGCAAAATAGAAAATATTTTTACGGTCAATGAATACGAAAGTGTGGATATGGCGGCTTTATAACGGCCGCCTTTATGTTGTCTTAACAGTAACACTAAAGTTTAGTGCACGACCCCGTGTTTTGGCTCGCATACAGAGCGGCTGACTATTTTTTCTGGTGATCTTTACTGTGCCAAACAGTTTTACCGCTTTGCATATTCATTTTCGTGGTATTGCACTTATTAAGAAAATTATCTATCTATGCAAGAGATACGGTTTGAAAACGAATTATACTTTTTGATGTCCTGTAAAAAAATAAAAATGATCATATTTTCATTTACGCAGCAGCAGTGTATTAAGAGTGTGCAATATGCAACCGACGGGAAGATCTTGTGATTCCTAACATTTATTTAAGTCTATTACCAGCGTGTTGCCATTATTATGGGCTACAGATCTAACCCCTCTCAGTAATAGAAAAGTCACAGACCTCCTTTTCTCCCAGTGAAGGGTTAAACTTGAGGAGCAAATTCGAAATTTTAATTTATACCTTTATTTGATGTAATGATACTCTGGAATTAGTGCCCGATATGGCGGCAGGGTCGCCCTTTATCATATCATGGGACGGAACACACTTGATGAAAATTGGGTGCCCTGGTAGCACCTCTGCCTACTTCTACGGGAAAAAAGGGTGATGTAAGTGTGTTTATTTAAGTCATCATAGATAATAAGAAAACATTTTCTCTTCACCTTAATACTGTACCAAGAACATAAGACAACAAAGATGCAGAATAATAAAAAATGATATCATAATCATATCAGCAAACCAAGATGTGCACAATTAAAAAAATAAAATGTAGACTTCACAATACTTGAAGCAATAAACCAGAACGGCAACAGTACTTTATCGATACCGAACACAATGCTAATTAAAATCATCCCGTGTACAAGATACGTTGAATTTGTGTATTAACCGCTATTGTGGTGTGCTCTTGGAAATTTTTAAATCGATTCCCTAGCGCTTTCTTCGTGGGGAAACCAATCCCCTCGCACAATAAGCCCGCTTACAATAGCCGCTGTTATGGCAGCGGGATGACGGAATCAAGCCACTGCTTACGGCCTCTTACGCGGAAGGATTACGCTATTTACGTACCAACCGTGCCTTCGGTGTGATATTTGACGTTTATTTTTATGTTCGGGATGAAAAATTTTTACGGCACTCGGAGATTATGGACATGTGTTATGGATGTGTTTCGATGGATTTATTTGTGTCGTCTGCTTTCGTGCGATTAATTGCGGTGCTTTTTAAGTAGTACACATTTTAGTAATATTAAAAACGGGAACTGCGGGATGATGTAATATTTTGATGTTTGTTACAAAAGTAGAAATCGCTAAACGTATTTTAATGCAAGCAAAACCTAGTCATTTCGAAACATTTGTAACTACTGGGGCTTATAAATTGTAAATTATCTGAATATATAAGGAATAAATGATATAATACTTAAATACAAGCCCAATTATTTGTACTGCAGTTTTGTATGCATTTTATGTTGACTGAGTTTAAATAATTACAATTAAATAATTATGAACTTAAAGGTTGATCTACTGTATCAATGAATAATTTTAATTAAAACTATAACAGATTTATTGATGTAATAATATTGCGAAATTGAAGTTTTAAATATTAAACTTCATACAGTTTTGTTTTCATTACAGTGAAATGATAAAAAATTACGCATTCTAAATTTAAAATTATTTGTCTTTAAAACTGCCAGTTATAAAATTGAGTTTGTAAAACATAAATCCAGCTCGAAACCATTTCTTAACAAGGAAAGTTCGAAGCCGGTATTCGCTTTTACACATAGGATTGGTTTTTTTTACAGACAGGCAAATGAAACCGAATTTGAAAACACATTCGTCGAGCTCTGCATCGAATCAGCGGTCATCAATACTCCACTTCGGTATCGATAGACTGTCATGTTTTATTTATTCACCAGTTACATATAGAGCTCCACCTTTGTAAAATATTGCGTGCTTCCGCCTCCATTCTTCAGATTTCCTAGAAATGTCGTTTTAGGAATGTTAGGGGGATATTTGCCAATAATATAATTCTTCATGTGTGATGAATTTTAAGCATTATAATAGATGGAGAATAAAAAAATCGTGGCAATTACTTAGTCAAGATATAATAATGCGTCGATAATAGCATTTTATGAGTAATAATTATACAATTGTAATAATTTTCAAAATACAAAATTTACAAATATAATAAATTTGTGTTCTTAAACGTGGAATAATTTATTTAAAATTGGAACTCGATACTAAACGAATTGTAAAAAAGTATTTACGCGTCCCTATTTTAGTAACATGACCGCGGTGCCATTCTTCAAAAGATTTAACGAGAGTTAGTATTTTAAATTGATTTCTTTGAGTTTTCGCCACGGATCATTTCGGAGGGCCCGCGGGTCTATTGTGCTCCTAACGACATTACTCGACAGTCCGACGAATTGGATAACCTCAATATTACTCTGTATTACTTATCTTCTAATTTAAAGAGAGTTTTCTCGTTAAAAAAAGTCGCTTTGTTGAAACCCTTTTTCTCATTGGAAAAGCGGAGTCTTGATTCGCTGATAAAATACAAAGCTTTGGACGGTATTTATCTTGTATTATTCTGTCGCTCTTTAAATCATCCTTGCGGTACTCGGACTGTGTTTTTTTATAGTAATTACAGTTTAGGTTAATAGTGAAGACTTTAATGGACGGCGAAATTTCGGAGTCATTTTAAAGTTCTATTACTTGGCGCCGAACAATAATTTATAGTGTTAATGGGCGACTTAAGTTATATTGTATTATGAGGAGTTATTTATATTTTTAGTATTTATAAATGTACACATATTTAGTCGTCAGGACTCACTACAATACACTATATTTTATATTGTGGTTGCAATTCTATTCGACCAATACGTAGTTGCAAGAATAGAATTTTTTACCGAATTAAGTTATTGATGGACGATGCACTAGTGGCCCTGCTGCATGTACTGATTAAATTCATTAAAAATTAATTACTGGATCACTTATTATAAATTAATCATTATTACATCTTATTCGAAAACAAAGATTGAAGCATCCATCAATGTGTCTGCTGTAGTCAGTAACATTCGCGCGTTGTGTTCGACTCAACAAACAACAGACTTTAAAAATCACCACGCAATTAATCTTATAGTTTCCTAACATTTAGCGAGTTTAATTTTGCAATTTCTTTTAGTACACTAACGCTTATGGTATTAAAGCCAACTTTTAATATCTCTTATGGAGTCTTATTAATACAAATAAATACAAATGTATTCCTCATTTTTTGGCCTTGAAGTAATATTTTAGTAAAAATTTGTAGATACGGCACCTGTACTGCACTCGGCTTTCAAAACAGCACATTATCGTACACATAAATAACTCATTATTATAACAAACTACAATTTGACACGTGAGAGTATTTTCATTATTTTCGCATAGCACATCTTCTAGAACATTCGTGAGACGACAAACTTCAATATGCTAAGGCGATATAAGGCTGATCGTGCTAATTAGTTCAATTTTTAAGTGCCACTAGAAAATTCTTTACGATGCATCTACACCATTTTATTCAAAAATATTATTTTAACGTATTTGTTTAAGTATATGCTATGTTTGAAAATATAAAATTGTGTTTATAGCCTGTAATTCTAATTAATAAAATTACATTAATTGCGTTAATTCCTGTGGATAAAGTACTATTGTGTGCAGCACGTTAAACTTAACGAGTAAATAATAGTTAGTTACTGAATGTTTTGACTGTGAAATAACACGAGTTTATATTATGAATGTATATGATGATATGATAGTTTCTTCCTTGATGGTTAGTAACGAACCTTAGTGCAAGTAGACAAAACATTAGAAAAATTTAATTCTAGAAATACCACTCAAACATTGAACAAATATTGTCATGACTTGTTTTATTTTTATGTGAACTAAAATAAATTAATGTTAGAATATTTGCATGTAGGAGACCTTTTCCAAACAATAATTTCGTCGAGTTAAAATAAATTGGGAAAAACTTATTAATGGGTCCCGTTTTGATATTTAGAAAATGTTCGTTATTTCAAACTTTTGTCCTAAATTGGTCGCAAAGTATAGAACGTGCTTTATTGCTATCCATAAAATAAAGCACTCCAATACAATTTCCCCTAAAAGCGGGACTTACATACGAATTAGAACACCTTAGAGACTAAATCAATTTAAATAATGTCAATAGGTACTAAGTATAATAACTTGTTACCAAAATATTAATTTTTATGTAAATCGGTTAATATTTGTGTAGTAAATTTCATTCCGTAATCCGTGAACTTTTAAACATTTCCAAATAACTAAGGAGTTCAAACGGAGCGAAGCGATAGACTTGCTAAGCGTGAAGCCGTAACCGATTAAAGATAAACATTCAATGGAAAAACTTCACGAAACGAGACGTACTTCGTCACTTGCTAGACATATTTTATATTGAAGTTTTTATATAGCATATACGTACCTAATTGAATATTGTTGTAATAAATAAAAACGATTTGTAATAATTGTTAGATTTAATGTAAGAGACGGTTACAGTAAGTAATTTTGACAGACAATAGCATGAAGTTTGGTTGCACAGGATTTATGTCTACATTCCAATATTATTTTTTAGACATAATCCCATTTTTGAAGAACAATAATCAAGCTTCAGCTTCGGTGTGCCTTTGGTCAGTGCATCAGCGACCATCTCGCACGTTTGGACATACTCAATAACAATCTTCAAACGCACCTTATTACGAACAAAGTGGTGCGGTATTTCTATCTATATATGCTTTGTCCTAGAATGATAGTTGACTGTATCTGCAAGCTTAATGGCATTTTGATTATCACACACTATAGTTATAGTTTCACTGACTAATTGTGGCCAAAATTCTTCTTGCATTTGTTTAAACCACATTCCAATATATATATATTAGTTTAGTCGGTGTTTTAATTCCTGTAGTGTACATAATATTGTAAAACTTTTTCTTAGGTCTTGCTTATTATGTGTTCAATAAAAATAAAGAATAAAAAAAGGACGCATTCTACTATCAAGGCAAGCCCATATTCCTAGTAAGTAGTGGTATTATTTATACAAGGATTCATTATTTTCTCCATAAAAGTACACGAGATAAGGTTACAAAGTGTAGTTTGAAACTGTCACATCCAGCCGCCGGTTATCTTTGTTTGTGAGTTGTAACAAATCAAACCGTAAAAAGTTTGCCGGAGATTCCTGATAAACGATGGAAGCGAACAACTTTCCGATGTACTTACTTATTTGTACTTCATTTGTATTGGAAATGGAACATTTTGTTTCCACTCTACTCCGCTGATTGTATCTTTGTAACGTGTAATTGCGAATAGTGATTAATAGGATTCTGGACTTTTTAAACAATTTGTTTCGTTTAGTATGATTGTGGTGGGATATTTGTGTTGTAACTAGGTCGCTACTATTGATGTGGGCCCGATACAATGATTTCTTCTAATCCTTTACATAGTCCACAAATTTATTTGATAATCAAAATTGAATTCATATTTGCAATATGGCCAAATAATATTAACTTATCCTTATTCTTAAAAATGATATTGTAATTGTGATTAAGAATTAAACATTAACTTAGTGTTTTAAAAAAATATCTATTACACCTATCCGTAAAATGTATGAAACCTAATAAACGTGTATTAGTAAAATATTCCGAAGAGACGAAAAGAATTTACATTCTAATGAATTCAATACGAATTAAAGACACGAGAAAAACCTATCTCGTAACGTATGTCTTAATTCCACAACAAAGACGTGTTCGCATACAGAATTCTTGTGAATCGAGTAATGCGAAGCTTGTTCATAATTCATTCGACGAGTGGAGACATCTGTGGAATTTATATTTTCGCTAATCCGTCAAATATGCGACGCAATGTTATACATGGTGTTTTTTTTAAACCGGATTAGATTTTAGCTGTATTATTTTTATTTGTAAATATAATTTCAGTTTTGCCTTTCCAGAGCTTCAGGATTTTCATGAATTATATGTTGGATTCTGGATGTGTGTCTGAAAAAACACTTATTCCAATCTTGATGTTACCGTAGATTTCAATGATCTGTGTGGTATTGTTTAGATTTTTGTATAGCTGTCAAATAAATAAAATGGCAGTTATAACTTAATAAGATTTTATTGTATATTCTATTTAGAACTTGATTCTTGGAAGTTGCCATAATAAGATTTTATTGCGAAACAGAACTTGATCCCTTCTTGGTACTTACATACTAAGGCCAGAATAAATTATTTATAATGCACCTCTTATATAAGCCTGTGAATAAACACCAATAAAAGAGGTAATTTTTCATGAACAACTTAAACGCTAAAGTTGCATGTTTACTTACAATAGTATATGTGCATAAAGGTTATATTTCCAAACCCGACTACAGTTCATATATTTGTCTACTCATTGACCTCCATTCATAACGCGCAATGAATACAGGCGTGTAGTTAAAAATAAAACCTATTAAAAGGGCCATCGAAACGACGCACAATTTAAACTTACCGTCGTGTTTGTAGTTGTTTTTTGTATTGCTACGGTTATTGTTATTTGAATGTGCGCGTTAATTTTTATGTTTTAACTGATAACAGAACGTATTATTTTATGCGCTATCAGCTTTTTATATCTTGTTGTTCAACTGTTGTATTCATTTTTAATGGTACATCAATTTGTAATTGTATCGTATGAGCACATAACTCGTCTTTGTTTATTATACCTATAAAATAAGTGTAGAAGTTTTAAAAAGCTATTCAGTTACTAGTCTATATTGATTTTATATAAATTATTTTTCACACAAAGCTTCACTAAAAGGACTTACTCTTCGTAAATTTCAACCACTGTGTCGAATCGTCGAATAAATCGAAACCCACATAAAATCTGAAGAAATACTAAACTACAATTAGTCTATATGGTTTTGTGTTTTTACCATTTTTTTTCTTTACAAAAATAGATACATCGTTTTTAATTTACTTCATTTTTTTTTTCAATTGTCCTGAACGAATACGCAGTTTTGAAATTGTTCAGCTTTTTTTGTTGCTGACTGTACATACAATTATTACGTAAACCCTCCCACCATCCGTGTGTGTTGGTAACCATCCAGGGGCCTTATTCTCTATCCCGCACGTTATTTTGACAGTGTGTAACAAGCACGTAACACAACGCGTCATGTTTAGGACTATAGAAATTTGGCTTACAGAATACCATTCCATGCACATTTCTCGAAGATAACATGACAAGGCCGCGTTACGCGTTTACACTATCATACAGAATAAGGGCCCAGGTCTGAAGAGTATAATTCATTTAAATTTATAGTAAAGTGATCAGGTATCAAAGAAATTAGGACATATTTTTACAGTTAGGGAGAACAAATGCATAATAAAATCATGTGATAAAAAAAAATAAAAGATATATAATATTAACCCGTACTCAAATAGTTTGCTGTTGTAGAATTACAATATTAATGTAACGTACGTCATATATTATGCAAAGCGTAACGAGTTTAATTTCTATTAAATAATGATAGCCCGCGATAGGGGGCGGTCCCACAAGACCTGAACTCCAGACTAATAATACCTCTTACATTCCAAATTCATAGTCACATAATAAAGTTATTCACGACTCTACAAACCGTTATTGTACGTAAATCAGAAAATCTCGTTACTAAATTATAATATTTAATGAATGTTCTTAAAATATAAGTAGATGTAATATTACACCAATAAAATTATTGTACAAGTATGTAACATTTAGATAATTAAGAATACTTTATGACGAAACATAGCGATCAAATGTTCGTAGTATTTTTTTTTACCATTAGGTTTAAAACTTTACACCATACACTCAAACAGAAGCGGAGTAAAGTTTGCCGAAAGCGTACCCGACATATCATAATATAAGTACTAATATACATAAATGTGTTCTGTAAATCGTTCTAATGATAATTATTAGATTTTACATAAATTGCGAAAAGGAAGTCGGCAGGAATCGGATTATATGGACCCTTGGCCACTACATTCTAATTAATTCTTATGGCAGAACTTGATAGGCATCGATAATACCATATTTCTATACACCAGCTAGATGTTAAACTATTGTTTTTACAATGTAAATTTTACAGTATCCGAACAATAGTATTCTGAACTGTAATCGCGCTAACATGTGAACACGCTGTAGTTCGGGGCACAATGAGACGCGCGGAATCCCCAACGCCCGTAAACCAGAACAAAAGGAGTTAGGTAATAAAATTTGTAAACGCCTGTATGATACGCGCGCTTAACCCCCGACTGCGCTCTTTGGCGACATGCTATATAATGAGAATGGGTAATTCGTCCCGTACGGCTGCTGGGACAAATTGTAAATTTTACATTTGGCTGGATTATCTCTAGTGAAAAATACAATGTCTCAAGACGTTTGCGGTCATGATGTTTATTTATGTAGAGGCTAGCATGATGGGCAACTGGCGAAGGTAAATGAGATTCAACTCTTCTAGCGGAACGAATATAATTTTATATATGCCAATATTTTTATACTTTAGACGTCATAAAGTTGAAAAACTCACAGAGTTGTAATTATATTGCCGAATAACAATGCCATTATTGCAAACGGGAATCGAGTTGTGCAATTTAGTTTTTATGAAATACTCAATTGCCTGAGAATTGTTGAAAATTTACTATAGCAGGGAAGTAGTAAAGTCATGCACTTAACCTATTCACCTCTATATTTGTTATACTTTCACACAAGAATTTCAGTTTATGTGTTCCTTCAAAGAAAATGTCGAAAAGAACAAAAGAAAAAAGAATTAACAAAGTACTCTCAAGCCATCCAAAGTGAAAGTCGTTTTAGTGCACCGTAGCGAAACTGCTACGATCGTAGTCTCGTAGCATAAAACGTAGCGGCGTAGAGGTTTTGGCCTGCAGCCAGCCTACCTGTTGTTACTATCATGTTCTTAAGCCGCCTATAGGCCTGACTAACTGTTGCATGTGTTTGAGGAAAAGTCCAGAAAAAGTAAAGACTTATGTTGTTATGACATGTTTTGTTTGAACACGAAGAGAGATATACGATTTTTCTTTTAATAAATATAAGGTAAATATTGGAACATATTTGTTGATTTTTTTTTTAAATATCCCTTGCGTGTAAAATAATATTAGTCGACATAAGTTTATAAACTAAATATTTACACAATTTAAAAAGTCTACTTTTGAACTTGTTGAAAAACCCTGCATTTTTCAAGCTGAAGTGCAGCGGACGCTGTCTGTTACAGTGGGTTCCGTATAATTTGCGCATCATGGGTAAATGTGTCCATTTAACCAAAGAACTGCGATTTCGGTGGCGATTTGTGGTTTGGACAATTTATTTTATTTTTGAACTACCCGTTAATGCAACAGTATTCTGTTGAATCAGTGATCCTATATTGTAAAATTTACTTTCACTGTACTGTACAAAAGGTTTCTTGTATTTTGCTTTTATCGATATAATTTCCAAAAATACACCACCCTCTAATATGATCTATTATTTTGCAAACCACCCCTTATGAAGCTGATCCTTGATTCTTCAGTTTGCTGGCTCATCTCTTCTACACCACATCTCGGAATACGAAACGCAATGAAGATCACTTCACCCACTGATATAATTTTAATAATGTTTATTGAAATCAAGTAAACATTGTTATATTACTTAATTATGTTTCTATACACATGTAAGTTTTTATTTATAATATAAATACTAGATATAAGTAGTCGACTATACACCGAATTAATATTAAAATTGTCACATAGATTAGACGCAATCGTGAGTGCCTTAATGTTTAAATTGGTAGGAAAAGGACAGTTTTGAATTAGGGAAATCTCGCTACACTTAATATTAAGTGTGGTTAAGGCATTTACCACCAATATCAAACGATTCTATTCCTGATTCTGAATCCATCGCGAAAATGAACCCATCACGAAAAATTACTTTAACGTGCTTACAAATTACTAACATCCATTGGTTTACCCACGCGGTGGGATTGAAGATAAAAATTTGAATCGTATATGAAAATGGTATTAGCCACACTACAAAATGGAAAAAAAGAACAAAAAGCAAAGCCAATGCTGTTGCTGTGTTTTTTTTTGGAACTGCAGCTTTACTCATGCATGTTAAAGTCAAAGTAAGCCATTGTGGGCTGTACATATAAAAAAGATTTTTCGAAATAAAATAAAAAGCCCGAGAAAATTTCAGTTACATTATTGACTAAAAATAAATAAAACATCTGGATAATCTCGAGCACACAATTTTTCTATTAGATTCGATGTCTACATCGAAATAAAACACTCAATTGAAGTATTTCAGCACAAAATTTATCTTGAAATATAAAAAACATTTCTGTGGTTATAAGAATAAAAAAAAAACTTTTTTTCTTTCATTTTATTTTTTGTTAATTATAAATGAAGTCGTTTTTCAGGACTACACAATTTTATTATTGTTTAAAAACAAATATATAATTATACATAATGAGATACAAACGTAGAATTTTCCAACTTGATTAATATAACGAATTAAACAAAACTTTTGTTTTGTCCTTAGACCATCTAGAGTGATAATAATATATTATAATTAATTTTTGACATATTATTATTATACAATGGCGATTGCCAGAAGGTTGCTGCAAAACCATTTCGCCCACTGTCGTGTTAACTAATGCGTCACAAAGTCTCCCCGCCATTTTGGAACTCCACTGAATTTATCTTCATCTTATACTTGGACAATTCTGCTTAAGATATCTGTTTAGTTATTGCTACCCTCTCTATAGCATAAATAAGATGTCCAAAAACAAATATTTTAATGATTTGCTTAAGTAGAAATGTTTTCGTGCCTAGTCTGAAACTTTCTTACAACGGAAGATGTAGTTTCAACCGTAACAAACCATACAAGCTACATTACATTAATTAAATTAATAACGACTTTTCAAGTCCTAACCTAGCTGTAGCTAAAACTAAACGCGCAAGTTAATTCCATTTGCCAAAATATAAATTCAGTGTCGGTTTGGACTTAAATCTTATTTACTCTAGGGAGAGTCCTCTGTCAATATAATGTGGGTTGAAATAAATGTGGTTTTAACTCTCATATTTTCATTCTCTATATGTTATATCCGTATTTTTATACGCGTAAATATGCAATGAATATGTTTTTCGTTTCGTTGTTCGATATTCAATTGTATTTACAGTAGTGAATAGGAATTTGTTATAACCGTATTTGCGGTATGGTGGTTTACTGGTTATAGCGTAAAATTTTAGGGAATTGTAAAATATATTGTGTCAGAAAAAAAAATATTGCGTAAATCCTTATGTATAAATTACTACCTTTTACTTTTAGACTACATACATGATTTTCTATAGCCGGACTTAATGCCATAGGCATGTTCGCTCGCGGAATAAATAGCAAATTACGACCATGGAGACATAGCTAAAAAACCAAAACTAATTAAATCCATTAGAATTATATTAAAATCGAAAATATTTTTTCTCAAACGATAAATGTAACTAATTTTAAGATGTTATATTTAAATTACATAGTGTACCTAACTCAGTATCACGTCCCATCGCATCTCGGGCCAACTACCACAAATAACGAATAGGTTGATCCATCTAAGTCACAGAACGTACGTAAAAGCAATATGTTCAAATGATATTCAGTGGAGATAAGCGAAGTCGGGGATGCCTGGCCACACGCCAACTCCACCTGTTGACTTTACACGAACATAAATGAAAAGTTCCCCGCACTAGGAAAAAATAGTAACCGCTGCGACCACCGCGTCTTTTTGCTTTGTTTCGTACGAGGGTGTCTTTATTGAAATGGACCATTTGCGGTCAACGACCACAATGTGGTGAACGCCTTGGAGTTGTGTTAATCCTACGATATTTATATATACTGGTAGATCTCTCATATGTGAGTGTTCGTCTGGGTAGGTACCACCGTAATGTCGATTTTTTGCCGCCAAGCTGCAGTGTATAGTCATTGTTGTGTTCCGATTTAAAGTAGCCAGTGTAACTACTGGACGTAATGAGACTTAACAACTCATGTCTTATGTTAGGCGAGCGCAGTGGAATACCAAACAATACTTTGTAATTCAAGGTGTTGGATGGTGTTTCTACTGTTTATGGGCGGTCGTATTACTTAACATCAAGCGATCGGCAAGCTCGTATCGTCATTCAAAGCAATAAGAAAAATCTAATTTAATTGTTTTTATTATGAGAAGGTGACTTAATTGTTAATCCTGTGTAGTTTTTTTATTCACTCAGCCATTAAACCCATTATTTTAAATTATTATAATGCCCACTAAGCGGATCTTTTATAAATCAAAATATTATGTTTATATTATATTTCAGTGTCTATATATATTTTTTATTTTGTTGCAGGTCAGGACCTTCCATTTAGAAATCTGTAAACGATATTATTATATTGGTAAGTAAACGTTATTAATAAAGAAATTACTTATATTTAAAAATATATCTCCATATAATGTTTTCTTGTTGCTTAACTTTTGCATTATTAGGAAGGAAAAAAAACCTATTTTCCGTACAAATTTTCCTGGGCAATGTCATGAAAAATGTTCACAGCGTTGTATAATTCGAAAAATTCTAATTAAAGGTCGCAGGTGTTGTGATTTTTTTAATTTTGTCCCCGAAGTACGTCGTCAGATGACGCGAAAGATGTTTCGGCCTGAAGTAACAACAAAGTTAGCACCCTTGTCTACGCAATACATTTTTCTATCTATACTTACTTACATATATTTTTGTTACGGTAGAGTACTGGACTAATTATGTCACAGTTATTGCTCTAAATTATACATGTATATATTACATTTCGAGTCACAAAACTATATTATTAATTTACTGTGACATAACCACATTTCACGTCTCAACCTTTTATATTTATGGTTAAAATGAAAACATATTAAAAAACTTTATTTACATATTTCTGTTTAATATCCACTCATTTCATCGGTATTCACTTATTTACTGTGATCGGCAAATTGTTATGAACACTACAGTAAGTAAAACGCAAAACTAATAGACGACTCTTCTATAACATGTTCAGTGAATCAGAGTAAACAAAATCATACAAAGACAACATGTCTGTTATTTAAAATCAGCAGTTATGGATGTTACATGAAATATAAAGCAAATAAAGTATTTAAATTTAAAATATTGACATTGCTCCCATTGTGCGCATTCGATTACCGGTTTTCAATTCGTTTTAACAGAGCTACAGCGATGCCTGAGGGCTTGCACGGGAACATACAGTTCATAATTTACGAGATTCACGAGCGGAAACAATGTCCCAAACAAAATGGATAATGAAAACAATTTTACATCAGAAATTTAATCGAATTACGAAGTTCAAAAACGGGATCTCGAATTCGCGATCGTTGTAAGGGCAAAAGGAATTTATCGGCGCGTACGACTGGTTGATTAATTTTAAAAATTAATTAATTCATTTTATGTACACGTAAAACTACAGTCTCAGATTTTATTTAATATCTTGTCGGCTCATTGAATTTTAATCTCCAATGTTCCAAAAAGTAGGTAGAGTTGTTTTAAAAGAGACCCATATCTTGTTAATTAAATCTGCTCTGTAGGGTGCCTCCAGGCGGGCCGCTCCCGTCTTTAGCTGCTTTTATAAATGCTGCCGAATTTCAGACATAGCCAACCCTTAATTTAAACTTGACTTAAGGAGTGCTTAAAAGTATTTGCGTTTATTCAGCTAAGTACTATATAATAAGTAATATACAATAGTAAAAGTCTTTCTCATTTCTTACCAACGATTCGGGTTTACAGTTCGTCGTACCTATTATTAATATTTTACCAAATAAAACGCGAGACTTTAACTCTCTTGATGTTGGCCACAGTATTAAATAATTTCTCTTTGTAAATTAAAGTTAAGTGGCTTTTTATTCTTTGCCTGCAGTACTTTTTTGTAATATTAGTAATAACATTGGGATTTTTTAATTTTGGTTGAACAGAAACATTCAAATAATTTTGTTTTTTTCTCATATAAAACTTTTAGTGTCTTGAATAATATTAACGCAATGTGTTACGTCTTTAATCTCCAGTAGTTTCCAAATATCTATGTTCGAAAGAATATGGACTTGCTACAACATACATTTCAGAACGAATTTTTTTTTGTATATTGACTATTCGTTACAATAACTAAGAACTTCAATATACTGACCTGAAAGTAACAGTTGCGGCTACACGAACATAACGACTTAATGTTATACTTATTACTTATTCCAATTCAATTTGTAAATATTAGTTTCCAGATCCAATTTTCGATATTAAAACCCATGCTGACCTATATAATAGTTTCTTACATATTATAATATATCCCTTTTCTCTTTTTCAACACAAATGCTGTAATGTAATCAGTATATCACTCTAAATAATTAGCTTAGCCAATCCCGCAAAAATATCAGGGTATCGTTTTATGAAAAGTAAATGGTGTGGTACAAAAGGTAATAAAGAATAGAAAGGTAACAAAGCATAAGATAACTGATTTGAAACCCTTTGTTGGGTTTCTAGCTAATTTTAATATGGTCCGTGGTGCTTTGATGGATCGGCTTCGTGATAGCGTTAACATTCAAATTCATTCATGATGAGTTGTATGGGAACTTAATGAATATTTCACTGATTTGAGTTTATCGCCTCATTTATTTCGGCAGTACATGTTACTCATGTTACTCTTTCCCAAATTGAACAGCAATTGTTTTTTGAGTGAGACAAAAGTTCTAATTATTTGAGTTGTCGTCGATATGGGAAAAACGACAGCATTAGTTGCATCGTTTGGGTTTTAATGTAAGTATATGCTAAAAGCATTTTAATTAACCCTTTTGTAAACTCTTCGTCTAAAACTATGGCATTAAACACATAACGTGCAATGGTATTACATTCGGACTTACCCAAATCTGGAATTAGGTGCAATTACGTGTAGTGGCTAAAATCTGGAATGTGACTAATGACTTGAGTACGTTTAGTCGGTCTAGGTTGTTTCCATTAAACCAAGCGCTGCTGGCACTAAGGCGTTTTGGTATTTGAACATTATAGTAAACCGAGCTATTGCGATAGTAAAATAATAATATAAAAAACACACCGGTTCTGTTATTATAAGTCAACAGAATCGAGAATACTATGTGTCATTGCAACCCTAAAAATAAGCGGCTTATTACCCTCATACGTCGGGCTAATGAAATTTAAAAATATATCAAATTTAATTATTGAATCTAGTTTTTTTTATTAGAAATTGTTTTATGTTAATATTACTTGAGCATGTCCCTATATTTGCCCTAATTAAAAACCCGTCGCCTATTAAGCGATCGTAGCAATTTACAAACCTTAAAATACACAAGAAATGTAAATCATTAACTTTTACCATTGTGTCGCAGTGCGATATAAACTCAATTTGTAAAATAGTATCGCTTGAAAATTAATCATAGTGCTTGTACGTTTATTACTTGTCACACAATATGAATGAGTGAAATGCGGGATAGCTCGCATTAATTACAATATATATATATATATATATATATATATATATATATATTATGTGAAAAACAGGATTATGATAAAATGCACGGGATCTATGTTTTCCGAAACTGGCATTGGTAAACAGTATAATTTAAACTAAACGTTAAATTTCTCGAAATACGTAATTAAAAGTATGTAACGGACATTCCGCCGGCTCAGAAACTTTTATAAAAAGTTATAGTAAATACGATCTTTGTGGTTTTATTTCATTTCAGCAGTTTCTGAACAGTTTCCGCGTTTCCGTCCGCAAACTCCAATTTTAAAACATCCACAAAAAAGCAAATATTTGTCAATTTATTGCTACATTCAGTTAATATCAGAAATATCCAGCGCTTTACGTCTGTCTCTCGCAAACTTGTTGATTTATTCCTTTTTGATACCATATGCAATCGCCAAAAGCGAATATGAAACAGAATTCGCTACACGTTTAAATATTTAACTTTTTCGTACAATATTTATAGGCAACATCCGACGTCTTGTGGATTCAGACGATCCTATACGATATGTCATTTGTTTGGTTTAGCTCTTTCTGTACGAATTTGAATGATTTTAAATTGCTATCACATAAATGTCGCTACTTGTTCAAATCGTATTCAGAATTATATTTTCTGAAACATATCTTTTGTATTATGTCAAATTGTAATATTTTATTATAGAAAGTGACACACTGGACTGTTTAATATAACAAAAAAATAACATGAAAATTAATGTGAATCTCGGCACACTAAATATAAATCATTTTGAATCAATTGTGTTCCCCATACATATGTTATGCCACACTTTTAAACGTCGCATAGACACTTTCAACTTATTTCTGAGAAACAATATACTACTAGAATACTGGAATTGCTTTAGCAACTACATTATTAGAGAAGTGTTTATTGCGCACAAGTTAATAGCGTATGCTCGATATTTTAATTTTCTTATACGTCAAAAATGTAATAATTTATATCAAAATACATTTTCTCAAAAACATAATTAATTCGACATAAAAACTAGAAGTTGATGTTTAAGTCGCATTTTTTATTCACAAGTTTGCCACTTAAAGTTGTTCGAAGTAAAGCTTTTGTTGTGGGACATATTGGCTAGTTGGTTTTAAAGTTTTTATTTGAATTGAGTAAGAGTTTGCCCCTTTAACCGGCTACCCTGGTCAACTGATCAACTTCACTTTATGTATTTTGTTATGGAAAATTCTCAAATGTAACGCTTAGGAATAAAGTCTAGGCGATATGTTTCATAAAACTACGCATGCTGTACGTACCCGTATACATTGAAATATTATAGAATCTTCTATTTTCAACTATTGCTGAGAAAACAAATGTTTACATAAATTGTTACAAACATACAAACCATTAGAGAGGCAAGTAAGTAAATTATTATAATATCGAATTTTATCTGTAAATGACTATTATTCAAACATTAAATGATGTAAAACTATTTTAATATTTCAAATTGAAGCCAATATAAATAATAAAGTAGGTCAATGAGCATCGTCAGTAAACGTACTTTAACATTTTGAAAAAATTACATTAATTTTACTTTTTGGGTCGCATAGCTTTCATATCATAACATAAAATTTCATAAAATCTTTAAATAAAAAAAATCATCGGTTAAATAGTCTTAAAGGTCCTTGAACGGATGCAAATGAATGGCACAGATTTTTTTCAGACGAAACAAACGAAACATTGTAACATTTTTTTTATTAAATACTCGCTTTTTTATTAAATACTCAAATTTAGTACCATTAATTTTCTGATTATAATATGTGGGTAGGTACTACATGTACCTACCCACTTAATATAATATATGTGTAGGTAATATGTATTTACATATAATATATACCCGTATAATTGGTAGGTACTATAGAGTAAACTCTGTGTCTGTTTAGTACCATCTAAGATTATAATCACTAAATATTTTTATATGCTCTGTATACTACGCATTTTGGAGCAACGAACCTTAACGTTATAAATATTAAAAAATCTTGCACAAAACCTCGCAGACACTCCAAACAAAAAACATCTTTCGCTCTGTAGTGAATATGTTTCTAGCAAACCTGTATACAAAGGTTTTCATCCAAACTTGCCGAATACCGCAAAAAGATGCGAGCGAGCCTCTATGTTCTGAGCCCGCATGTCGTCACCGCAGACCTTCGTTCCCTTGTTTATGATTAACACAACTGAATTACGTTGATGTCTGCATATCGTGTTGGAAATTGTGAAAAGTTTGTTTAGATGCGCCTATAGTTTTGAAATTAAAATGTTTTGATTGAAATGAGATTGGTTTAGTTAATTTAATTTAGTCTATTGTAGGTCTAGAGAATAAAAGCTATTTAACTAGCCAGTTAGTCGATCAGATTTTTAATTTATACTGCTAAGTAATAGAGTGCAAGCACTATTATGTATACTAGCTACTTAACTACCTAGCCAGTAGATCAGATTTTTCATTTATTCAAGTAAAAGAGTGCAAGCGTTATTGAGGTTCAGTTTGGGAAAATAAATTAAAATCTATGACTCAAAATGACCAATATAGAACTAGGTATAACCAGGACCGATATTCATAAGGTTATACTCTGGATACTACTAGTCGATGCAATCGATCAGCTCTGTTAGCAGAGAAAAATATTATTCGTCATACATTTCTAAATAAGTCCCCGGTTCAAGTTTGAAGAAGGCTAACCTTACGACGGTAAATACCTCAACTAAGTTGAACCTTATTTCTAAGGAAATTATAATAATAATATATTATTATTAGTGTATTTGAGAGAGAAGGAGAGATTAATGCATACCAACTATGCCACAAATTGAAATAATTGAACGTAGTGTATTATTAAATTTGTATTACAATAGACTTACTTTACAATGCAACGGCTTTAATTTTTACAACAGTATTAAAATTAATACATTTCAAAACTGTTGAAACCTTCCGTCACACGAACCTTTAATGTGAATGCGAACACATTTTAAACAAACTAAACCTTCTTTATATTTATAAAAGAGGTAGAGGTAGTTTAGAGGTTCTGCTCAGTATCAGCCCGGAGTCTGGAATTTGTGCCCGATATGGCGATAGGCTCGCCCCCTATCACATCATGGGACGGAACATACTTGGCGAAAAGTGGGTGCCCTAGTTGCGCCTCTGCATACCCCTTCGGGGATAAAATGCGTGATGTTATGTATGTTATGTATGTATTTATAAAAGAGTCGTATATCGTATGCTATGCACTGCTCTAATTTCTTATTGTAGATTAAATGGACATATGACTGCCACTGTAGGGTCGCCTCGGGCAAGATTTTGTACAAAGGGGCCCGACCTCCAGAGCTCTATTATTGAAAAAGGGGTGATCAAAGGCAAACGATACGTTTTTCATACATTGCACTCCTTTCTATTTCTGTTTGGACAGGTGTTTTCTTTGGCTCTGCCGGTGAGGTGTTTGTGGTTTGTGCTGTGTTATTTATTTATGTTTTTTTAATTACTTATTGCGAATATGTTATACTGACTGGTAGATGTGGTCTGTGTTTACTTATATTAAACTTTAGTACTTACAAATTAAGTTATAGAATCCATATGTTCATTGTGCATCTAGGCCAAAAGTGTAACTTTGAAAATAATATCAAACTATATTTTTATTTTATTTATAAAGCATTGTTACCCTGAATTAATATTTATAGATTAATACCTCTTTTATTAAATACCCAAATAGAGCATCATATACTTGCAATAGAAACAAATAATTTTCGTATTACTCTCAAATATTTTTATCGTACCACCAAAATGATTACTTCCAATAATTATTGTAGATTCCTACAAAATAAACGAATCACCATAGTAATAATATTGGCTAATAACAGAAAACAAATTGCGGATTTCAATAAAACTCAACCAAATACCTGAATAATTGATTTTACATTAAAGGCTTAACTTGTATATAACGGATGTAACATAAATATTACGTAAATGCATAAAGAGAAATGGAGCCCACCATGCAGTACGGTTAAAATACAAAATTTTGCTAGCCCGTCGCTGTGGTACGTCACACAGGCGACAGCGATTTGGCTATTAAATGTTACTGGGTGTGACAATACTGCGTGAACTATGTATACGTGACGCAAGGGGGATTTGGTCGTTAAAAGAACAAATTTGAATTTCTATTTGCAAAATGTTTCAAATCAAAAAGTTATTCGTTGTCCCAATACGCTAATTATCTCAGACCTGGTAGAGCATCAACAAAACGTAAACTATGTATGCGGAAGGCAAGGAGAGTTGGACGTTAAAAGAAAAATAATTAAATTCCTATTAGGTTTCGAATTAATATTGGCTCTTCGTTATCCCAATATGGTAGTTGTTTCAGACCTGGTAGAGCATCGTTTTTCTAGCTCCAGCTTAAGCAACGTAGTACCAGAGTATATAATAGAAAACAGATGAAAGCGGTACTTTTTCTAACGTGTGTTTCTATAGCCAGTCAGATTACTGCCAAGGATATTATAATTACATAATTATGTTCTTGGCAATTGCTTTTAGTCTATGCAATTGTATTTCCTGTCATTTAAAATTGTCTAAGCATCTACAAATCTATGTAGCATTACCCTTTTTTATGTGTGGTGATACTCACTTATCATAATAACTTACGTGTTCACTTAATACAAATTGTCAGTGTAAAAATGTGTTATCAAATTATTGTCATTCCAATATATACATTTGGGCATATGTATTTAAAAAAAACAATACGACTAGAACAATCCATCAGTTTACATCTTTCACCGCGCCCATCAACATGGCTATTGGTTTTTCATATTGCTCTTTGCTACAAATAATAAAATATGGGATCCTATTAATACAGCGAGTGTACAATTTCTGCAATTTTTTCGCGTCATATCGCAGAGAAAATAACAAGGCCCGTTACACTCCAAATTGGACATGTACAAAAGATACGGCAAGTTACGCAGAAATCCAATTAATTGAGTTTTGGTGACTGTTAAACAAATATGGAATATTGACGAGGTTAAAACTATGTTGCACGCCAGGTTAATTTGAAAATATAAAGTAATTTGTAAAGTATAAAAAAAGGTAAAATAAAAATGTTAATCTTTTTTGTTCATTCATAGGGGTGTATAAATTACAATATAGTTACTTTCTCCCTGTTGGTTTTTATCTTTTAAAATAATAAGTTATTGATTTATTAATTATCTTATTATTATAATTCGAGTCGTGTATTTAAATATACTGTTTTGTTAAATTTTGCGCAACATTTCACGTTTTTACTTGATAAAGCAAGAAAACTCCCCGATAATCCATCCATCAAACAACAATGAGAACCGCCGAAATAATATACATAAAGTCGAAAAATTCTCACTCAATAACGTTAAAAATGAGCTCTCAAACAACAAGAAAATTGTTTTTCAACCCAACAACTCGGGCCGGGTACATCGGCAAAATGAAAAGTTTCCCTATCAGCCCACTGACACATCGATTGGCGTTTACATCTTTGTAAAAGAAATTGTTTGCGATCATGCAAAGGAAGTTGGACCTTAAGCCGCAAATATATAGTGCCAGGCGACGTACTTTAAGTCGCTTTTTCCCCGTCAATAGAGTGAAGTTTTCGAGCTGCCACCGGGCTATTGCCAAGCAATCCATCATCCATGCAAGTGTGGATGGAACAAAGCATGCGATATAACACATCTAAATTGAGATACTTACGTTGTGTTTAGAGTATCTATTAGATAATCGATTCGCTTATTGATATTGGGTGGTCTGCGGAGAGGAGCGTGCGTGGACTGTGTGAGTAATTGCTTTCATTGACATGCCGGAGCTGTGTGCCGCGCGGAGAATGTCTATGCAATTAATCGGACACAAACGTCGGAGGAAACCAGTTTATGGAGTGATACCGCGCGTGTATCGGCGCAGTATTGACATGCCTTCCCGGTCGCCGTGTCTTGATAGATCCTTTATCTAAGTGATGGAGCGGCCGAGTCGATCACCTATACAATGTAACCTATATGCTTTCACGTACGGCACCGTTATTATACAACGTGCATGCTATCGGAATACCTTCTCGAATAATCTATCCTGTTATATGTATAAACAAAAATATATATTTAAGGATCATTACATTAAATATGTAGTTGTCCAGGTTTATTATATACCAATATTTTCGTATAATTATATATTAAACTAACAAGTATACGTCGCAAACAAAACTTAATAACTTTTAAGATTGCGGAAAGACAAAGAATTCAGCTTCGCCTGTGGTATTCTCAGGAATGCCATCCACTCGCCGCGCAATACAAACCTTTCTCTCGTAAATCCTAGTTACATTAAGACAATAAAAAAATTCCTTTAATAAAGACAACCGCTGCCTTCACTATAAATCTTAAATCACATGGCGAAGCTCTTCATCAAGGAATCTTGTGTAGTAAAGTTACATTTTCTGGTAACTATGTAACATTTTAACATTGTACGCACACCGCACGGAAACTAATTTATGTCTAATAAGTATTTTATCGTCTATCAGTTACGTTTTATGGCTAACTACTAAAGGTGAGATTAGGATCCTTGAGTATGGAATATTTGACCTAGTTCAGTTTCAAAAACAAAATTTATCTACCGTATATAATATGCATAAAAATTTAAACGTAGACAGCTTACATAGTTATGCACGGGCACCGTCAGGGGAGTGCAAGGGGGTGCTCGTGCACCCACCTGTTCGGAACAAATCACAAAAAATAAATCTCTGAATGACAATGAGATCTATCGATTACAGCGGTTTTAATATGATTTAGCATAATATACAATAACTGTCGGATTTTCATTTGAAACAAAAAATATAAATTTAATATTATGTAGTACCTTCTTATAGTGTGTAGCCGCAGTTGCATCTCCCTAAAAGTCATCTTGGCGGCGCCCATGAGATTATGCATTTTATCTTAGAGTCACACTTATTAATACATAAATAATGTAGACTGCATCAAATTCCTAACTCCACTGCGTATTCATCAAACAATTTAATATATTGCACAAACAATTGCACCATTAGCCAACTTATTCGTCTATATTGTTACTCAGACTGTTTAGCGAGATGGCAGCGGAGTTTGCGGAGCATACTTGCCCTGAGGGTAAATGTTGGCCCAAACTCAATGTCGTCATAAGCCGGGCCAATGTTAGTTCTGCGTTTGTCTTACTCACTACAAGTTCCCGTAACCTGAAATTAGTTAGCTATGTCTGCATCTGTGCTCATCATATTTAAGATTGTCTGAGATGCACTTTGTGGTAAATGACTTGCAATTAAGTTGTGCATTTCCATAAATTATAATTTTATTTTTATAAATAATATTTAATATAATATTATGTTAATTCACTTTCAGTGCAATATAGTTTTATGACGTTTATATATCTGTCAAATGAAAATTATATCTGAGCTTTATAATATTATTTATTTTATTTAAAAAATTATAAATCTACATTTAAGTTTTCAATACTAGCTTGTTCGCTAAAATTGCATTATATGCTGTATGTGATGAAGTCATATAGGGATATAAATAGTAGTTGGTAGAATGCTGTCTACAACATGGATGAAGCGAATTGGCTGAGTGGGCATTACTTGTTTCGGAGAACCGCCATGAATTAGCACCTTTGTTGTTGCGTTTGGTGCGATTAGTGAGATTTACTTTGTTTCAACAAATCACTTCCCACATTCCTATTCTTAAGGGTCGGATACACTCGGGATTTTCTTATAGATAATTGTGCATATGCTTTATGTGTCTTCAATCCATTTCAGCATATGGTCTTCTTTCCAAGCTTCCGGAATATGGGTTAGCCGATAACTGTGTGCTGGCTTTCTGCAAGGGCGTAGAATGCATGTCGTCGTTGGTGCGGATGCTTTGAAACTCATAATACTAAATGCTGAGTTCCACAGGGCTTGGTGCGGTCACCCACTTTGTTTAATTTGCCTATCACTGATATTTTGTCGTTTGGCAACATTAATTCAATTTATTACGCAGATGACAGCACGTTTCATGGGCTATACTGTTATGAGCCATCTGGTTCGCGGGTAGATTGGGCTATAAGGAGGCGCGAGGGTCTTGTCATTGGGGTCAACCGCACTCTGGGCCTCATTTCTATATGAAGTAGCAAGAGCCTGGTTGAGTTCATTGCCTCTCCGGAATGACCTGAGAGTCATTGGTGTGGACATCCATTGTGATCTAAGCCGAAGGGCGTTATATCTGCTACATGACGCAGGATTGGAATCCTGATCAAGGTGCGTCGGTTTTTCACATCCGGTCAATTTTATCGCTTGTATAAAGCGCAGATACGGCCGGGTACGGACTACTGCTAATCTTGACGAATACTCCTAGTAATTGTTCTATTTGATCCCCTCCTCTCCCTTCCTCAACAAAACCACGCGTGCTGGCATGTGAAGCTACAGTTTGATAGTTATAACCATCACGTCCCGAAGCTATAGGTTCGTTAACTATTTTCTTTGTCGCACCATCAGGTTTTGGAATAGTTTGCCTGGACGGGTATTCCCTTCCTCCATTGATCCTGGGTTCCTCTGGCATAGGGTGACGAAGAACTCTGATCTTCCTCACCACCACATAGTCTGAGTCTGAGTAGGCCGACATGATTGTATCGATTAGCATGAGATAGCTATTTATTGCCATTCGATACTTTATCTAGACGGCATCGTGCTTACCATCAAGACCAGTGTAGTATGTGTAGCGTAGTCACTTTGATGTGCCAGAAAAAAATCAAAACCTTGATACAAATAACAAATAAGCAATAAAAAAACACTATCTTCTTAAGACAGGCGGGTAAACAGAATACAATAAAATTATTTCACGAAGAGATAATTGTATTAATAAATATTTTTAACTTTGCCGCGCCTTGACTTTATCAATCTAAAATTAAAATTAGAATAAAACTTTTGTTTTCACACCCCAAATAAAGCAGCAATAACGAAGTTTCCATTTGGAATATACAAAAAATATGAATATATTTTGAGTTGGAAGACAATAAAAATAACGAAATAAGACAAGGGGACGTCACACACAGAAGGCATCGCAATTGAAAAGCTCATGCTATTGAAAAAATTTGGGAGTCTCAATCTAAGTTGTTAAATTAATTTATGACATCACAACTTCAGTGAAAAAAGTTCGTTGTTTGTATTCTGACAATTCTTTTTATAGCAGTGTAGGTACTTCTTATTCAACGGTGGCAATATTGTTCTCTCTTCCTAGTTGCTATTTTTAGATTGACTACCGTCACTTCTTTGTCATCATCATAAAAAAGTAATTGTGTTTAGTGTTGCGTAGAATCTAACCGGATCCTTAATTAATTTGTTAACTCGACTTGAAATTAAATTAAGCCTCTCATTTTTTATCTAATATATATAGGACAAGTAACTTTGCAACTAGGAAAATCGTCCATACATACTTACATGTTCAAAGCGTGAAGGCACACATCAAATAGCGTTCCAGCTGCTTATACAATGGCTGACTGATTCTATTAAATATCTTGTTGCCTAATGAATCACTTGATGTCTGGTATGCGGAATGATTGAATGTTACGTACTGTTGAAGACACATAGTTTATTATTTCTATAAATTTGGTAAATGCGTATTAAAGAAGCTGAATCGTGTTACTTTTATTATACGTTCAAACTCTGACCATGGTTATCCATGTGTCATAAACTTTCGTAATTTGTACGGCAATTTTACTTCATCTGGGCTACTGTTAGATTTCCCATTTCTTTATTTTAGTCCTTATCAATATGACGGTGTACTTACATTACAATAACGTTACTATACAATTACGTTACTACCAAGTGTGATTATTATATTGTTCCATGGGTTAAATATAGTAAATCAGAAAGTACTGCCCTCATTTAACAACCTATCAAAATGAGTCCTAAATCCAATGCCCACAGCAGCACGGGTTATGACAGTAATTAAGTAGGGGAAAGAGTTCGTCGCCACGTAATATTTTAATCCATGACATTGTTATTGTTTTGTTAGAACAGAGGTTCCGCCGGCGCCGGCACGCCGATAAACTTTTAATGCGTTTTTCACTTCGTTATGAAATATTTGAATCGTTTTAATTAGGCACGAATAGACGGCAAGATTTCGTTACAAAATAACGCTTTTACGTTACCGAATATTTGCAAGATATAATAAGGAGATTTATTAAACTAATTTAGCGCATATTTAAAGCCGTAACTTTAAGTAGTCTACAAAATATATTTTCGCCTCGAATTGGGTAATTTTTACGGCATTACGAGCGATTATAACCAAAGGGTAAGGGTTAAGTGTGTTATAAATATTCCATGAAAGTTCCTTGTTTATGTTTCCAAGCTCGGCGAGATCTTTAATATCAATCATTAAAAACTACTTAGGTTATTTATTTTGTTTACTTTATGGTGATTTGTTTTGAGCAAGTTCGGTAAATATTGCCTCGCGTTAAGTATTGATACTGGCTTGAGTGTATCTATACATCAAGGAACAGACTATAATAAGAACGTGATACAAGTAAAAACAGACTAACGTTTCACGAAGCGAAAACTAAACTCATAAAAAATGTATTGTAATGTACATTTTATGAAACTTTATAGTTTTAATGACCATTTAATATGAACATATTAAAAGCACGTAAGTTTTAGCGCGATCCAGGAAACTAACTAGAACAACAACCGGAAGTTGGCTCGACTTAGAGTTGACTTGGCACAATGAGACTTGCCGTCCGCTTATTTAGTATAACTTGCAAACTGGTCCCACTGTTTGACATGTGCTATCAAGCTATCTGGATACGGATGACAGCTTCCTAATCAATAAATTAAAAAAAATATTCACAACTATTTATTACTAGCAAAATTATCCGACCAAAGCTATAGCGGATCTTCAAAAGACTATAGCAAGTTTCCGCCATAGCTCCGGTGATCACAATCTACCATTATCCATAAAGGATTGTGAGCTATGTTTTACTATTTGAGACATTAAGAAAACATTTTTGTTCATATTTTTGTTTGTGTTACGGATGATAATAACTCAAAATTGCTACTCAATAAATTCGTTGTTATACTATCATCAGTCAATAATGACGCAAATCGCGCACTGCTTCCGATGGAGTAGCAACAACTAAATACAACTGCAGCGGCGTGATTGCAACTTAATCGCTAACTCTGTGCTTAGACCAAGTTTAATTATTAAGGAGTAGCATGAAGTTATTGTTTGCCTGTATTGTAAGAAAGGATTGCGTTTGTTTGTTGTAGTTAGTGGCGTAATATTAGCGATTCGCCTTATCGGAAAAGCTACGTGGAAACTAGTTGCGTTATAAGAAATTGTTTTAAATTAAGGCTCAGTGCAGACTTTTTCAACTTGTTGACATAAAAATAGGAAACTTAGTCGCATACTGTCGCTAATAGCATGAAACCAATATGATGAAAACAAGTTGATTTTATCAGTTAATTATTGATAGATAATACAATAATTGAAAAATCTGCTCAACCAATAAGTAACCTTTTTTCGGAGCATTATTCCAACATAACATATTCACGAGATTGAAAAATAAAATGTAAACAAATATCATAATCACTTTTCAATAATCAATTATTTCTATTCTCTAATTGACGGATTCAGATTTGAATAAAAGACTACATTTCCGTTTTTATTTCTTTATTTTTTGAATATAGAATAGAGAAATCAATTCAATTCTATATCTATGTTTCATTATCTCAAACGTAAAGATAATCACATGCACAGAGCTGAAATTTGCGATGCCATACGGATATTAACTATTAATCAAGCGTTAGATTAACGGAATAACTATCTATTATAGAGCTAGTTGCTTAGCTCAAGCTAATTGGAGATTGTAATGACATTTGCATTGTCAAGCACCTATTTATTTCTATTAAGTTTTACGCGGTGCAAAGAGTTTTGAATTATATGTGTAGAAATAATATTTAGTTGCATAGTTTGTATAAGGATATTGAAGATATCCCAGTGAATATTTTGTCCGTGTAAATCGTTGATAGCTTTCGTTTCATTCATTTTAAAGCGACTTCTATGGGCGTATTTCATTAAATCATATGGGATTTGAAGGCTGATTGCACTTTATTCGAAAATTCACTCGTAAAGCCGAATAAATAATACCAAGGATTTTAAGTTCCATTTGTATTTAAAAATGAAGAATATATTGCAGATTCACTCTATACTAATGTCATAAAACTCAAGTTTTCAAGTGCTTCAAGGATTGTTAGGCTCGGAGATTGTTCTTAACAGTGCAAACTCTACTTTATAAAAAGCAATTTAGGATATAAATTATTTAATACCTATGATGGTAATTGTGGTTACGGTTTATTGATATTTTAATTCATATAAACATGTATTATTTACAATGCCGCAGACATACCAAATACAATTAAATAAATCGAAGCATGGAGTAATTTCAATGATTATTTTTAAAACATATTATTCACTAGCTGTGGGTGCAGTTTGTGCTGAAAACCTTCTCCGTATTGAAAATTCAATACAAAGTCCTACATAATATGTAAAGGACAATGCCCAAAACCAGGCTATCTTTGCGTCAGTCATGCGTCTTAACCAAATAACCATGTAAAATCATAATTTTAATTATTACTTCATTTGTATTTATTTCAGCCATGAGCAAATAGGGGTTTTAAAGATATGAAAAAAAGTTGTTTAATTGTTGCAAATCAAACACCTGATAATTTACTGCCAATATGGCGAATTGATACCAATTTATAACAAATTCCCCTTTTAAATGGAATAAAAAAGTTAATATGCACAATAAATGTGATTGTACTTGAACCTATAATATATGGATTAAATATATTATTCATTAAACAAAAATATTGTTATAAAAAAAATATTTTACTTAATAATTATAACCAAACTCCAAATAGCTGGTAAAAAAGATAAAATATTAATCCTTCTAAAAACAAACAAATGGCGACTTGTACTTGCATTGACAGAAATACTAAAGTCAGCTAAAACATGTCTGGACTTTATTTTTAATTAAATAAATATATGGGTACTGATTTTTATTATACTGGCAACTGAAATGAATGACCTTTTGACACTAGATTTGTCAGAATGAAAATATTTCATTATTAAAATATTTTACTCATGATCAGAGTGTTATTCTTATGTATTTTAATGTTGAGTCGAGAAATTCACTGTTAAGTAAAATGTGAATTGGATCAATGAAGGGTTAAGAAACAAGGTGTATAATGTGTGTTCCGAACTTTGAGACGGAAAAGGCTTTTAGTTAGCAACACAAAGTCGTGTAGAACCTAGACCCAGGACAATTAATCGAGACGACATATCCCGGCGATGTTTTAACTGCACCATTGCGATGCCACAGCAACGATAAGTATATTTCTTAGACAAGCTATCCAGTTTGTAAGTTATGTGGATTATTATTAACCTACCCACAATGTGGGAAAAATCTTGCAGAAACTAAAGAACACAGTTTATCAATAATAATAATCTGAACATGTATACTCAACTTCTACATTATATTTCAGGTTTTAAGGCTGGAATGAATTTGTGCTGCCTGCTGGAGATCAGTTAATAGAGAGGTTTACAGACAACAACGACATGACATGACCCGACCAGCACTGCAAGAAGTCATTCACTCACTTCAGCACTATTATAAGCGTGTTGCAGCCACATCAAGTTCTTGTTTGTTTTCTGGGAAGCCATATCTATCAAAAATACACATCTATATAAAAATATACATCGGATTTCGTATTTCTTGTTTTATTTTTCTTTTCCTAAGATAAGTAACTATTAGCCTAATTAGGCAGTGAAGTTAGTTCCTGGGTTCCTGTTCGATTTCCAGGCCAAGCAACATTTTATCTCGGTGTTACTGACATGACTTGCCTGGGATCGGAATCCTCCAAAGAGGCAACCCTCTTGCATCGCCGCATGCCTAATGCCAACGCATCAGGCATGCGGCCGGTCATAAAAACTAAGCTGAATTTATTCTACAATATGTGTTGACGCCATATTGAAATGAGATAATGGTAGGTGAAAATAAAGATTAAATTAATCCATGTAATAGAATAAGTCATAAGTCAGAAAAATATGTACTTACACAAAGGGTCGGGTAGTATATGCTCAGTGGAAAAATTAATATTCCGCCATACTATCTTAGAAGTTTTATTGGAGCTTCGTCTCATCAGATATGTTAATACCTATCAGTTTCTTATAAGAGCGATTAAAGCTAAGTGAAAAGAATGTCAATAATTGTTTATAGCAATATCAAGTAGGTACTGCAATACTGAACTTATAAGGCACGTAGGTACTTTCTACCGTACATTATTGCAGTCCATACTTAACCTCAAAATAACCGAGTTAATAAAATTCTGATTACTCCGAACTCCCATCGAATATCCAATTGTTTTCAATTTATATAAGATTTAGGATATATTCCCTATAGTTTAGTGAAGGTTTTGTACAGACGCAAGCGTAGCCCAACTTTCATACAAAAATGGGCATTCTCCTTTACTGTGAAATCACTGTATCACATTTCATTGTACCAATTTCTGTGTGATTAAGCATACAGACCCGAATATACTATATTGAAAAAATAAATATGAAAAATTTCCGTTAAAAATGTATGTAATTTTTCATATTTACTCAAATCTACGTATTATTCTTGAATTTATTTATTAAAATTTTCATGCTCAAGAAATCGAGTTATTCTCCCATTACTCTGTTAAATACTTCATACTATCTACAATACCAGAGTATTTAATAAAACACCTTATCACTTCGACATATGATTTATTATTTATTGTTTATTATGAACATGTCCTAACACGCGTTCTCCAATTACTGAAATACGACTGCACTACAACTGGCACAGTGACCACTTGATAATAAATTCGACACTGCAACTAGCATAGTAACCGGTTCGTAATGAACTGGACCTCTGTCCATCAGTCATTATTCTAGTATCTCTGTAGATACCAGAATAGTGACTCATGCAATTTGACTTAATGCCGACCAAATGGTGGGGTTTTTTTATAGTCTAGTATCGTAAAGTAATGTTACTGCAGATGATGCAAAGAAGTGAAGTCCAAAAAAAAATTCTACTACAATGACGTTGTATGCTTGTGCGATTGGCACAATTATGCCGGCCGGTCTTATTGCTTTCCCATCAATCGTTTCTTTTTTATTGCAATAAGTATTGCAAAAAAATTATCTAGGCACTTCAACAATGTATAAAAATGGCACACCCTTATATTATATTAGAATTGGAAGAATGAAAATTTGTCCTGTCACCCGAAAGAAAAAATAAATTTAAGCGAGCCCGGAATGATTTAATTAAACCTATAGTTAATTAATTAATTTCGAGGCTATCCCGCGTTCGGAAAGGAGTGATAAAATAATTGGATCCGTCAAAATTATAGAAAGCCAATCGTTCACTGCTGAATTGAGATGGTTCTCTTATTGAAATTATTTATTATCGACATTTCCAACATTTTCCATTTGTGTAGAGCATTCCATATTATACGTTTGGCTAAATGCAGAGCATTTTGTAAATATATGCTTGTTATGTCGTTGGTCTCAGTCGGTTTTAAATGGGTTGTACTACTTATATAGAACTGATCTGAACACTAATCCTGTGGAATCAGTTCGTAGAAGTATAGTACCATCATAAACAATAGCCGATAGAAGATAACTGAACCGTGTTGACAAATCTGCTATGGACAGAAGACAAGATGATTATAATGTAAATAAAAAATAAAAAAAAGCTAATGTAACATGTTCTTTTCACCTTTAAGCAAAGAAAATTCTCATAAAAGTTATGTCTCCTGTTTAGTTAGAACTAAAAAGGAGACATACCTTGATAATATATAATTATATAGATAGAATTTGATAATTATTAGAAGTAAACAGGAGTAGGTAAAGATTACCCAAATTAGGCGGCTAGTCAATATAAAAAAGTCAATCAATATATATTGTAATTAATGTGTTTATATCAACAGTTTGAATGGTTATTAAATTAGGAATGGCCAAAAACAGAAGCAATAAAGAGTCTATTCATACGTTTGTCGATATTATTTTACAAAATGAATCATATATGCAACGGATTTGATGATAAACAATATGCAACGGCTTTTCATATATGTACGAAACATTTCGAAATTCAATTTTGTCGCATAATTCTGTTAAATTTTCTGAATTCCGCGAATAGTGACCAAGTTAATTAGCGTATCGGTTATTTTGTATCGCTTTATGAATTCCTGTAGGGTATTGTGCGTATTTTATTGCTTTTTAATTAACAAATAATCCCTGCATAACTGTTTTATGCCCATAAAACATTTCCCGGGGAATTACTTTCGACACGGGAATTTTCCAAATCCGGATTAATTGGGTGATGGAAATTGTTTTACAAGTACTAATTGATTTACCACTTCGTTTATTTAGAACAACATAATAATAGCTATTATATTTATACTTTATTTCGTGGGACGAAACCTGTACTTTGATCTTAATTTAGACGTTAACTGGCTAGGTAAGGATATATATTATTAAGCTGAATTTAAACTGACAAGTTCTCGTAGTAATGTATTGTGCAAGAACTAATAGATACGTGTACGCTAGTGGTAATAAATCATAAATTCAAGACACATGCAACGCGCGCGCAAATCTTGTAAGTTTCAAAATTTGCAGAACTCAGCTTGCCGTGACGTTTACAAAGTAAAATCGCCTTTGGAAGACGCAAGTTTTGTTGCTAATATAAATACTTTGGCTTAACAGTATTTATTAGCCTTGTAAGTATCTTAAGATGGGATTGCATTGAGAGTAGTGTCAGGTTGTAGTATAAGTCCTCTGAACTCATACAAAGCGTGCGAATCTTCGACGGTTTTCCTACAGGTTTACAAAATATCGAATATGAACGTTCACTAGTAGGATAGACTGCTAATTGAGTGTCGAATATCAAGTTCTACTGGTACTGTGAAAAAGAGCAAAGTGAAAAACCTGCCTGAGATTGATAATTGATATCTACAGACACGAATCGTATTCTTTTTTTTTTCCTTTAAAACTGGCAACGCATTGACTTATGATATTAGAAGTGTTGAACGCTAGTAAATATTTAATATCAACTAACTTCCTTCAAGTTCTTCGGACACCTAAGCCGAAATGAGGATCACGGAACGATCAGTCGTTCAAGGAAAAGAGCTCGTAGATGCGCTACTACCCGTTGGACCAAATCAAATCCATGATACATTCTTCTATAAACGAATGCTTCTACTCCGCCAAACATCGAGGCATATGGCGACGAAAATGGCAGCTTTTTAATCAGACCAAACATTACCACGACCACTCTATCATGAGTGTACGACTATGAAGAACGAAGAACATCCTTCATTAAAACATTATTTTAATCTTATAGAATCGTAAGATTCTATTGCATAAAAAACCAGATCTGATAAGCACCTACTGATACAAGGCTAATAATTCAAAATACTAAACGACGTGACAAAAGTGTGTTAAGTTGTAGTAATGTTCTCGTTGCTCGAGTCGTAATTTGAAATCGCGGCGTACGCATCCCGCATAACGTTAAATATATCCGCACGCACGCCAAACAGTTCGCAAACTTTAGTTCGTAAATTATAGCGAACGTCTTGAGAATTTACACATGTAGTGAAGATATAGGAGCTATTATTTGCGGACTATTTAACGAAACATTTTAGTTTTTTAACGAAAGAGTACTTACTCTGCGACTGATTGGTGTGAGAGTCTTTTGTCGCATTTTGGGACTGTGTAGACGATATCAAGTTTTTGTAGTAGAAAAATACATAGCGAAATAAAGGTACATCATTATTTATATTCGAGTTCAAATATTTCTGGTTGATAAGGACTATTTGTTAACACTAACGAAGATTGATTTATAACTTAGATTCTAATCTCACACCTTTTGATCGACAATACCTATATATGTATATCAATAAAATTACAACTTTACGTATAGGACAAGCCTCTAGTAACACTGCACTTTCAAGGTCTACAAAGTAGTGCTGACACAATTTTTGCTTCATAAAAGGGAAGCTTACTTCAGGCATCTCACCGCGCATAGTTATCTAACTCCATTAAATTATATTAATGTATTCATTAATGTAATTAATGGAGTTCGGTAAACTGTCATAATAACACAACTTTCCACCGCGTTGAATAGTTGAAGAGTGCGGTTTGTGTGGAAATGCTGTACAAACTAAAAGCCTGTATAACGTGTACCCGTGATTTTTAGATACATCGGTTCGTCAACCTTACCGTTTTTATAAATGCGAATGTCTGGGAAAATGTTGAGCTGTTTATTAGAAGAAAATGCAAAAACTTTTGAACGAATTTAGAGGAAATTTGGCACATCAATCAAGCTCGTCCTAGATGACTTAAGATGGTGACGCCAGGAGAAGGCATAGTGTTAGTAGGATTTTGACCTCTGGGGAATTCTTTCAAGTTGGCAAAGCCAGTAACACAATATCATTTCATCCCTGAAGACGCGCCCCACTACTTTCCCTACTTTACAGTATGCGTCAACAGCATACGTGTACACGCGCACTACGATGGACAGCATCGGGGAAATAGCTTGGATGGACTTACTACTTGGACTTGGATTGAGGGGACTGCTTCTTATCCCGCGAACCCCGCTAGTCCCCGCACAAAAGGTGGTGCGACGCGTCTTCGTGGATGAATGAGCTGTATATTGTTGTGTATGTGTGTGTGGCTGCGCCCACCACTGGCTAATGATCCACGTATTATCACTCAATAAATGAGTGTGTATTCCGCAAGCAGTCCTTTCACTCGTCCCCTTCCTATCTACGTAACAATATTTTATCATGGAATATATTTACAATACTGCGGCTTAATTCTACCAGTTTTCTCTGCATCATTACTAACTCAACCCGACCAGAGTATTATCTCACACAAAACCTATGTTTACAATTCATTAGGTCAGTGAGTTCATTTCATTTTTTTTCATTTCATTCATTAGGTTGACTGACTTCACTTTTTCCTTTTTCCTCTTAACTTTTGAAATCGAGCTCATGAAATCTCTGATATTGCAGTGTACATATGGACAATCATGTCCTGGTCACTGCGTTTATCGTGTGTAAAGGGAGCCCTTTCTTTATAAATTCATAGTGTTTCTTCTTCTTCTTCAGTCTTTGGAAGTCCACTGCTGAACACAGGCATACCCTAAAAAGTAAAAACTCCCTTTAGTACGTAGCTAATTATAATCAGTAAGTACGTATACACCATTCAGATATAAGTTTAGTAAGAAAACCGTGAAATAAATAGTTAGCATACAGGTTTAAAATATAAATAACATTGATAAATCATAAAAGCATTATGAATAACAATTGACGGAATGAATTTGTTTTGTATGATTCAATTAGTGTGTAGTTTAATTAACTTATTGTAACGAGAAGCCTCGCGGGATCGGCACGCGGAGCCGGCCGGGCTGTTTCGATTAAAACTTTACTTTTCCATTCATAACAATGTATCTGCGTCTAATCGTTTGTATGTTTAATGAATTGCTGTGACATGTGAGACTATGTGGGCTATTTGCTATTCTGATAACATGAGGTTTTAATGCTGACATAGGCATGTTATCACAATTTAAATATATATTACAATAATTAATTATATTATGCAGTAATTCAGTTGTTAATTTCAGTTGCAGACAAGGATTGATTATAACATAGTTAAAACCTACTATGTGTCTTCATATTGTATAAAACTTTTGAAAGTTAATATCGTAGTGACCACATAACATGGTATCCTACTAACATATCAGGTATCTATCATGCCCTATCAAACTGACTATGCGAAAACGATGCAATTAAAAGTATAATTATTTTCTAATAACTATTTTTCAGATATACCATACAGATTATAAAATAATAAACATAACAAAATAATCAAAAGAACATCGAAACTGAAACCCGCTTTTCACATTTTAATTCCAGTCAATACCAATCTGTGTTCATATTTAAAAATGCATTTGTATAAATAAAATATGATTGTATCGCGGCTGTCCGTTTGTTCACCGCTTATATTTGTCACGCGGCGCTCGCCCGCGCCCGGTAGTAATGCGCACTGATCTCCCGTGACCGGCGCTCGCATTCCGAACAATATATTATTCATAACATTTTCAGCGGACGTACCGGCCCACACGGAATATTAGAGAGGAATATCTGCGAGTTTATCCGGCCTTTCCGAATTCATCGTTAACTAAATTGTTTTGGACGTCCCACTGTATCTGCTCACGCCTTCGCGCGTTCCTGTTTGTTTTGCGCTCGCGTAATTTGCCAGGACATTGTTGGGTTGTGTTAAAGTGTTTTCTGTAAGGAAAACGTTTTGGCTAGCTTAAATATAAAATAGTTTTTTGTCTCCTCAAAGAGTATTGTATTAAAACAATAACGGATTATTTTATTTGAAACATTTTGCGAGAAAAAAATAATAAATATTTTTATAAAATTGGTTGTTGTTGTTGTATGAATATAATTTCATTGTGACAACATTGTACAAAAAACTACATGTTATCTTAAAACAAAAATATGACAAGAAGCATTAGTATAATAAGACCCATATTGTACGAAATGTCATACTGAATTAAAACGAAAATCTGCGAAAATGCGCTATTAATGTTATTTATCTCGTGTCGTAGAATTTTAACGTGAAGGTACTTAAAGGATTGGGATGCTTCTCTCCAAATTATCCAAGCAGATGTCGCGACGTCGCTCTGCCCATTAAAACTGTAATTTACATACTTTTTTCCACAAATATTCAGTGCCTTTTCGTATTTACCATAAATACGTGTTTACTTTAATACATGACACAGATATCTAATGTACATAGAATACTAATAGCTAATGCTCACTAACGCCTTTAGGACCTGAACCCTTCAGCCTAATATTCAGACTTGGTAGTCAAGGTGTATCTTGAAGATAGGGTTCGCTATCTTTCGTATGACTAATGTGGTAGGTTATGTCTCATCCCATAATCATGTAATTTTCATTGATTCTTGGACACTTGTATTAAAATGGACAAAGTTTAAAGTGTAAATTTCAAGTATAAGTCTTTTTAACGTTGAGCAATCGTACATTTCATTTAATTTTGACCACTACTGCCACGCGATCAGAGTTCAGCAAAATACACTTTATGTACAAGTATTTGAAGGTTATTTTTTATTGTTCGCAGGTTGGCGCAACTATGATGTCCTGTCCCTTATTGTCGCTGGTGCCGGCGCTGCACTCGCAACCAGCTTTAGCATCTGACTTTCCAATTCACATTGGAATAAAGGTAATTATTGGAAATAAAATTATATTTTTTTACTATTTAAGATTTTTCTTTTTTTTATTATAACAAGTGCAGATTAGGTGTTAGAATACGGGAGAACCTTTAAGCCATTATAATCAACATTATCAAACACTTTCCTTTTTTTTAAATGTTATATAATTAGATAGTGCTTTACCAAAATATTGTAATATTATGGTCCAAAAGATATTTCATGTGTAATTACATAAGATTACCTAAATAAAAAATCGCATTTAAGTATTTAATTTTCTCAAGTACATAGTTACGTAATGTTCTTTAATATATTATGTACGTCCCACGTTCACTCTTCGCCTCAAGGCAGTTCTTTTTTCTGTCTCATTTCAAATTTTACGTTTACAATTTGAAGTCATTTGCTTTCTTTGGTAAGTAGGAAAAAATATGTAATTTAATCTGGCCGCTCTCCGTCGAGTTCAGCCAACTTAAATTGCGAATATATCAAAGCTAAATAATATAAAGTAAGCGAAAGAATATAACGTAACTTCGAGAGCCGAAGCTCGTGCCTTAAGGAACTTGCACATTTATTTCTGATGACCCGCTTTATTTCAAGTAGTCTTATATTCGGATGGATGAAATTTAAAATTTTAGTAATATAGCTGTTTTATATTTTAGAAAGATTTATTATTGCAGCCAGTATTACTATTGGATATCATAAGGCATAATATCTCATGTCTCAGGTTGGCGAGCGCAGTGCAATACTAAACAATACTTTGTGATTCAAAGAGTAGGATGGTGTTTCTACTGTTCATGGGCAGTCGTTCTTTGCCATCAGGCGAACGGCAAGCTCGTCTCGTCATTCAAAGCAATAATATGTATGTTTTATCTTGTACTGGCTATTGGCTAATGGTACATGTTTTCGAAATGAGTACTTTTTAATAATTGATTAATATAAGTAATGGCTGGGGTCTAATTGGAAGTGTAATTTTTTTTGCAAAAGCCTACGACATTTTATATCGCTCAACTTGATCTTGAAACAGAACATATTTCTGTAGTTTTAAATAAAAATCTACGTCTCAACGCCGTTTACGTTTTGACGCAAAAAATCCATTCTTAATTAGAATAGATTTTTGCAAAATCATTGGTGACTGACATGTTTTCCAAGCGATATAATTACACAGTTTTGAATTACATGGAGCTTCAATGTTTCTATTTACGTCCAAATTAAAATATAATGTATTTTAGAACTCTGTCAATATTAAATTCTATACAGTACACATTAACGTGTTCACTTTAATGCGCGGATTATCGTGCGTTCGGAAATAATTTAGTTGTGCTCATTGCGTGATCATTAATAATTTTATGAATATAATGACACCTAACTTTTGATATGTATTTCCAAAATTAATCAACATAAGAATATGTAATTATTTACTAAAGTTTTAATTTTACTGCTCATAAGTGTATAATTATGAGCAGTAAAATTAAAAACTTAGTAAAATAATTACAAAAAAAAGCGGCTATAGCCTAGTTGGGTGTGGAACGGACTGCCAAGACGAATGTCCGCAGGTTCAAATTCCAAGGGCACACACCTCTGACTTTTCTAAAAAAATCATGTGTGTATTCTTTGTGAATTTATCGTTCGCTTTAACGGTGTAGGAAACATGGTGAGGAAACCTGCACATCTGAGAAGTTCTCTATAGGAATTTCGAAGGTGTGTGAAGTCTACCAATCCGCACTAGGCCAGCGTGGTGGACTAAGGCCTAATCCCTCTCAGTAGTAGAGGAGGCCCGTGCTCAGCAGTGGGCAAGTATATAATACAGGGCTGATATTATTATCTAATTGTATAATTATTTCCAGAAAAAAATATTCTAAACCTTTGTAATTAAATATTCATAAAGTTCTCAAATTTTTGTACGTAACTGTATGCTCGTTTGGAAAATCTCGGCTTAATACTTAAGTTACATATTTAAAAAATAATTATGATAACGAATATCAAATATGTTCTAACGATATTTACATTTAATACTATATTAAATATGATACCTACGTATTATTTGGCTAATAATCCAATACTGGCAAAGCAAAGCAAATTGCTAATTAATACATAACATAACATAACATCACGCATTTTATCCCCGAAGGGGTATGCAGAGGCGCAACTAGGGCACCCACTTTTCGCCAAGTATGTTCCGTCCCATGATGTGATAGGGGCGAGCCCATCGCCATATCGGGCACAAAATCCAGACTCCGGGCTGATACTGAGCAGAAAAACCCAAATATCACTTTGCCCGACCCGGGATTCGAACCCAGGACCTCAGAGCGCTATTGTACCGGACATGCAATACAACTACGCCACCGAGGCAGTCTGCTAATTAATACATGTTCAATATTCACCGTTCATAATTTTATGAATCATGATTATATAATTATACTTTAAAGTAACATTTCAATTTAATATGATATTTTTAAGCCAATATATGTTTTATATTATTCTTACATACCTACTTATTATTAATGCGTTTGTCTTTCTGAACCCGATAATCTCAAAATCACTAAACGGATTTCGATTAAATTTCGTATTGAGATAGTTTGACACAATTAAAGACATAGGTTACTTTTTATACCGGGAGTTTTATACCAGAGAAACTTTTACACGAACGAAGCCGCGTGCAGTAACTAGTTTTATATAGTTCTTGTATTTGAATAGTATGTAAAAGCCTCTTTAGTCCAAATTGTCGGCAGAAGCGGCGACGTCACACAGTATCAATATTTGAGATGAACTTTTGCCCAATTACCTTTGCAAGTTAAACCGTCTTAATTTATAAGTATTGATTCGTACCTTCGAGTTTAATTAGTTTCCAGTTCTGAGACGTTCGGCTCATTTATTATCTGCGAGAGTTTCGGCGGAATTGTAACTGTAGTGAATGTTTTAAATTCACTGGAAAATATATTTGTTTTTTATTTGCCATTTACAGATTCTAGAATCTTTTAAAATAGCGTAGAGTTTCATTAACTATTGGGTCTTACTTGTGTTAGTAATTCATTTGAATAATGTCATGTACATTTTGATTGTTTGGAGCAGAAATTTAAACTTTAATTGTTTAATTTGAGAAATAGCTCACTAATGACTATGGGATCACAGACTATATGGCAAAAATATTACATTATATACTTCAAAATGTCATTCTTCAGGAACGCGAACTCTTAATTTTTGTGACCTGCGAACATTGCGCTCATTATTGAATAATAACTAATCGATATAATAGCACGTGTAATTAGCAGCATCAGATGATCATTACATATTTCCGATATATCAATTTTATTACCAAACAATAAATAAAATTTTAAAATGAATTTATAAACACGTATATATTCGTGCCGCACTCCAAAACAAAGGAGTACTAAGCAAGTTAGCTAACAGGTAATGAGATACAGCATCATTTAATGTCTTAATTATGACTTTATTACTTATTTTGTTACCTTTATTTCATTAACTAGGTAAAATTAATTCAAAACACCCAACATTTAGTTTGACAATTAGGAAACACAGTTTGAAGAATTGAATTCTTCCATCGAAGTATTCACAAGAAGCAGTTTAAAATACGTATCTTAGTTTTCCCTGTGCTGAGTTTTGCGCGGGCGAAGTCATCAAAAAACTATTAAGCAACTTTGAGCGCATGTGCACTTTTATAAACATCAATATAAATAAAAAACGTGCAGCGAGATGGATAAGTTTACTCATTAAAGATCAATTTCCCGAAACGTCTGGGGAGTTTAAGGAAATCTAGTTTATATTAGTTGTATCTTGTTACTTGACCCTAACTATTATACTGAAGTAATTTAAAAAGGAACAACTTTCAGTAATAAATCTATTCTATTAAGTATATGCGACTCAGTGGCGCAGGTTATAATTTTCCGAAAGCAAACCCGACACAACATATAGGTTCTAATATACATAAATACGGTTTGCAAAACGTGCCAATGAAAATAAGATTTCACATAAGTTACGGAAGGGAAGTCGACAAGAATGGGGTTACATGATCCCTTCGCAACTGATGTGACTGAATTTATCTATAATAATTTGTTAATTAATCTATAATAGATTACTTTTGCAGCGGCAGCACTGGCTACGATGTTTTGACCCGCGCAATCGATTGCTGACTTACTTCTTGCATTAAGTATAACACTTCTATATTTTATTACCAAATATAGTGTTAGCGTGTAATAGGGTTTTAATCTACATAAAATAATGAGGCTACCGTGCTTACTAAACTAAGAGAAATACACCGCGTGTCAAGCTAATTTACCCGGTTGATTCAATCCTCGTCCACGGGTGCCATATTTGAGTAGTGGCGGAGATTTCAATTCATATTTGAATAAATAAATATGCATGAAAGCAATTTATAGAGGCCGCTCGGCCGCCGGGTACAATATCAGTGCCCTCATTAGATGTGTACTACGCTGCTACGACGCCGCGTAGACGCTACGAGTTTTGTAGAACGGCGTAGGCCCCTACGATCATAAATGCTCCATAGTTGCTGATAGAGAATTTATGTTCGAATATTTTGTTTGAGAGATAAATACAGTACATATATATTTTGCTTGAATTTTGTATACTTCTGAGAGGGGTTAAGTCTTAGTCTAATTTAAATTCACTTCTCACAAAATGATTAAAGAGACTTTCAGGTATGTAACCGAGGGATAATTTTATAAAGAAATGTAGTTAAATAGAAATAATTAACAAGTCAGAATGACATGCCTTAGCATTGGGATTGCCTTTTTGTCTCAGTACTTTCCCGGCCTCACAACCACCACTACAACTCCTATAAGCCAGGATCAGCAGTGGCACGCATTTTATGATACCGAGCAGTGAAGCTCGGCGAGCCACAGGGAAAACTAATATGTCATTATCCTGCAACGAAATTAATCACATAGAAAGATAGGGAGAAGTTGAAAATATTAATTGTCCATTTTTGGCTCAGTAGTCTATCCCACGTCCCCCTAGGATATAGCTACGTTTTATTTATGTACATGCGTCATATTCTCAATCGAACAGGCCATCCTATTGGCCGGTATTACATTTCGCCCCTAAGGAAGCCGATAGCGCTTGGATTTAGGAAATCCGAACTCTAAGTAACCAATGAAATATGGGAGCCTAAAGTTTACCCGAATAATCAATAGGCGGAGTCCTAAAGGTCTCTCCGACTTGAATTCATGCAGTAAGTTCTAAACGTGGATTGGTTTACGGTTTGTGTGTAATTTGCTAGGTCCGGGTTGAAAGATTCTGTGTTCTGTTAGAAATAGGTAATAAATATGGAAACTATTTTGGAGTGGTGTGAGGTTGAATCTGTTTTTCTTTAAATTCAGACTGTATTCTACCTTTGGGTCATTATAATAATAAAATACGGAAAATATTTTCAAAATATACGATGTTTTACGTATACTCATTTATAAAAAACTTTTAATCTAAATTATATTTGTTTTCTTAGAGAAACTATGGTGACAAATCATAACATAATATGGTAATATATATGGTCGAAAATTATAACATAATATTAAGTATTTTTCAAAATGCTCTATCAATTCATAATAATAATAATATCAGCCCTGTATTATAATACTTGCCCACTGCTGAGCACGGGCTTCCTCTACTACTGAGAGGGATTAGGCCTTAGTCCATCACGCTGGCCTAGTGCGGATTGGTAGACTTCACACACCTTCGAAATTCCTATAGAGAACTTCTCAGATGTGCAGGTTTCCTCACGATGTTTTCCTTCACCGTTAAAGCGAACGATATATTCACAAAGAAATCTATCACTTCATGCTACGGAACAAACATGACGAAAAGTAGGTGCCATGGCTGCACCTCTCTCTACCCGTGGTACCTGAATTGTGTCTTTGTTTTTTTTTACATGTTTGATTTGACCCAGTACATAGCATCAATATAATTTAACAATGAACCTTTGTATGACCGTAGCAATATAAACATTAACTTACTTAATTTGTCTTATTCGCGCAGAGAGGAAAAAGAACAGATGAGTCGTGATTTTAGAGATCCCTAACGTCCTGAAACATCCGCAAGTCCAAAATCTATACATTAATACGTGAAGAAAAAATGTGGGGAACCTTTTAAATATATTGCGCGCATGAAGGAATGTGTGATATGGCATGATTGAAGTTTATACATATAGAGAAGCGGAGAAAAATAATTTTTTTAATTTTTAAATTCGACGGTCGAATTTCGGCTGCTAGGCGACTACTAGTAATCATTAATATGCTACAGGCTTTTTATTAGTACAAACTAGACAGGTTTTGTTTTAGATTTCCAGAAAACTGAGTTTTCCCCGAAATCCTGTTTCATATCGATTCCCTGTAGAACATTATTACTACTTCGGTCTAACCAGTCCATTCATTCTGTACCCGCAGGCAATGGGATTGAAACAGAAAGATGATACTGTACTCTCTCTATGGGTATTATGACTATTCCGAGAAAACTCGGTCGTTAGCAAAACCTACACGTTTACGAACGTGGCGGATGAGTGAGTGAATGGTGATTAGTTTTTTAAGAACTTGATAGCAAAGGTTACAGAAATAAAAAAAAATCTGATCTTAAATCGAAACTTCGATACTCGTATCTGGGGTTCAAAGGTTTATATAATTATGGTAAGCGTTTGAAAATTATAGGTTTAGTTTAATGAGGTCGCGGGAAAACCAGGTGGCACGAGAATTGCATAACTTTGAAATGCATTTTAAACATTGTTATGAAAGCAGCATTTCTCAAAACAATATCACATTGATTTAATTCGAAATCTTAAAATTTTTACATTAAAATAATCAGGTAAGATGCAGAATAATTTAATAAACATTGGTAGGAATTACTTAAGACAGTTTCTGTTATATGCTTTTTAGTTTAAATTGGAATTTGTGCGGCAGACTAGCCTTTTATCCCATCAAGTATGAGAACGATTTAGCTATACCTGCTATTGTCATTGCTTTTGAACATAATTCCATATTTAGGCACAGTCACTTAAATTCCTAAACGCTCATAACTTTATAAAATCTCCACCGCTACCAACAAGAACCGCAAACCTAAATGGTAATAACACAAGGTGTTATACTAATGAGAAGTGAGAGTGTCGGAAAAAAAACGACTAAATATTAGTCGGTGGCGCGACGTTAAATAACAGGGCATTATCTGGGAACAATATAAACGCGGCAAGCTGCGGCGCAATAAGCAACGCTCACCGGTTAATGCTTGCCCGTCCGTCATGTCCCGGCTTGGCCTCTAGCAGTTCCCTCGATATCGATATTGTTTTGTGCTCTCTGGCCCTTGTGTATGCTACATGTTTAAAAACACATTCATTTTATTAGCTTGAATTTTACTTGTAAATAGAAATTTTGTCGCATTAAAAAGTAGAGGCACAAATATTTTTCGGACTAATTAAACGATGGAATTTACCGGCCAACTTCTAGTTAATAAATTCCCTATCAAAATTGGATTTTGACACTAATTTTAGAGGATTTTATTGACCTGCAATCCATTATATTTAAAAACATGGCGTATGTTTTTATTGATTAGTCAATAAGCTGTCAGTCAAATACATATTAAAATCCTGAGGCAAAGAGGCATTTACACAAAATGTTATACAATGTTCAAACTAGTAGCAACTGTGCCAACAATTTTAGAAATGAAGACAAAGCTGTAGTTTTATGTTAAAACAGATACTCCATATGATGGCAGTCGATTTATTAAATCCACATATATGCCTAATACCAGCATTTATAGCCGTACGTAGCTTTCATCAGTAACCAGATAGGACCATTATCATACTTGCATGTATGAAAGCTGACTTGATTTTGCAATGGCCGTCAATTGGGAACGATGTATTGAAGTCTGAGCACCCCCGAAGCACTGATTCACTCATGGCAACAGACAGGTTGCATGGTCGCTCCTCATTTGGAAACCGAAACCACAATTCAAATGCCTATTACCGACTGGTGGGTTATGTTACCGAAATGCGAAATGTTTTGTCTACCCATCAAGGCTTGAGCATCGGCTATTCACCTACAGAATCATAACAAACTATCGGTTTATCATTATGTTTTCACAATGGTAATGAACAATCCAATAGAAAATAAATTTATTTTCAAGGAATCGCTACGCAGAACAGGTAAGTTGATAGTTGGAGCTTTTTCATAATTACCACCGCAGCGAGCAAATGAAACTCAAGTATTCAGTTACATCAAACAAAAGCAAATGATCAACCGATTGGTTTTGAATAAACTGAATATTTGCGCATATTTGTTTCATTTAAAAGCTAAAGTTTATCGATAAAATTGTTGAGAACGGCAACCGCACTCGTATTACCTCTTATAAGAGAAAAGTTATTATTAATTCAGTTGAAGGTGATTTTTGTACTTTACTTCGTTTGATTTGGAACTATTGTTTGTTTATATATTTATGATTTTAATTTTGTTACTATATATTACTACTTGCTGTTTGCGGTTATGTCTAAAAATATAATTCCTCTATGTTCATCCGAGATGGTCTGTAGTTAGGAGCCACATAAGCAATCAATGAACCGATGCTATAGCTGTATCAAACACTAATTATGTACACAATACAAATTAACATTTGACCTAATGAATTTCCTCGCGATGTCATCCTCAGTGCGATACGATAGCCTAATTATATCGAATCGACCACAGAGCTGCGGTATTATCATTTGCTAATGTATCTTACTCCGTGTAATTACTAATGTTAATTGTGTTGACCACTATCAAATACAGGTAAGTACTTCCTAACTGAAATTGGATATTGGACTTACCTATATACTGATCGTTTAATGAGGGTCCCGCTAGAGAAATTCACTTTTCCTGACTATTGCTTCGACGATTTAGGTCTAGTTTTTTAGATTCAGTTAAATCAATGATTATTACTCCAGTAGATTTACCCGTACTATTGCGCCTCCATACGAGATAAGCAACGTTAACTTAGCATGGTGTGTTACTAACTCCAAAACGCAGCCACAAAGCTAAAAATTACTCGGAAACACTATGAAAATATATTCTTTCGAAGTATCGCAAAATAACAAAAGCAAACAGCGATCGTATCGGCTATCGTTAACTTTAATCCCAGCTTTGTTTGCCGCTCGTTATGTCTTATTTGTGCCACGTAGTAGTGTTATTTTTCTATGTACGTAGTTCGGATAAAAGTTTTCTAATAAAGGGCTCTCGCAATAGGTAACTTGTGTCGTTGTTCCCTATTATTGCTACAGGTGACAATTGATGGCTATAGCTCTTTTTAACTGCCTTGGGCGAAGTTTCAAGCCTAACAACACTTAACGGAATACGCGCCGCAAATATTATTGTTGGACTCGCCGGCAATCGACTTTCATTAATGAAATTAAACGTGTCGCGCTATTTTCATTACGTATATATATGTTTCAACTGCTTGCAATTTTATTCAGTTGCAGTAATAATTCCGTGCTTGTTTTAATTTGTTTTCTTATAAATATATTCTGAAGATTCTCAGTTTCGAGTGTACTGCCGCGCACTACTTGATGTTTTAAAGTTCTGGGTTGCATTGCACCTGTTTAAGGGAAAGTACTTACCAGGCGAATTGCACGTCTCGGCATTCGCCTTAATTAAATGTCATTTTAATTAAAAAGACTTTTGTATAAAATTATGTAATTAAATTAATAGTATACGATTTTCATATTACTTAATTTTTTTACATTGAAATTCTTTACCCTGCTTCTTATTTAGTGGATAGTAGTTAGTGATGGCTAGGTTTCCATATTTTCATTTTTTTATAATGCAATGGTCATCGATTCATTGCAGAAACCGTATTGATTAATGCGTTGATTTAAGGAAATAATAGAAGTTTTTTTAAAGAAGGAACTTTTAAAAAAGCCTTGTAGATCCGTTTAATCATGTGAACTATACCTTCCTTGTTGTTTAAAATGCAAACTTTTTTCGAACCATCAGTCAATCACGAATTGATCCGCGTCCATTGTGACTCCGATATCAATACTTGACGGGATTTTTCAACAAAATTGACAGTTGACAATGAACAGCGCCTGGCCGTTCGTTAAAAGTAAGCGATGTCATATAAATTAATTTTTAACACCGTCTATCCGTGTAATTGGAGGTTTGCGTGTTGATATCGGTTCACGCACAAATTTACGAGCCTAGTACAGACTAGCGATAGTAAAAAAATGTGCCTTGCATCATAAAAATGTACGTTTCGGCGAGTTGAAAAGGTTGAATTTGTTTTATGTTTTCATTATTTGAATGCCCGATGATTTTATTGTATTTTATTTTATTGATATAGTAGTCTATTGGTTTAGTAAATACAGTTACAAGCTGATAAAAATCTGTGAATACGAAATAAAATACTCATATAAACATTTTTTTTTCAATATATTTAATTTTTTTCTATGCCTACTCATCCTATGTTTTGTGCATGGGAAATATTTTGCGAATTTGTAAGCATTGTGATAATATTAATTATATTTATTTTTGGACACCGTGACATGTTAATAAATAAAAATAAATGAATACAATAATAATTTGCTATAGTAAAATAATCAATTTAAAAGCAAAATCCATTAAATAAAATGATGAATATTAGAAATTAGCCAATGCTTTTTGTCGCAAGCCCGTCATTAATTCCCTAGATTATATTAGTACGCGTTATGTGGTAAAGTATGCCGGTAAAGCGCTGTTTCATATTGGTGTTAGTAGGTATTGAAACATTATTAACCTATCACAAATATTCATAAAAGTTATTGTCACGCCATTAAAAAATATTGAATAATTAAAATAGTATCTAGATTTATTTTTATTGAAGTATGCAATGTTAATGATGCTTAGTTATAGGATTTATTTTTCTTTGACACAAGGAAATAGGATAGCCTTAGTGGTTAAATCGATTTCTATATTAAACCCATACAATAATCATCCGTCGAGGCAAATATTGTGAGCGGACATAAAACAAATGAACGCGCAGTACTCACTGTATGTCTGTCGGGACCAATTAAATTTTTCGTTTTGTCGCCCGGCGGGTTGTGGAAAAATGTTTTATTGTCAGTTTTTGGGGAAAAGTTGCTCAGTTTGTGATGTATGAATACTTTAAGTGTCCGCGGGCTGCGTCGATATTGTTCGTGTTAAGCTGGCTGCAGTGTGTTTGACTTTCCGGTTTTTGTATTAATATTATTTCTTCAACGAAAAATGAGACTGGTGTAGTGTCTGCAATAGTTTCTTATCAACCTATAACTGTCCACTGCTGAACATAAGCCTCCCCTAGAGCGTGCCACGTGCAATAGTTTACACTACAAAAAATTGCGCCTTGGCAAACGTAGCGCGGGACGCCCTCTGGTCAAATGGCGGGACGACTTACACAATAGGACCGGCAAGGACTGAATGCATAAAGCAGCAGGCCGGGCTCTGTGGCGTACCTTGTGAGAGGCCTATGTCCAGCAGTGGACTGCAACGGGCTGATGACGGTGATGACAAAAATCAAAAGATATTTTGATTTATAAAAATGTCAAAATAATTTATATTTTTGTTACGTTTTACCTTTCATTACTTTCCAATAACAAAACAATATGAAATCACATTTATTAATCTCTAATTTAAAAATTATAATAAATGAAATTTTTATAACTTATAAAATTATTATAATTCTAATCATATGAAACACATTAAAACCAGAGCAAAACAAAACTGAACAATTAAAATAAACGTTTGATGGTTGCCCTCCGCCAGTTTCGGAAGTGGCCGGGCGGTAAGACTTCCGGTCGTGCCGACTGCACCGCGATGGCCCGTCTCCGGATATGACTTAATCCCCCACTGATTAAGTAAGCTAGCAAGATGCTGAGCCGCGATAAAATTCTTTTAATTATTTGTATTTATTGTTGAACGCACTTTAGATTTGTTTAGGTTTATTTTGTTAAATTGATTGTAGCGATATTGACATTTTTGTATTAGAGTTTATGGATTGTGGACGGAGAGCTCGGATATAAAAACGTGTTTGTGTTATAAGACGATTTTTTAGTTTGGATACACATTACGCAGTACAATATTTTTTGAAACTTTATTTGAGTATTAATCTCATTACATTGAACCATAAATACATAATAAACTATATCAATTAATAATATTTAAAAAATACTTAAAAAACTTGCTACTTCGTAAATTTTTAAATTTAATTGAATAATATTTTAAAGTCCTAAAAAAATCCTTACAAAAATCGTTCAATTTAGTTAAAGTTTATGAGTTAATCAAAACTTTAGCGCGGCTCTTATTACTCATTTACTACCGAAGAAATAGAGAATCTTTAAAACTAATTCAATTTTATTTTAAAAAGGAATATTTTACTACAGATGACGCGATTTTATGAAGTCATCATTTTTATATGGCCGGGTGTCGAAAACTGAACACCAATGTTGCAAAAGCATTTTTGCTAACCCTAGACCGTATGTTTAGTACCTCACCATACATCCAGAATGCATTGATGATATTATGAGTTATACAATGTTAATGACAACTGTTTAGACATTTAAGATACTTAATATGTTATATACCAAATGTTTATATGTTTAATCTATAAATCAAATACTTATATCAAAAGTTTAAAGTAATTAACGATCAGTTCAAATGATTATATATTATTTCATAAAACGAAAAATTCAATTATGGAGGTCACAAAACTACATAAATGCTGTTAAAACAAATAAGAGTTTAGAATAGGCTCTACATACTAGATAGCTCTACACCGCATATTTATAGTCAGTCTAAGTTTTAGCGTCATATTAGCAATTCTTTATTCTGAAACTTAGAGGAGCCTACGCAATCTTTCATATTTATTACTAGCTATTATAAAGCTTGAGGTAATTACATAAGATTCATAAATTTATTAACGCCATTCGCTGCGGCGATCTCGCCTCGACTCCTGGTCTATTAGAAACCGCTCTTAACAACACCTTTATGTACTGAAAATGGCTAATATAATTCAAAAGATTGTCGCTAAGGCTGATGCTATAGCAGACTGTGCTCCTGTATGACACTTTCTACTTAGTCTATTTATTTGCCAAACCAATTAGTAGACTAAGTAAAGTTAGCCATTTGTTATGCTTACTTTATTTAAAACAATTTTACGTTGCGCAACATACAGTGAACAATACCCGCAACAATGTAGGAAGTAAACAGCCACTTACGCTCTAGTGAGACTTGCCTATTAAATTTTCAGAAGCTCAAACTGCTTCACAACAAAATTGTTCATAATTCGTTGACGCATTATGTTTATGAGTTGTAATAAATCTTCAAACTAGTTATGACAAATAGTTTTAAATTTTAAAAAATAGTGTGTATAGAAAACGTAAAATATTACAATTGTCCAGTTAGAATTTTTATTTATATGTAAATGACAAAGCTATGACGCAATAGAATTAAAAAACCTAGATAAAATATGGACATTTAGTAAGAAACATACTATACATCACATCATACATCAGATTGACATTCATCAATGAGCATGCGAGACGATTATTGAATAAGACATATTAAAAATCACCAAGTTGTATAAATTGACTAATGGGTGCCAGAAAACTGGAATTATAAATCAATGTTACTCTTGAACAAAATTACTTTGCTTACGCAGAAATTATTTTTGATTACTTTTTATTGTAAATTTTGTATTCAGTAACGGTAGCAGATAACGCTTTTTTTATTTTTGGTTATTAAAACTAAATGCAAGATGTATATAATAGCGTATAGGGTTATATAATATATTTTATTTACCACTGAATGGAGACACAAATATGTTACTGGTCAGTTGTAAATGCTACATCTATTCATTAACTATTACCTAACAGAGCCACCTAGAACTGTGAACAGGCTTTCATTTTCTGTAATAAAATTATGATTTAACTACACCATCCATTTTTTTCTCTTCATTTAATCTAGGGACATTTACGCATAGCGTATGTCAGTTTCATCGTATCCTAATACATAATACAAACAAATAAGTTTATAGTACAGACATGGCTTCGAACAGAAACCATTAATTTATGAATAGAAATTAATATTGATCAACACAATCTTAAGGAATGTTAAGCATTCTATAAAAACTAGGTACGTAGGGATGTAATCTGAGTTTACCAAAATGGACCCAATAACACTCAATCAACGGTGAACTAAAAGGTTGACATAGTTACGGGCGTTAAAATTTTTGTGCTGAAAACTGAAAATGATTCCGCATAATATGTTGCAGCAAAAATCATATTGGTACTGCTGATCGAATAATCTTATATTTTAGATACTATAATTGTGATTGCAAAAGTATGTTACTACATATATAAAAATAGCTTTATGTAATACCTTATACACTTCTATATAACGATTTATCTATCAAAATTTGGTGGATTTTAAATCTGGTTTACATTTATCACAGGGCCTACCAAAAGGATTGTAAAATTATTCTTACTTTTAATAATATTTATTTACTAGAACTTTTCAGAAAACCTTGAATATAATGTCGAACCAATCATACAAAATCGATATTTTAATAATAACCATCGTTTTTTGTTATTATTATATAGTTCGAGATTTTATTAAAATTGTAGCAATTTTTTGTATCTATCCAATCAAGATTTCTTGTGGAGTGATCACTTGACACAGATCCTACCAAACGCAACCGGGTCGCGTTAATCAACAAATTACTAGCCGTTTCGATTACATTTAAAAATACTTGGAGCTTGTTTGCGTTATACAGTACAAATAATCTGCCACCGACGCTTAACTTCTTTAAAGGAATATCCGATCAAACGTCGGCGTAAACTAATTCCGACGAGCAAACTCGAAACTCGCTTAAAAAAAGAGAAAGTGGGTACGCCAATATCCATCCACTTCGGGACCAACTAAATTGGTTACCAATTACACCGTCGATTTAATGTTACTACGATGTCGCTACTGAGTTTTAAATGGTGCTTTTAGCACTTGCATAAGCTCTATCAGTCGACTGGCGTATTAGCACACTAGCAGAAGTAATCCACATATTGAGTATACAATATTTTATGTTATTAACGTGACGAATTAATTTCCAGGACCTGCTTTAACCCGAACTGCGCACGAAGACAATAAAAGACACTCAAATAAATACAAGTAGTGTAAATAAAATTAAAGTGCCTAAAGTATCGCTTGGTGTTACTCGGGCCTGAAGTCTTCCTGCCTAGCGGCTGACCGTCGCATTACGTGAAATGGTCAAGGTAATACCAAAATATCTATGAATTATTCACCGTTCTCAATTTACGCCACGCTAACCCTTTCGTGTGTTTGGGGCTTCACTTTGTAAATACATCTCTAAATCACTCTACCGCCTGCAATATGAATCAGTTATTCGGTAAAGGCACCCTAAGTGTTTGTTTCGATTGTAAGAGGCACTTTTTGGTTTGTTCATATTTAGGTTGTTGTCTATTGTTAGCGTAGCGTCAGTAAGCACTAACCATTTATTAGAAATATTCAGCAATTTAATTGAGACAAGTAGGTACATTTGGCACCTTTGTAAAATAATTTATACATAATGTTGTTTCTCACTGTCGTAATGTTTTATGTGTGCTTACTTATGCAATGCTATCTGTGTTTGTGATGTAGGCTTGTATGTCTTTATATAAATGTTTAATACTTCACGCATACTTACAACCATCGTGTATTGCGCAGTTTTGAATTTACGTATTGTGTCGTATTTTTGTTTCATCTATGCTTACATGTGGTGTATTCTATCTTAAAAATTAATTTAAGTTAGATGGTATCATCTTGTATTGTTTTTGTTATTTTACGGCAATACTTAATTAATATTTAATATGGTATTAACTTTCATAAGTCAATGTATATTAGAGTTACAAAAACATTATCATAATCATCACATGTAATGAAATAATTTATATCGTGTTTGGACGGACATTTACGACTCTATATTCGCAATAGTGATATCAATATTCATATTAAATGAACGTTTCGCGGTCGGTGTTGTTATCCGCATTTATATTAATGCCACACATGTAAAAGCTCATTACAAATGGAATTGGACAGTGTGCGGTTTGCTCTGTGTCTTATTTTAATCTATGTTTGACAGATTTAATTTAATGTGGTCAGTGGTTAAAGCTAGTTTTGCACTTAGATGTTACTTAGTGCTGTGTCACGTAACTAATGCATTTCTCTATGTTGGCTTCTCACTATGTATACTGTCTTAACTTATAAATGTGTTTTTTAACCTGATTTGTTCGTATTAGGAAGTGTGTTTTCTTGAATTCTGTTTTATATTTATGTGTGTTTTGTATAACTGGCTGTTGTATAGTTTTATAAATTTTCACCTGAATATATAGGAAGTGGAATTATAATATTTAATAGACAAACTATGATTCGAATTACAATTTATTTATGGATTTTTTAACGGAAAATATACTTAGCATTACACAGATGTTAATAACTTATATTTAATCTTTTGTAAAACGATCTCGCGGGTAATAATAGAATTTACATTCACGAGATCATTGCTGGTATTTTTTCGCCGACCAACCACCCCCAGCCTCCCCGCTCTTCCGCCTCGTATCACTTCTCGCAAACGCGTTCTTTATCCAATTATCCGAAGATAAATCTCACCTGTGACTGCCGTGGAAATAACGTAGGAAAACGTTGTGTTAGGGAAAAGTTATATTTTCACAAATCCTAGCTTTTTTCTGCGTTTAACTTACTGAGACGACGTCACATTGGGATTGATTCATTGTATGTATAATTTGATTTGTCTCCTTTGTTTTGAGGACGTAATTTTAATTTATCATGATAAAATATAAGGCAGAAAATAATTTCATTACGTCGGACCCTGGAAATGTGAGGATAACGCCACGTAGGAAAAAGTACAAAAGCCTTGAGCAATTTATGATTATAATAATTGATTTCTAAGACTATATCATATACATACCTACATAGTATCACGCTCTTATCCCATAAGTGAAGGCTATGGAAGGAAGAGACTTTGCATGATTCTGGCATACTTCTCTTGCTTCTTCCTCCTTCATCAATCATATGCAAGATAATGATTAGGAAATTTTGCGAAGCATATAAAAAGTGATTCGACGAAAACATTTATACCAAAACTGAATTACTCAATTTATGAATGACAGTTTTTTTATTTCCAAGGTATGTTATTTATAAAATTATATATAGATACGAACTCCCTATATACTTTTAGAATATTTCCCCTGTTTATTTTACCGTATTGATAAATACGACATACTTCTTAATTGAGCGGTTGAACTTTTTCTTAAAGTATTAATTAATCATTTCGCCTTGCCCCGATTGCTTATATGAAACTTTAATTACGTTTTGATTGATCATTAAAACAGGAGAACATTTTACATAACTCAATTTTCCAGAAAAGTGAGATACCAATAAATGTTTTATACTCTCGTATTTTAATACCATTATTTGTGGTGTGTGTCTTATTATATTCGTAATTGTATATTCTACGTAATAAGGTTTAGTTTAGGTACTGTTTAATTAATGATTTTTTAAGTTTATTTTTAGTATACTGTGCAAATCTGAATATATTTACATTATTTTATCTCAAGCCCACATTAAAATTCAATGTCCCTAAAACGTATTTTCGTTCAAGCGAATCGAATTTCATATGCTTCCGCGATTCGGCAAATTAGATCGGTACTCGAAACGGTCAAAAGTCGACACCGGCTCCTTAACGCTGATATGAAGCGCCATCCGTCCTCTTCACAATGGTGGGGAAATTTAAAAAATAAGTCAGTTGTGTAATGTGTTTTAAACCTTATGGTTCTGTAGATAGTTAATACAATTAATATTTCTCATTTTCGAAAAACCTATTTTACTCCGCAAGCGATGGTGTAAATTTGTTTTTAGTTTTAATTCAGTTCGCTTTTGCTGGTGCAAATTATTATAGTATGACGTTTGTATAGAATTTCACAGTGTATTATATTTTTTCTTTTCTATTAGACTTTTTATTCAGTTTAATATTACAAAATTTAATATAATGCAATTTTGTTTTCTGTTCCATAAAATAGTTCGGAAACAAGATCGTTTCATGTTCTATTTCAAAAGTTGTTAGGTGTTGTATTTTGACCTAATTCTCAAGGACTCTTTTTAAAGAAAAATAAAACAAAATGTACATCATAATTGATTTTATTAAGCTTTAAAATACCAAGTGATCTCTAAATATATCCATCTGTTACATTTAAAAGGGATATTTGAACACATTTAAACTTGGAAGGGACTGACTGACGCCATCGGCAGGTAAATATTGAAGCAAGATTAATAGGTTCCGGCAAAATAGCCGCAGAACCCCAAAATAGGAAGGAGATTTTTCCCTTTTCTCGCGGATCGGAAGCAGATCTCATTTCCTCCGACAACATCAAAGTGAGATAGTAATCGGTTTTTTATTCGAATCAGCAATATTTTGTACGACATCTAATAGTTAGTTGGATTGCAAATGGTTGACCCAACTGAATTCAATTTGTATATTCGCTTGTAATGGTGGCTAAACGGTGTTAGTTATTTACTTGTTGCCCACAGAGATCCTATGCATATACTGTAAAAGATAGATTCTGTAAATAGTATTTTGCGGATAATTCTGCTAACTCTAGTAATGAATTATTGTACTCGAATCTGAAATACATTCCCTTAATTTTTTGATACAATGACTTAGTAGTTTATTAGTTATGGTTGGGCAAATTTGTCCCATTCGTTGATTTTGCAGGCCAGATTCAAACACGCAGTTTGGGTCTAACATTTAAATATCAAAGTTATAGAATACATTTATAAACATCCAACATATGCTATGAAGATGGTAAAGGTAAAAAAGTTGTGACAAACCATAGTTTATTGCTTATGTCTACTATTGGATAAGGACATGGGTTATGCACCACATGCATGTATACTTGCTATTTAAACACGTGGGCAGACTCAGTTCCAATAGTCAGACATCATCAGCTAGCGAAGTGTCAGCACTTTCTTTTTTCGCTGAAAGTCGAATAGTAATTGCGAAAGCTGATTGCTGTCGCGTTGCCCGCAGCCGCACAAATAAAAACAAGTAAATTCAATTGACTTTTAATGACGAAATTTTTGAATGCCATTGCGTGTGACGTTGATCAAAAGCGTTGTTTAATCAATTACGCTGTTATACATTATTTTATGACTTGCATCAGTCTTGTTGGGTGTGATTGGTTCTTTAGCTTTGGCAATTGATATATTAGTTAATATTTTATGTTTGTTGAAAAGTAAAAAATAATAAAATGTTCTAAATTCTATTACTACTATTACTTTTTACCAAAAATATTGAGACAAGTGTATATATGATTAGCATAGACGTACATATTATATTATGCAAATAACATATTATATTATGCAAATGATATAATATATCGTAATTATAAAACTAATTAAAACAACAAGGCAAATACACCTGAAACCGTAAATTTATATATTAGAAAGCCAATCTTGATACAAAAATTGCACCGTCTTACAAACTAAACCACACGATATCCAAATTATCAATACCCGAGGGCAGGTAAGTTTGGGCGGAGTGCGCACGCGAACGACCTCCGATCCGGGTGGCTAAGTGATGTATGACTCGCTGAGGAGCCACGGAGCCGATGCGCCGGAGCGTGACGCGCTTACACGCGCCGCTGCCAAATAAAACTGCCAAGCATCGGTATTATGCTATGCTCTGAAACACGCTACTTTTTATATTGCATACCACCAGTACTCTTGTATTAATGCAAAATTATGCCGCAGTGACCAATTAATTCTTTCCAGCTATGATTTTAAAAAAATAGACATTACTTAATAAGTGTTAAACATGTCCCGAGCGGCACACCTTTGCATATTAAAAATGTTTTAAAAAGAATTTATTTATTTTCGCTGTTTAAAAACACCGCAGGAAATTGATCATTCATTTTAATTTCAAACATAAATCAACAATAAAAATGCAAACCGAGCCGCGGTTGTACAATAAATCATATAATTTTCATAGAAACAACTATTTAGAGCTTACGCTTGGAATATTGCATATAAAAGAATCTTCAGGCTATATCGCGAAAATTTATGTTGTTCGTAGGTAAGCAAGACTTTATGCGATACTTAACATAATTTTCATACTCTGTGCAGTTATTCCCTTCAAGTTACCGGTATCGTTGCATAATAAGATTATCATCTCTTCAATGGTTCTTGTGCGGTTTTATGCCGTTTTTGTCGTGTATTTTGATACAATCTGTTTACATTTTATTTGTCGACTTGGTTATACTATTTCTTGTATTTTACGTATGGTTACTGTAGTGAACTGTACTGAATTTCATTTTTCACTATTTGTTGTAGTTAATAAGCTGTAAGTTTTTGAGGTTTTTCGTTGTTTTCGAAAAAGTGTTTTTATTGGGTTTTAAATCGAAGTTCATAAAAAACGAACTTGCAATAGAATATGTAGAAGAACTACACTCTTATAGATAATACTTATGTATTCTATTAGCATACATTATAAACGTAAACACTTATGTTAGGTGTTGCAAAATACAGTACCGTAATGATTTTTGTAATATGTTTTAACACACAAAAATGTATAGTTTTCCGATACAAAATTTAGCTACATTCAAGGAATATTTACGATGCAAAGTATCATATAATATTTAAATGACAATTAATTTGTAAACAAGCCTAATAGATCGGCTAACAGGGTGAATTAATCTGATATCCTCAGTGGAAAATTAGATTACTGCGACACAGAGTCCCAAAATTAGTTTGACCTAGACAATGGGTGGCACAACGAAGGAATATTCAAATATTTGTAGATCTAGTCAGTGCGGCCGTCGTAAACCAAAGATATTGCTGGAGTATTGTCTCAAAGAGATTAGTTTCCTTAAGACTCAAGTGGTGTGCCGAGTAAGAAATCCGACTTGTGTAAACTTGACCGACTTTTCAGTTATCATTTCGTGAAATCGCGTCTTTTTGGCGTCTTAATAAAGGTGACTTAATGAAATGTTGGAGAACATTGCGGTAATATTGTTAAGCGATGCTTGCTCTTTAATAGTTGAGCAGATTTGTTAGCGTTTATTATGAACGGTAATTTATTTCTTGAGTTGTCGCGGTTTGCCTTTTGAAATATCAAACATCAATGTTGAGGAGTGCTTCTTGTCTTTGATGATCTCTGGCTCAGTTTTGTACATATTTCAATATTTTCCCATCATCTGATACAATATTATTATAAAAAATATATCAATAAAAATATAACAAAAAGAGAACTCATTACCAAGTTAAATCAATGGCCGTCGGGCACACATTAAACACAATCCATAATTGGAATAGCTTTGTAATTATCATATCGAAATGGCATAAATGTTTTACAATTCAAATATTGATGCATCTCTAACATCATGTTGTTATTCAAGATTATTCGTGCAAAACCAACGGGTACAGAGCAGATAATTATTACATTCGCCGTATTCAGTACATTGGCGGCAACATCAGCTGTCAAACGCCCGCATAGTTAGGCGGGGGCAAGTTTCGCGTTGATTAAAGATAGCTATATCAGTTTCGCCAACCTTTCATTAGGAATGGCACAAAGGCCGCAATTACATCAACGAGCGGGACATCTGGTGGTCTTATCGTGAAAGGGCTGCATCTTAAAACGTGTTTGGTGAAGACGTCGCACTAGTTTCCTTGACGTCTCGCGTTTACATTGTTCGTTAGAATTACAATGATTCGATTTTATGTTTTTGAAATTTGAAACGTAAGTCAAAGGCCTTTGAAAGTGCGGAGCAACGTCGTATACATTTGTCTATAGCACAAATGGGCCAAATCAGCGGGCGTACAATCGTATTATACATACAATTCGAGGTACAATTCCAGTATGTCTTATCAGTCATAATTACCCTACAAACACGCTACCTCACACGTTTAAAAATTACAAAGCCTCATAAAACCGACGTTTGAACGGATGGTTTGACGTCACACGCCGTTTTTCACCACGTGTATCCAAAGCCTTAATCTTTCCCCCCGAGCGGGATCTCCTGTTTAAATGTTAGTATAAAAGCCTGGATGTTAGCTCGTGCCGCCATGCAAACACCGCCTCCCCGTATATTGACGACTACTCGCTTGCTCTAAAAAAAGATTTGTATTTTTTTAAGATACATATTTTCGCTGTGGATCATGTAAATAGGTGTTTAAGGGAAAGAATGTATAACGTTATTAATTTGTTATTGAAAAAAATGTGCGATAAATACTTTTTTTAGAGTTTATTGATAGTTAATAAAATGGTGAAGAAGTAACAAATTAGAATGTATATAGATACTCGATAGTTGATACGTGTTCGATTATATTATGTATATGCATCTGTAAATATAAAAGATAAATATGTATTTATAATTATTACTAAATAAACTAATCGAGTACCTGAATCTAAAACAACCTATTTACTGTTTATAATATAATTGTAAGCAAAATTAATTCATCAAAATAATAAAATAACATCACAATGTATTTTGTACTCACTGTTGTTGTGTTTAACCACCACTTAATACTTTAATTACCTTCCTATGTAACATGTGTGTAGCTGTAGGTAGTGATAATCCTTTCACTTCGCTTACGTATAATTTCATTGAAATTTTATGAAATATATTATGACGTGCTTTGTTTATTAATGCAGATATTTCCATCAGGTATGCTTTTCATTATAATAGTAATTATTGTTTTTTAATTTTTAAATGTATATTTAATATAAAGAGCAAAATGTCTCACTGTTTACTCATTGGGCGTATTTGTTTAAGTTATAAGTTAGATTTTTACTTCAGTATCGTACAGTCTTGAGGCTTTACTAGCTGATCTGAAATAAACGAACGCACTTGCAAAGTGAATACGCACGTTTCCGGGCGTAACTTCAGTTCAGAATATCTAAGAATGATGCTTGTAGGCTATGCTAGATCGGCATCGGCGAAAGGCGCGTGCCGCCATGTCGATGGTGTTTCCGAATAGAAAAACTACCTTATAGCTCGACATATACCCCCAATAATCTATATAGAAATGCATTCATGTATAGGTACCAATTTGCCTACAATTGGCGCTCCCAAGAAACGTAGCAGAATGCCAAGAATGACGCTTAACAAGCCAACAGGAAAGGGTTGAAAACCTTTTACGTTATAGACGATGTGTCAACAAAATATGTAAATAAAAATGTGGCTTATCTTTGTTCATACGCAAATTAAATGTGCATATTTTTGTTTCAGGTATGTTTAATAACATGGTTGGTAAGTGAAGTATTCCAATTAAAACCATTCTTATAGATAAAAATTCGAAAGCGAATAATGTGCTATTAATTTTAAACGGTGTAGCGATTTTACCAACAAAAATTTTTACAGCGTGGATATGCAAGAAAAATTGGATTAAACTCAGCGAGATATTTTGTCGTAGTGAGGGATTTTTAAACATATCCTACGTACCCGTTTAATGCGTGTACTATAAAGTTTTTCATTTTATTAAAGTAGTGTTTCAACGTTATTTTTGGTTTATCCTAGTTTTATATTTACCGCAATTAGTTTGGATAAATATGAAAAGTAGTTTTGTGAAAAGCATTTTATAGTTTTAGAACTTTTAGTCTTAAATTGCCTTGCTGGTAGACGCCAGCTTAGATAGCGATCTATTTACATATAGAAAATGTTCGTTTACTGGTTATCTTTAGAGTTCATCGAATACCAAAAACAGACTTTCTGTTCCCGAAACATAAACAATATTTCAAGTGAACGCGGTGTTCGATTATAGTGCAATTTCCAACAATAAACCTAATTCAATTCACTTCAGTTTCGTAATTAATTTATCGAATGTATTTCTAAATCAATTTTAAACAAACGGATTAAAATTTGCTGACGCCACGTCGTTTAAACACTGGCCAGCGGGATGACAATATATCTACGTCATTTATATTCCCGTGTTCGATAAATAATTAACCAATTTTAGTTTCCGCTTAATCGGCTTTTTAGAAAACTCATTTGACTGGCAAATTGTTTTACGTGTCCGGCTAAAATGAATATTCACAGGTAATGTGCTCGGCTTCCCTGTTATCAGCATGTTCGTGTTTTTTTAGGTATACGCTAAAAATAAACACACGAGATGATAATGTAGGTAGCCAATATTGTGTCAACGTTTATAACGGCCTGAATTTTATATGAAAATGTGAGAGTGATTTTGTCTAGGTAAAGTGGCTTCGGAGATGTGTTTACACCTTTCGATTTAGGGATGGAATTATGATTATATCGTAGTTACACGTGTCTGTTATAAAGATTGAATCGTATGTTTAATTTATAAGCATTTTATACAGTTGATTTTAATAAATATCATAACTGCAAAATATATCATGAAAGCACGTAGTTGTTTCATTAGGCTAATGGCAGCGTACTTGAGCTGTGGAACTAGCGTAGGTCTAGTTTTGACTCTGAAGTCTCATGACTGGTTGCCCGTTTCTACACAAAAAGATGATACATCAATAGTATAGACAAACATATCATGAGACAAAAATAAACTAAAAAAACAGTATTTCACAGGTGAAAATTTCAATTTAACTAGTTTATTTTCTAATACTTTTGTTTAATTACGATTTATGATCTGATCTACGTTAATAACAAATTATTTAATTGAATTTCCGTAACGTTTTACGTACATTTCCCGATAGGTATTCAACCTTAACAAATTGCTGTCAGGACCTAGTATAATCACATAAACGTTAGAACTTAGAATGTCGAAAATCAAACACGAATTCAAACTAAACGCTCTAAATGCTTAGTATTAAAGTGTTCGCTTACCAGGATATTGCAAACTGCGCTCCGATAATATAATCGTGTAGGTTTTAAGATATCGGTTGGCAGTAATTTAAAGTTTAATCGGGAGCCCGTAGGTAAACTGTATATTATAGGTAGTTTTGTTGCAAGCTACAAACTACCCACAAATTAAACTTGGCCTATTGGTAGATACCCTGGATTGTGTTACCAATTATAGTCTATCGGACGGCTTTAGCCAAATGGACCTAATACGGACATAGCGGTGGTAACTGTAATACCTTTGTTAAACAAATTGTACGGTTAATTAATTCCTCTGTCAGTTTCAGATTTGAGGTAAGGTTTGATTTTAATTTTAATTGGCGTTGGCTTCCGGCTTGTGTGCGGATTGTGTTCATGTGTTGTGTATGATAATAAGTTTCGTCTGATATTCAGTGGGCGAGGAAGAAAATTACATTTATTGTTAATTTATGTACAAATGGGTAGGGATTATAAAAGATGTATTAATATATACAAATAGAAATATTAATAAAAGATATAATAATATGTATTAGGTTTGCTTTTCATTATTCTTGTATATTGTTTGCCTTACTTTTTTTATTTATTAAAAATCTAGGAAAAGGAGAATGCAATTTTTATTTTAGAAAAATACGTTCATGCGGGTGGAGTCGTGACTAAAAGCTAGTAAATAATAAGAAATAACATAAGGCAGCGAGATCAGCAGAATATTTTGCGTAACATAATACTTCAGTTTGCTAACAGTAATTCCATTGTATTCCGTATCTTCTTAGTTCGTGTCGCATCAACTGCATTCTTAGAAAATATCCGCGCAATACAAAACGCGTATTACTATGAACTTACGTATCTTGGAAAAATGTTATTCCGCTGAATTGAATTTCCAAAGGCTCTTTGTTATTGTAAGAAAGCAAGGTATACGTAAATAAGCTGAAATTTTCATACTTTTTATCTCCAATTTCATTTCCGTCTTTAAACATTTGTTATTTTAAAACGGGATGACGTTATTCAGGTTTTAAATGTTATTGTAAGATAATTTTACGAGGAACTATTTGGTTTTGGCTGATTGTTTGAGGCTTTGGCTATTATGGAAAAACTCTACATAATAGTAGTAAAGTACTTTGTTGTTGATGTTCACTCGGAATCTTTACATATTTTAATTCACAAACATTAGAAATAGAAAACAAAATAATTGACATTTAATTTTCATACAATTATACATATCTAAATAGAATATTTGGTGTCTAATCATTTTTAATGTAACACTATATTCAAAAAGTCTACCTATCTGCTTCATGAGTTCTGAATTATCTGATTTACGGTCAATGGATTTACGTGTATTTTATATAAAATATAAATATCACGCAAAATTCTTTCAGATTAAACATTATTAGTTCTTATTTTCATCTATAATACGTAATACTGTAAAAAAACACCTTAATGTAATTAGAAACTACTTTTCAAAATGTATAATTACACGTAATTCAGTGAAAAATACTTCCAAATGTTCATGTTAACGCTTCAGTCCCATATAAAAGAAAGTTGGCCTTTGTAGGCTTTACTCTGGTTCTGGCAGATATTTGAGGTAGGTTTTTCGCGTGCCAGGGGCACTCTGGGTAGGTACCACCGCCATCTCCATTTCTACCACCAAGCAACACTTATCTGGTGGTAGGATATATTTTATATCCGCCCGTATAGCGACTACCGTACACAAGGTGTTAAGACCCGCCAAAGTGGCCCACGTTGTCGCTTTTCGGAATCCGGGACTTGAGGATCAAAATCACTTTCGTTTCGACCGACTGTTCCATACTTGTGAAATCCTTACCAAATTATTTAAAAAATTTCAACTTTGTTTTTGATTCCTTGTTCCATATAGTAATATGCGTTCAATATTAGTACAATAACTTCCATTATAATAAATAAAATAACGTATGAAACGTAAAATATACAAAGTATCATAAACATTTTTATCTTTTATTCTGAAATTCACAAAAGGCTTTATTACAGTCGAGCTAATTTACTTAATTACATGGATTTGGGAAGTTAGTGTAAAGTTACTTTACTATTATATCTAACGGTTATGTTTATTAGCATAATAATTTATTTTACAATGTTTCTTGTGGTTTATTATAATAGTCTTTGTCAGTGCAATATTCAGATCTATTTCGATTGTATTAAGGCGTTTTTATTTGTCATATACCTGGACTAATCTTCAACGTCTGAATTTATTTTGATGGAACTTTTACTGCCAAAAAGAAGTTACATTATTTCAGAAATGAGTTACGAAGGCGGAACCGCGAGCAAACGTACATTTCGTACGCAATCTCATTTTAGAGTACAAAACAATAGTAAATTGAAAACTTCAGCGTCTCATAAAACAAGAATTAGTAAATTATGCAGAATAATATAGAAATCTGAAGCAATTCGACAGACGCAGATGGACAACGAGCAAATAATATAAATTTAATGTAATACAAAATTGATTTAATTTAGATGAGAATTTTCCACTTACAATTAACAAAACAAGAGGGTGTCTCAATCCAATTTACTCTATAATTATGACGTCATCGGAGAAGGATTTAATTAAAGACTTTTCGGAGGCCTCCAAGGTAATTGGTGTTCAATGAGTCTTTCGTAGTCCGAGCTTCGTTTCTACTTAGTCATTAACCGTATTTGAAAATGCTCATTTTACTTCAAATGTTTATTTATTTATTTGAATAAACGTGTCACTGATTATTTCTTTAGAAGCATATTCATAAAATTAGGAACTTAATTAAGAAGTTCGTTAAACATACTTTTATTACTCTGTATCTTTAATCTTTATGAACGCTATGATTAAATATTGAGTAATGTAATGCTTTGTCAATAAATTCCTTATCATTTTCTGCCTTTATATAAAATATAATAATTAACATCCTAAAATGAATTCGGTACTGAGTCAAGTTTTATTCAAACAATTTTCGGATGTTAATAAATATAAGTCAACATGGGAAAATACCAATTTCATTAGACAATACCTATATTTTAAACTGAATTTACTTAATTATAATTATCCCGTGGCACTGGTACCTACTTGTAAATTATAATAGTAAAATTCATAGAAATATTGTGGGTATAATTGAATCGAATTATTCGTCCGTATAGTCTAAATACTATATAATAATAATAACTGCTGCCCACTGCTGAGCACGGGCCTCCTCTCCTACTGAGAGGGATTAGGCCTTAGTCCACCACGCCGGCCTAGTGCGGATTGGTAGAGTTCTCACACCCTTGAAATTCCTATAGAGAAATTCTCAGGTATGCAGGTTTCCTCACGACGTGTTCCTTCCCCGTTGAAGCAAGCGATAATTCACAAAGAATACACACATATTTTTTTAGAAAAATCAGAGATGTGTGTCCTTGGGATTTGAACCCGCGGACATTCGTCTCGGCAGTCCGTTCCACAACTAACTAGGCTATCGCTGCTTTTAATAGCTAAATACTATAACTTAATATAATTATAATAATATCGCCGGTTGAAACGCTAATTGACTTAAGCGCCATTTTTTAACGAAAATATTTGACTAGGTTAAAAAAACATAGAAAAACGTGCTGATTTTAAATATGTGTGGAATTAAGTGTCGAAAAATGTCGCTTGAGACAATTAACCTGTCAACCGTCGATGTATTTGTAAAGTTAAGCATATCGATATGCCCAAGTGGAGCTAACCAAAATAACTAAAAGCCGTATCCGTCACATTTAATTTATTACACTTCAATTGACGATTTTGCTATTCACACTGTAGAACGCGGGAGCGTCTGCGATAAATAGAGTAAAAAGCACATTTTTAATATGCGGTAGAAAGCCCTCAGCGGGCAGCCTCTAGGTGCAGTCATTTGCCTGGCAAACATTCCCTTTCTTGGCCCCCGGAGCACAAAGGAGATGTGCGCTTGAAAGTTAATTAAATTTAAATATGTGTAAGCGAACGCGATAGGGTGTACCGGCTTTGTATTAAAATATAGCGTTTAGTACTCTGCCGTGATAAAATGTTTTTCTAACTCTGTTTTCCGTCCTTTCTGTTCTGTTGCTGTGCCTTTTATTTCAATGTAAATGGGCTTTGTCCGATTCTGTTTACAACAAATTAAATAAAGATATGTTTGGAATGAACATTCGGTTTGGTCTTTTTAATGTTAGAATTAATGTTTTAGGATATTAATATAGTTGTTGGATATGCTGTTGGTCTGTCGCTATGGTTTATTAGTTAATGCATTCGACGCTGTCGGTCAGGCGGTTCAAGTTTTTTTATAATCATGTGAATGAATTTTGTTTTAAATATTTTATTGATAACTATCATTTGCCACGCGTTCGCCAGCGTAAAAATGTTTTTCCAGGATAAATATCCTCGGATAAAAAGCAGCCACTCAGGATTAATGTAACTTCCTAACAGTGAAAGAATTTTCTTAATCAGTTCAATAGTTCCATTAACCGCTACAAACTCACAAACGTTACCTCTTTTGTAATATTAGTATAGAAAAGTCTAATTTGGTTCTTATGGGACACATATTACGGATGGTAATGTAAAGATTTACGTGTGCAAAACATAAACAATCCAGATTCCCTCAATTAACAGCAGACATATCCGCAAACCGCGTCACGTTGTACCCATACGAAGCACCTACAGGGTATCTATCGCATGTTCTATTATGTTCGGTAACCGAATGCGGAACACTAGGCCGACACGTTTTATTCGCTGTGTGGAATTCGCTCATCGTCGCTGCTTCATTCGCAACAGCTCAAACAAATGAACATTCTGCGAACACGAACGCGCTACTGAATGAATTTAATTAAAACTGTTATTTTCGATAGTTTTCCGCTTTATCGACTTTTTATGGATATAGTAAATAAACGTCATTCGCGTTGTGTGCCGAGAGCATGCGACGGTTTTAAGCTTTACCGCAATTAAACAATTGGACCGATTTTATGCAATAAAAACCAATTATTGCAGTATTCAAGTGTATTCTACCGTTAATTAATGTGTTGTAATTAATTTTGTCAAACTAATTATTTCAACAGTGGCTATGTTTGATTTCACATGTTAAAAACGTTTATAACTATAACTGAAAACGGTTTGCGTTGAGTATGAGTTCCTATTATGTATTCACATGTTTGGTTTCAAACGCTGTGCATTACATTATTGTTTAGGTTGTTAACTAACTGTGATTATTGGGAATGCGAGTTCATTCTTGTATGAAATGGAATAACAATAATATTTTTAGATTTCCTATTGAGAGGAATACAACTGGAAATGACATTTGGAAAATGACTATTTGTGGGGTGTTGCATATAAAGCACAACATTTTCTGCATAATGTATAATATATTATTATTTTACAAACAATTGTAGAATACCTTCCGAAAATTCTCTTCTGCATTTATTTAATATAGTTGCCTATAAAATTGATTGCGGTACCTGCCGAAACTTCAGGTCCGGTCTCAAGGGACCCTGTGGTGCACTTCTTTTTCTTAATGCAACAAATATGTTACGCTTGGTATTCATTAGCAAACGGAAAGCGAAAACAAAAGTTAAATCATAGCTAACCAAAGAGTCATTCCTGTTATTTGTTATTACAAGTTTTTGGACTCACGCGATTCTACATTTGTTATTTGTATTCTTAAAGATCGCATTATTGATCTATTGTCTGTATTAAACTGCAAGCTGGGATCAATTCCCAAATGTGGTAAATAAAAAAATGTATATTGGTAAAACGCATCTAATTCAAATATCCTTTAAGTTTGCTATCTCGTCGTGAGATGGAAATGTGAAGTATGGAATACGATTTCGTCTCTGCTTACGTCTTAGAGGATAAAGGCTTGAGCTGATATTATGTGTTAAAAAAACTTTAAACCAAATTTTCTTATGAAATAAAGAACATTATGACAGGATACCGAAAACTAAAGCAACCTGAACATAAAACCCCGGATTATTGATTCGCCTTCGTTGTAAGATGTTGGAAAAAATTGTCTATTATTATAAATAATAAGCTTTCATGAATTTTAAATTATTATGTATTTAATGTAAAAGAATTGTTTACTGGTGTTGGATTAGCATAATCTATTAGCTTTCGGAAGAAATTATTTATAAACACGATAATAATAAAAAATATAATATTTTTTTTTATAAATTGCGGATATTTGCGTTATTTACATCTTAAAGGTAAGTTTCCTTATGGCTATCACTCTGGCGGGAATGTAATTCAAATCTGAACACAACAGAACTATCATTGAATTCTCCGTATTAGTGGAAATAAACAATGCGCTAGGGTATCTGACAGAGAAGACACTAATCTTTAATTATTTTTTATTTTATTTCGATGAATGATGAGGCGAGCTTGCCGTTCGCCTGATGGCAAGCGATACCACCGCCCATAAACTATAGAAACGCCATTCAACACCTTCAATAAAAAGTATTGTTTGATATTCCACCGCGCTCGCCGTCCTGAGACATGAGATGTTAAGTTTATTATGTCCAGTAATTTATTATAGAAAACATTAAAGTAAGTATCTATAAATCATGTCTAAATAATGTTATAAGTCTTATCTATAGTATAGCATCTAATACATGTAAGTCAAACTTGATAACGCTCATTAACAAGGGTCGATATGAGACTCCAAATCGGAGACTCAAAACATAACTGCCACAATTAAAAGCTTCTCAATTACATGTTTTAGTGTCTGTTATTGTCTAATAACAGAAGGCATTCGATCGAGATATTTGTCGAACAATTTACAATAATACCTTCCGAGCGGATTGTCTGCTTACAATAGTGGTTTCAAGACCATTCCATCTATTTAATTAATTGATTCGTATAACCAAAAGCTGAAATGGATTAATATTTTTACCGTTAGATTGTTTATTATGAATATCTTTCGTAATTCCAAATATTAGGTTGTTATTGTCCTTTTTTATTTTAATGTTCATTGCTTAATAAGTACATAGTTGCATATAATATCCAGAATGTAATATAGATATTTTATAATTCTTTTACCATAAGTTTATGGCAAGATGAAACGAGAAACTTTATACATGAAATAAATCAAACCAAAAATATGATTTATGGTTTGATTTATTTCAAGTATAAATTGTGCTTTATACTAACCTGGCATGTGACGTACATGACTTATCATTTATCTAAGTATCTAAGTGAGATTGTGTGCGACGTTGTCGCTACATTATACATATATTTTTTATACTACTTAATTGGATACAAATATGAAATGGTTATAGCCCTAAATCCGATTTAGTTAAATCCAATCAAAGGACGTAATTAAAAATTGTATCATCGCCTCTGTCGGTTATAAAATTAATGCCTTTAACCACTCTTGTATAATCCCGGAAATGCATAATGTGTACTAAGTGTAAGTAATGCGTGACATCGTATAAATTCCAGGAAATATGTGAATCTAATATAATGGTTGCTACTAGATAAAGTGCTATATAAACAGCTTTTACTTGAGGCTTCGTACGCAGCAAAAACTTATACCAGGATAAAAGTAACACTGTACTGTTCAATTTGTGAATTATCGCTTGCTTTAACGGCGAAGGTAAACATCGTGAGGAAACCTGCATAACCAAGAAGTTCTCAATAGGAATTTTGAGGGTGTGTGAAGTCTACCAATCCACACTAGGCCAGCGTGGTGGACTAAGGCCTAATCCCTCACATTAGTAGAGGAGGCCCGTGTTCAGAGTAGGACATTATATAATACAGAGTTAATATTATTATATATTATGTACTGTTCTGGGCTAAAAGTGGTTTATGATTAAATCTTATTACTGACTTAATTTGAGCAAAGTCGGCTCAATAGTTTAGTCCTAAAAGGGTCACAAACACATAGTTACATTCGCATTTATGATATAAGTGTGGTTTAACTTCTGGAGTTTATATTAATAAAATTACATACTTTCCCAGCATTAAAGATATGCTTCTTGCCTGTATATAAGTCGACTTGTTCCTTTGTGCTCTCACATGCACATATTCTGTACTCTCATTAAGCAAAAACTACAATTTCTAAGCGTAAGTAAATATGTTTATGCAAACTGAAAAACTCAGAGTATTATTATACATTGAATTATAAGTATAATATTTACTGTTAAATACAATGACCTTCAAAATGGTTGTACGAAATTACTATATTAAATTATACTTGCGAAAGATTGTATGTTTGGATGTTTGTTATTAATTAAATTTCTAAATTAAATTGCGTGTAATTTTTTTGCGTGAGTACAATGAGGTTATAAAGAGGTATAATCTATTTTTATAGCGTAAAACTCTACAGGGAGACTTTTTCCAGGAAAGGACTTACGGAAAGGACAGAGCTACGAAAAGCTATATGAGAATATTATATTTACGTACAATAAAATGTGTTATAAATTTTATATATTCGAGAACAACGCTTTGATATTGGCTTTTCTTCGAAATACAATATAATCCTGTACATTCTTCTTAGTAAAAACCGCAGCAAAAGTATGATCCACAGCTAATTAAGTAAACACAAGGGAGCATCAAAGATCCGTTCTCCGTAATCTAAAAGAAAATACCTTTGTATAATTAAAGTTCAATATTTTAATTAAAATTATACCCCGCCACCTAATACGTATGTGAGAGACAACGCTGTACCTTTTTAGTGAAATAACATGCACCTTGCCAGCGCCCGGCGCTTTTAATTAATTTACCTTTAGGAGTTAGCTGGTCTTTTGTTTTCCAAGACTAACCTCTTATTGATCCTTTGTTTATAATTCCTGTAAAAAATAGTAAATCGTCTCAGGAATATTGAGTGCTGCTTTGTGATTAAGGCCGATATTGCTGCCTTCATGCTGATGCTGCTTACTAGTGCTCGATACCTTTACTCGGTAGAAAAGTATCAACACCGTAATGGTGTTTATTTAGTCGGCGCTATTGTATTTCTTATATTTTATATTATTGCACCTGATGATAACTGGAATGGGTTCCAGATAAAGTGTCGAGTATCGAGTTGTTGAACCTCTCATACAGTGGCGGCTTGTTTGATAGCCGGATGTTAGCTAACTTCCAGGGAGATTTACGTGGCCCACTATGAATTAATAAAGTTTAACAGATTAGCGCATCTAAAAAAACAATAATATTTGCATTTTTATACATGGTGTATTTACCCATAAAATATTTTACTAGAATAAAAAAAAAACTACGGATAAAATCGAAATAAATAGCCCGCAAAAACCTGTTAAAATCAAAATAAAATTCCTCCATCCTGATCTGGAATAGGTTAGGTAAGCGTGTAATTTATCCTGCGAGCCTGTCTCACGGTTTTATCCCTAATTTAATTCTAAGGAGACGTATCGACGCAGTAGCCGAGCCGTAAAGACGTAAGTGTCCGGTGCGGGATTGATGCCTACCGATCTGGTGACATGCCCCATTGACTTAAAATGAACTCGCTGGGGTGTTATTAGAAGTCTTTATTTCCTTCTCGATACAGTTTTATTTATGTATGAAAATATATTGTATATGATAAATTATATGGGATCAATTACTATTTGGCAAATTGTTCTTATCTTTCCATGGTTATAATATCTATCAGATTTTTTACTTTTATAGAAGATATTTAATTGTAAGTATAAAATTTTATGTACCCATATTATAATTTCTAATTTGTTACGGTTTTAGCAAGTTTCTTTTTAGTGTCCACTTTGAATATCTCCAATTTAAACATTTTGTCCAATAAGTAAATCGATAAAAATAAATTATGTTTTTTACGCAGAATAGTTCTCACCTTTTTTCTTTATTAAAATAACAAATATACCACAAAAGAACCAACAGATTCAACTCCACATATAACAAGGATTATGTCCTAATAACAAAACTTATTTCTTTCATCACCATGTACGTTGTAATATTTTCACTCAACATAGGCGGGGCACTCATTCGTGACGCGACAAAAAGAAGCTTTGAAAACAATTTTGCATGATAATTTGATTTGTAAACCGTAATAAAATTATTTGTTTGCTGTCCCGTGTTAACGTGGTTAGATCGAAGTTAATTCAGCGCGTGGCCCGTGCATTTCTTTTAATTTGCTTGTATTCTTTATTCGAATCTGCTTGTTAACCTTAATCAAAATCCGTATAAATACGAACGAAAATTTACTCTTTTCATTGAAATTTTTATTCAAAAGTAATATTGTATTTTAAATTTAAATAAATTATATTGCAAATTACTTATATATCTTGTCTATTTTCATTTTCGGGCGTAGAAGGAGGTGCATAACACCCACATTTCACTCCTACGTTGGGTCTATAATAGGGGACGAGACCATGAAATTTATTATATTTTTGTTAACTTAAAAGATTTATTAGGATGATTATTATGATCCATTGTTATTGATATGTTCAGTGGAACCAATATATCAATCACAAATAATTTTTGATTCTGCTATAATTATAAATTAAAAACATTAAACAAACTGGCTTACACAAAATATATATATGATTTTTTACAGATCGAATTTATAATTAAATAACGGTTCTATATTTATTATATTCTGAATACAAAGAGATTTGATTTAATAATCATTAATCGATTAATAACTACGTGTCGTTCACAATATTGACTAGTTCGTCATCCAAGCTGAATATTCTTAAATAATGAATGAATGTATCACTACAATATAATACTCTAGTTTCGATCCAATTGAGTTCCGACATTGCTTAATCGGATGAATATTTGACTTATCCATGTTCGAACATGTTTGTATTCATTTCTATGGTTATTCTCATATTTTTGTGAAAGTGGGATCGGAATTTAAAAATTTATTAAAGTATACATTAGGGTTATTGTTTGTTGCTATATGGAAATCGAAATATTTATGTGTAAACAATCAAATCGAGAGGAGAAGGTGTGCATTAAAGATTCTTTTAAGTATTTATTATGGATCGCAAAAGAAATAAAATAAATTTAAATATCAACAAAACTTTTTTTTCCTTACATTATCGAATGAATTTAAGCAATAAAAGCAACCGAACCTCCGTATGAGGAATCTTCATAGAATTCGTAGTCAATTCACAGTCGTAAAGTGAAGTCTCAGTGAAATGATGGTCCTTTTACTGCAGTTGTTTTAAGGACTTCTTGACTGAGAGAGAAATGTCAAGTCATACGCTTGTACTTTTATTTTATATCTAACTGTAAATTATATACTTTACGTCTTGCTGGCGTATACACTATTCTCTTAAATGCAACGACTTTCAACATGCTGTATTATTTAGTGAAAAATGCTTGCCGTCTAGAGAGCACAAACAAGGTAATATACAGTACTCAGTTCTATATTATATTGTCTTATGTGGCAGAGTTATGTGAAATACTGGGGTTTGACCAAATCTCACAAGATTATAGATCAAAATTAGATATATATTCATTTTCTATAATACAAGACTACTTCGATGGCGTAGTTCTATTAGGGTATAACTGTAGTGCTAAAGTCTTGGGTTCGATTCCGTGTCGGTCAAAGTGATATTTTTTACTCGGTATTACACTGGAATTAGAAATTTGTGCTCCGTATGGCGATAGACTGGTAACTTATCATTTTATGGGACGAAAAACGCTCGGCGAAATGATGTGTGCCAGTTTCTCCTCTGCTTACCGCTTCCGGAATAAAAGGCGATGAGTGTATGTGTAAAAGCGTTTTTTTTTTAATATGTAATATTGTGTAATTAATTTAGAGAAACGTCGCTAACACTGTACTAACCCAACCTAATATAGCTATAAAAGGTTAGAAGTATCCCTATAGGTAGCAACAGCTATCCATTACAGTCGCCAGGCCTCTAGCAATTCTTTCCCTTATTATTGTTTCAAATTTAATAAAATAAATTATTGTCTCCGCAACATACAAACGTATGTTTAAAAAGTTTAGTCCAACTTTCATATTTATATGAAATACTATAGTTATTTTTCAGGCGAGACCTGATATGCTTTAATTTTCACTGTATTTAAAAACACCGTCAGTCAAGTTGCAAGTTGACTAAGTACACTGCAAACGACATCACGGTCCGTAACATAGTTCTGCTCTGTAGAGTCGCAGCAAACCACTTAATATTGTTAGTTTGTTGTCTTTGTGTATCTACTTATGGTATACAAAGTGAAGTTTTCCACGATTTATGCTTACATTAAATATTTTTCATTTTTCCAATTCAATTTTACACGTCTGCAATATTGAACAAAACGTAATGTTTATAACTACGTTATAATTAAATCTATATATGATCGGCAAGAAATATGAAAATAAATGTTAAGACTTCGCAGACCTACGAATTGTGGATCGCAATTACTCAAAAATATCTCCGAGACCCTTTACAGTTTTATAAGAGCGCGGAATGATAGATGGATTAAACAAGTCATTATTATTGCTTGAACCACTTACCCCGAGTCCATTTAAAACAATTACGTTTGACGAGGCTTTCAACCAAAATATAGAACGGCTAAAAATTTGTTCAGCGCAAGCATTTTCCTAGAAACATGAAATGTCAACTGGGCCTTTGTTGTCAAATTTACCCCACCATCGCCGGAGCGTTTTCAATACAAAATTGTATTAATAATTTAAGTAAAGAGCAACCGCCATTATCCGCTTTGTTAAATTTTTAATTAGAATCGGAAGTTATAACTTGTACGCCTGACATAGGTATGGTTCAAAGTTCAAGCGTAAACTTCTCTTTGTTTATACAACTTCGAGTTTCGAAAAGCAGGTAAGTTTTAGAACATTGCGGTTTTAATGATCTAATATTAAACGAACGGTGAGGGTATTAATTAAGGATTCCAAGTATAATAGCGCGATAGCAAATTGTAGGCGCCGATAGTAAATGAATGCTGCGTTATATTGTGGATTTTGCATTGAACAATACACGTCAGAGCGTCTGGTTTAGCTTTATTTTCATATTGATGGCTCCATTATGTTATGCATGGATAGTACTGGTAAATAATTATCGACTCTGTAACAGCAGCTGATAAAGCTTACACAAATTATTAAAATAGTTAAAGTTTTAACAAGGCAAGTAATATAATTCTCTAGTATTACGTATTACTAAAAATATTATTTAATATTAAAGTATTCCATAATTGAAGTAAAATACGTAAAGAGCTTATTAAAACTGTTACCCTGTCTGAAATGTTTATGTGTTTAATATTATAAGGTAACTCTTTTGTTATTTTTTCCACCATTAAAATCAAAGACGGGGAAAATGTAAGCGTTTTTGCTGTTGACAAGTGTCAGATTTATTGACGTGTTCGTGGCCGACTAAGCCTATTTTCACGGGGATTGTCGGATACTTATTTACACTGGAAGAGTTTGTTTAATATATCTAAAGCAACATTATACAATTTTAAAATATCAATACCGCTTTTTGTAAGTAAAAATGAACATCAAATTTATATTAAAAATGCTTTTTGTAAATGTACTTATGCGTCTTACAAAAATATGTCGTCCATTTTATTAGATTTTGAGTACCTATTATTAGGCTTGATTTGGCTAGGAAATTTTATTAAAAGACATCTTCAAGAGTATTTAACGAGACAAAGACTTCCCATTTTACAGGAAATAAAATGTAAAAGTAACTTAATATTTTCTAAGAGAGCAGGTAAAATAAAATTGCAAAATGGGTGATCATTTTATAAATGGCCGGTCTCAAGTATTCTTAAGGCGGTCGATCAATCAAATGCAACTTAGTTTAGACCTCCTTATTATATGAGTACTATAGAAAGCACTAACGTAAATTGTAAAATCGAAACAATATTGGATGGAAAAATAAGTAGATTTACTAAATATCGATTTATTTTGCACATTTAATTATAAGTTGTGGCTTATTGATTTGACGGTTAACCGGCCTGGTGTCCCCTTTGGGAGCATTACAAGGTTTTATGTCCAGCAGTTTTAATCCTATCCCAGCGATGGCTCGATGGTATACGCACAAGGAATTATTGAATAGATCACTTCTGTTTTATGATCTACTGGACCGACAAATATTACATATAAGAAAAATAAACGAATTCAATATATTATTTTTTAATCATTTATCAAAAAAGAAATTTCTCCCATATATTATTGTATGATTCCCATCTTTGAGCGGCACAACCCTGGGTCGTAAGACCAGTGAACCCAAGATAACCGCTCAGTCACTCCAGAGTCAGAAAGAAGTGGTAATTGCTCTTTACCTGCGAAACTAAAAAAGGTTAACACCTAACATGATAATTACTAGCCCTATTTTTAACCTATCTCTCTGTATAAACAAAATCGTAAATGTATATTGATACCTTGAAGCCGATATATTTTGTTCGATATCATATCCAATACCTTTTCCATTGAATGGCGTATCTGTTTAAAGAATCGTCATTTATTTGCTGACACGGCAACGTTCAGTTAATCCTACTATGTCAGCTTCGTGACCTCTTTAATCCTTCATCCCTTTTTGGTAAAGCTAAAGTCGGCCTGACTTTAGTCAGATGGATTTTTCCCATATTTAAGTTGAGAATTTAGGGTAAAGATGTTTTTATTTTGAGTATTTTTTTCTGATCAAAATGTTTACTCGGTTTTTTTATATAGAGAAATGAGATTTTAGACTAATGAATTTTAATATATTAATTGCAACAAGGTTTATAAAGTCTTAAGAAGTTATGTGGTAATAGGTCGAAATATAAGATAAAAATTATACGTCGTATTATTTTTACCTTACAAAATGCTAATACAGTATTTAATACCTGGTCATCGTCGACCGGAAAATTAATACATATATTTATTTTCTATAAAATTAGAAGGTCATTTACTTAGAAGTAAGCCGCCGAACGGAGTTGCATACTTACCTCACAAGAGCCATTCTCCGCGCGGCCCGAAGTTATTTGGCGCGAAACTTGTAAGCAGCTTACGTATCGTGTCCCTCAAGGGGTAATATTCGCAAAATTACTCGTCTAGTCACTCTCTGTACGTAGTTATTTGAATAATTGATGCGGTTCTCGTGAGCTCCGGCAAACATTTGCTATCCGCAATCAAAGGTCCAACTTGCCACCGTTACCTCAAAGCTTTCACTCGCTTGCATTTTGATACGGACCGGGAGACCGAAAGTTTGTTGCGCGATGAAATAAAAAACTTTATATGTTGTTAAAATAAATGGTTACTCGCATTTCATCATAGCCGAAATTAATTACGGAGTAGTGACGTGCGAATGCAGGTTATTTGGTTGGAGTTTTAAAAAATCGCATACATACCTCTTTGTGTTTTAACGTTACGCCATGTGTTGATTAAAATATCTGCCTCGTATTTACTTTTTATGAAGTATTGATCACGTTTTAATAAACTTAAAATTTCAAATAATATTTTGGTAGTGTACAGTGATTAAGCCGCGATTTAATTAAAACATGTTTTGAATACCGGTAACCATCGTTCAATATACCGATGTTTATAACATCGATATGTTGGGTAATTATTTTACTCATCACTATTATTGTTATATATTGTTTTTGGATGGCATTCGTTTGTGTCATGTCGCTAATATTTATATATTTTAACTGGTCATAACTCCAACTGAACTTTCACATACTATTAACTTGTGACACATCCTTCGCCACAAATCTTAATATACATAAGTGCGTATGTCATTAATAGTTTTTTTGTCCGTCTCTTAATCTCCCGCCGTGGAGTACACACATAACATTAAAGTATCGGCAGTCATGAGCTTACGAGTGCAGTTTATTCCCCTCGCGTCGCCGGTCGCTGGATTACTTTACATTGTATGCATCGGCACCAGTTTAGTTGCTTGAAATTTTAAATGTTACTCTCAAACATTTGTTTTTATTATCTGTCCCAATTAGTGGTTCAGTATAAAATGTTTTTATCAATGATGATTAGTTAGGTATACTTTGTTGTAAGTCTTAGGTTAATGCCCGTACATTGTCAGCTTTATTTGAGTAAGCACGTTACTAGGCTGATTTATCAAAACAAGTTAATATAAATATTTGCTTTTAAAAACCTTTGGTTTCCTAGTCGATGTCTAAACATTTCGCAATATTTCCAGAAAATATGTAAAATTAGCACAACATTCTAGCTATTTAGACATGCTATTCATTCTCGTAAATTGCTATATTATACTAAATGTCTAACGTAGTCATTAAACGAATATTAAATTATCTGTGTGTTGTCTAATGGCTGTCTGTCGATTTTGTAATACCTCTAAAATGATTGCTCTATTTAGTTCGTCACAAACAAAGCGGGTATTCACGATTTGTCAAAGGGACACAGCCCGCGGCACTATCACAAAATTCATTTATTCTCATTGCACCGATGCTATTGATGCTGTACCAGAATTGAAAGTTATAGTTTTCATTTTTTGAACTCAATCTTTTGTTTGATTTTATTCTAAACAACACAGGTATTGTATTTTACGTTTTTCGGTTCTATGGGTTTTCATGTAAAATATTCGGAAAATGGAATGATTCGGTAGGGTTTTTTTTCCACATCGGGGCTTCTCCGTGAAATATGAAGAGGGAAAATATTTTTTACTTATCCAATCGTCCTATTTTTACCGAATTTTATTACGATATATATTGTATTCACAGTGTTTATTTCCTACGATTCCACTTACCTACATTAGCTTGCAACATTAAGTACCACATCCTATTTATCTTGCTAATATTATAAATGCATATGTTTGTGAAAATGCTGGGATGTTTGGATGTTAACGGTGAAGGCAGAAACAGCTAAACAGATTTCGATAAAATTTGCCTCGCGGGACCAGACCATGTCCTGGTAGACTACTTTTTATTGGGTATTTGCTGGCATGGAATTCATCTTAATTTTTTAATTAAATGACGACCCGTGGCTTTATGAATAGTATCAGAGTTTAAGTATTTTGTATCGGGAGAGACTTCTCACGCGGGCTCAGCCGCGAGCACCACCTAGTTATTTATAATTGTAAAGCAAACAATAGCAGCAGAAGGGTTAATGAGTATTTATAGTCGTCGCCTCCCGGTTTAACACTCCCGATATCTGCTAGGTCGGGGGAGCGCGTTGGACCACTGAGCAAATAAATTTCCCTTTACTCTTCGATTTATTATCGATGCATCTGGTGTTTCAAAAACTACATACTTTTTTGTTAAGTTGAATATTCGGTCGAGTAGTGTAGATTTATGGGTTTTTGGACCAATATAATAAATATGGAGTTCTTTAATTTTCTTTTGATAATTCTAGGACATAAAGACACTTTTAATTACGTTTATTTTAAATGTCATTTAAGATCGCTACCACGAACGGCTGAAAATGAAAAAGATGTTAATTTTACCCTTATATTTAAAAATATCTGAGAGCTTGCCTCCTATCGCCATATCCAGAAAAATATATCTAAACATTTTAAATATTCAAGAAGTTACATTGCAACTGCTTACTAATGCGTCTCGTGCGCCACGAAACGTAATGTTTCTCTTTAGCTCACAGTATCCGCTAAGCAGTACTTCAAATAAAGGATATAATAAATAATATAGGTCCACGTCACAAAATTAATATGTTTACGTTTCTACATATAAAAAATGAAATATGCTTACTTGCGAATATTGATCTGATAAGGTTTAATTTACATTTATACTTACATCTGATTTACGCCATTATTCATTTAATTTACCGCTTTCTCATATTTAAACAGACTTCATTTTTTATTTGTGGACATAATGACGGTTCATTACAGCTGAGATTTAAATTATAATTTCCTTAATAGCAATGGCGTAAATGTAGGACAAGAAGTCATCAAAACCAGGAGAAAATTGTAGCATTTATACTAATTACGTATATAAGCTTTAGCCAGCGACTTCGTTCAAGGCTTCTAAAGGCACCTAGCAATCTTTTATAGAATATCAATTTCAAAAGATCATTTATACTTCCAAAAGTGAAGTCAGAGGTAGACCTACATTGTTCTATTATTATTTCAGATTGTGAATAAAGAGCCAATTGCTTTTAGACAATTCAATCTTGCTTATATATAAATTGTGGTGTTTAAGAATCGCAGAACTTAATAATTTTAGGTCTCTCATATGTGAGATGTCCACCTGGGTACTTACCCAGTACCTACTACAGCAGTGTCTATTTCTGCCGCCAAGCAAGCCGTAAGCTTGCTTACGTTCAAGCCGTAACACTGTTGCGTTACGGCTTCAAGAACATTGTAGCCAGTTTAACCACTGGATATATAAAAACTTGATATCATATGTCTCAGGATGGCGAGCGCAGTGGAATACCAAAAAATACCTATATATTTCAAGGTTTTGGATGGTGTTTCTACTGTTTATGGGCGGTCGTATCGCTTACCATCAGGCGAACAGCAAGCTCGTCATGACATTCAAAGCCAAAAAAAAATTAAAAAAAAAATCTAATTGTTTAATTTCAATATCGGAACTTAATTACTTTGTCACAGTTCAAATAGAAACATCAGTGAACATCTTAGTCAGCAAGAACTTGAAGCAATAAATTCGTAACAAATGTAAAAAAAGACCTGTACATGAGTTACTGTGTTAAATGCACTATGACCTGATGCATTGCGATTATTTTGCCATTTACTCCGTATGTTCTAAACATTCCGACTGACAAGCAGAGTTCCGACCGCTCGTTAAGGCGGACATGTCTGCAGGTATGCCGTTATGTTACCATTAGAAACTTTTATTGATGCACTTTTAACTCAAGTTATGTTATTGACAATGACATATTACTATAAATTATACAAATCGGCCTGAACCTGTAGTGACAAAAAGGAAACGGGACAAAAAGAAGAGACTTCCTTATAATACTGCCTGCATTGGCGGCGTAGTTGTATTGCGTGCGCAATAGGACATGGCTCTGTGGTCCCAGTTTCGAATTTCAGGACGGACATAGTCGCATTAGGTTTTTCTGTTCAGTATCAGCCTGGATTCAGGGATAAGTTCCCGATATGGCGATAGCTTCATCTTCTATGACATCGTGAATCGGAACACAGGCGAAAAGTGGGTACACTGATTGCACCTTTACCTACTCCTTCGAGGACAAAGGCGTGATATGTGTGTTAGTCATAAGAGACTATCCTTAATTTTGGAAGGTATTCCCTAATTTCCCATGCGACATCTGCTTAGTTTAAAAATTATTTACTCTCATTTATGAACGCTTCAAATGGCACAGAACACTCAGTACAAACTCAAGAGCTTCTACTCCGCAAGCATTTAAGGCTTCAAATACACCGCCAAACGTATTTCCACGAAGTTTTGTTTCTTATAATGAAATTTGAGTGGCGCCAACTCGGAACTGCACGGGCAATACTAATTAACCAGCCACCTTATCCGCACTATCTTTCCGCTGAATGATTTTAATTACGTTATATTTTTATAGCTTCTGTAACCATCCAGTGTTCTGGGTAAATTATGAATTATTTTGTATTCTGTACATCGGACATATCCGAAAGTAAAAAATCAATGGGTTTTCTTATAAATAATACGCAATAATTTGAATATACATAGTGGCTGTTGTGACTTACAAATATTTTTGTGGTTACTGACACGGTAAGTTATTCCAATTGAAACTTTGTTTGCTATTGCTACTAATCAGTAATATAGAATACGAGTAGGACTAAAATACCAGAATACTTTTTCTCATTGTTATTAGTACAATCATATTTAGGTCGCAATTAAAATATGTCCCACATAATTTTCTAGGATAAATTTCAGACTATATAGAATGAACATGCGAGGTTATTTGCACAAACCTAAGCAGGGAATCGCATTCCGTTGTGGTTGTTTTACTAATAAGGATAATAATACGCCTCAGGGTAACGTAAATGTACAAGTTCGAAAACGTATTCACGAATGCTGAAGTAACTGTAATTTACTTATCTATTAGAAGTGTAATGAGCAGTTGCATTGTCGTGTTATTGGCGATAAGTAATTTGATCTTATTAATTCGAAACCATTGTATTACTAATTTTCTAAAAATAATAATTATTAAAAAAAATAAGTACACAATTTAATGTATGAATGGACAATCAGCCAGTTATGTCTCATTTTAGTATAGGTAGATCCAGACCAACATACGATCAAAATAATTTTTGCAACCTTTTTACTCCGTATTTAAAAAAAATTATATATTAATATTCGAATTTGTGATTGTAGGACATCCAATATTTGTTAAAAGAATATAGTCTCCCGTTTAAATACTGAGCACATATGCGGCATACCGCATATGCTGGGTCATAGACTGAAATCTATCAGGTGGTTTAAAATACATAAAGTCATCATTTATTAATATTATACACTTTGCAGTTTAGTGTACTGCGTTACGGTACACTACTACCAAACTATTTATAAAGTGTTTCTAGCCAACAAGTTGACAGCGTTTTGGCATTGCCAAAATACTTTTCCTTTACAACATTTTCAACATTACAGTTTTTATAGTTAATACTTAGATTACTATTGACAAATCCGCAAAAAAAACTTAAATGGATTTCCATTTTTCTTCGAGCCTGAAACTGTCCGACCATCATTTGTTATGACGCAATATTTTAGGACTTTAAGATACGAAAACACCTCGGCACCTTTAGACAGATTTTATTGATCCAAAGGGTCCAGACTCCAGACATTAAAATGCATAGGCATTATGAGAATTTATTATTTATGGACTCCTAAGTGCGCCTCTGTAATTGACCTCTTGGTTTTTTAAAACTATTGTTTTATTCTTTTGTTTTTGAATTTTTCACAACTAAGTGTTGTTCGCGGGATCGCCTGAGTGAAAATTATTTTCCGCTACAAGAATCCCTAAAAAGCTAGCGATATACAGCGCCATCTATACGACATCAACGCCATCTACTTCACTAATCAGAAAAAAGCTATAATCTTTATAGCTATGGTTTTATTCCCGTCCGCTATTTTTCTTATCCCAACCTTTACCTGACGGATTGATAAAACAAATATTTAGACAAAATTGACCTAAAACATTAACACTACCTGAGTTAAAGCTTCTTTACATCAAACGGCATAACAAATTCATACATAATGTATAAACGGCTTAATGGAGCCGCCATGAGGTCAGGCCGACTTGGCATTAAGAGCTTTCGGATGGGACCGCGGGGGTGAGGCGCCGGCGGCGGCGGGCGGAGGGGGGGGCTCCACCAAAGTGAATATTATAACAAGAGATGTTGCTTGTTTTCAACTGCCACGAACACTAGACGAGTGATTCTTCACGGTCGGCCACACTTTAAAGTTACATCATGTACCTTCGTACCTGCGTTTGTTATACGACGGGATTTAATAACCCAGCGTTTTCCATTCGGGTAATCCAGTACTATAAAATGCAAAGCTTGTTTGGCCGCGAGTTGTGTCAGCGTACCCAAAGAGTATTCGTTGCTGGATCTATTTCAATATTTTTCTGGCGGCCTAGCATCAATACCACCCACCTAATCATGTTAATCTATGAAGTTGACATTTGATCATTGGTAAAGGATTTGTTTTTATATTTGTCAAGATATATTTAGTAATAGAGTAACTTTGCACTAATGAATTCATATAAACCCACGTCGTTTCGCACTAATCAGCAGTAAGCGGTCATCATGGACATAGCGCACAAGACTTCTGAAAGGTATACAATTCAATATTTCGTGAGCCATCACCGCACTGTCAAATGTCCGTAGCCGCATGAATGCCTTGGAGACGGTCATCTCCTCTGATGACATGATGTAGGTGACGCGATTATGAACGATCGCACTGGTCCGCTAAGCACGCGACAACCCTTATCTGACTTAGATACAATATCACTGAACTACTACCATAATAATATGAAGTAAAATCTATTTAAGTAACTATGAAAGTCAGTGCACATGTGCAAATATAACTCGTAGGCACAAATGTAAGCGGTTTACGTGTATGTACTAAAACTCAATCAACACAGATAACTGAAACTGTCTGAATGAATAATTGCTATGTTTGACCTAAATATTCAGTAATCAACATACCATCAATATCTATTTATGTATAAATGAATGAAAAAATGTTAAACTTAATTCAATGTTGATTACTTTATTGAAGTGGTCGATAAAAGTAACGCAATGTTAAAATCCAATTTTGATTAAATAAGAAAACTATCGATGCAGAACTATAAAAATATTTTCACAAACAACGAACAATTCAAGCGGAACGATAACGGAACATGAAACAACTAACCTATTTAACATTAAAATATCTGGACTCAGTTGAAGCCAACATGGAAAACGTTTCCAACAATTCTGAGAATGAATTTAATTAATAATAAAATATGAAACTGCACTCACACACACAATGCCGATATTAATATTTTGGTAATTCGCCTTGTAGCGGTACTTTTCCATTTACAAATTTACAGGAAATGAAATTAAGGATTCTGATTATGTATTGTTAAAAATATTTTTAATGGATACGTACGAGTCTTTTGTAAAAAGTTATTTTAATATTTAAATATAACACGATACATAAAACTTAATATTTTGTATTCTGTTTTCTACGAAGTAAATTCATTCCCGTGTTTCATTACGGCTTTGGTTTAAATGTATATTTACAACCTAAGCAAATAACAATTACTCAAAAGAAACATGTAATTTGTACACGGTGCATTATAAATACTACAAGGACTAGCAAGTATAGAATTTTTTATAAATAAACCAGAACTTGCAATTTACCAGCACAAAGGACATGGAATACATCAAGTTATTGTATAAGGAGTCTGCTGAATTATTCTGCACTAAGAAGATACATACCCAATTATAACTCAATGGGAGTCTTACAAATAATAAAAATAAATAGTAGTACGCGTGTCTCGCTTTACATATTGTTAGAGCACAATTACTGACATAGACACCATACATATAGTCCATTGAAATGTTACATTTTTTAGGCCTTACCTTGCGTTTTTTAGAGGACGCAATTTTATTTTTTTGAAGTGTAGGGGGTCAGTCTAAAGCTAAAACCAAGTTTGTGGGGTCGCCACCCTTGTCCCACGGCCGCCATCTTGAAAATAGGGGTTGAAATGGTTTTACGATGTATCTCTTAAACTATTTATCTGACAAAAAATGTATAAACACTTTTTGTTGCAAATTAAATTCTCTACAACTTTAGTTTAGTAACTTTTGTCGTAGAACTATAAATAAAAAAGTTATAAGCGAAAATGTTAAGAAATTCAATGTTAAGCAATGTCCGTTGCAACGTCATCAGAACGTGTGTTTATAAGGTTCATAATACTCTTTTTTGTACTCATTAATACCCAAATACCCAAGGGACAATTAGGGAACACAAGAACATCTGCCTGCTATTATTATTATTATTTCTAACCTCTCTTATTGTAAGAATAGCTGATAAAATTGTGTTGAAGTTGTCGTCCAACTTATATCTTTTAGTTGTGCTACATATTTCTGTACGTGCGAATGTATTTTATTCTGTTTTTAATTCTGCAGACGATTTCGAATGATTTTAGACACGATTTTAACTTTAGTGAAAACTACTTTTTTATTAGCATTTTGACTTTTAAAAGACTTTTAAAAGTCAAAATGCTAATGAAAAGCTTACTTAGGACAACTTCAACACAATATTATCAGCTATTCTTACAATAAGAGAGGTTAGAAATAATAATAATAATAGCAGGCAGATGTTCTTGTGTTCCCTAATTGTCCCTTGGGTATTTGGGTATTAATGAGTACAAAAAAGAGTATTATGAACCTTATAAACACACGTTCTGATGACGTTGCAATGGACATTGCTTAACATTGAATTTCTTAACATTTTCGCTTATAACTTTTTTATTTATAGTTTTACGACAAAAGTTACTAAACCAAAGTTGTAGAGAATTTAATTTGCAACAAAAAATGTTTATACATTTTTTGTCAGATAAATAGTTTAAGAGATACATAGTAAAAACCATTTCAACCCCTATTTTCAAGATGGCGGCCGTGGGACAAGGGTGGCGACCCCACAAACTTGGTCTTAGCTTTAGACTGACCCCCCCTACACTTCAAAAAAATAAAATTGCGTCCTCTAAAAAACGCAACCCCAAATGTAACTTTTCAATGGACTAATACAAATATGATGCATTTATAATGTAGTCATTTATTAGCCACGAGACTTGTTCGCGTTTGACATTTTTTTATAAAACTGTTATTTGCACCTAAGAAAATCTTCTAAAAAATATTAGGATATATTTAAATATTAAACAATATAATTGTGAATCTCTTCTTTTAAGTATGTTAAAAATAAATACAAACAATAAATGATTTCAATTACAGCGTAGATAATTTCGCACTATTGATTTGCAGAATTCATAGGTTGACGTTACTAGTCGACTTTGACAGACGTATGAATGATAAAGGCAATATGTCAAAGGCAGAACACTTCGGGTAGAGAAGAGGTAAAATTAATTTCAACTGTCAAAATATCATCAAGGCGGAGTAAGAACGGAATAGGTGGCATATTTGCATAACTCGAATTTATTAGGCACATGTATGAGACACAAAGATTTAATGTGTTGTGTATGCCATATTACTGAACCCCATACAAAATATAGGTGCTAGTTAAATGCGGTCTGCAAATCATTCTAATGATAATGAAAGGTACAAATATGTGGTAGCACTAGGATTGTACTTTGTATATCGAATTCTGACTTGATATTAAATCTGACAAATAAACATCACGGCTTTAGAATGTTATCAAATATCTATTATATCAAAATCTTTTTTTAATATAAAATATATACTGGGTTATTGTGACATTGCGTTATTAAATGCAACTACGTATTTGTCTTTTTTGAAAATAACATTTATAATCAGCTGTTCTCTCTAGACGTCAAATAAAAAGTGTATTTTTTAACAAAATAAAAAACGACTAAAAGTATTTTAATTTTATACACCCTAATGGCACTACTAGGAGTGTTCGCTCGAGCGGCAACATCACACTTTCAGTCAGAAATATACTCACGTATATATTCGCACGAACCACAAATTGATCTAAAAATAAGAAAATTAGAACCGAAATGTTTGGCGAAAAATATTCGTTAATCATAAATGATGTAAGCAGAGGTAAAACGTATGAGGCTTCAGGTAGTAACACAATTAAAAAAAAATCTGTTTATTTTTAATAATTTATATTCAATAGTAATAAGTAATAACATTTTTACAACATAAGTCATTTGTCGTGCAATATTTAGTTTTCTGCACAATAACATATAGATGAATTTTTATTTACACAAAAAGAAAGAAAAATCTTTAAAAACAAACCTTAAGTTTATCGACCATAACTAAAAATGCTTGTTAACTTCAGAACGTAATTTTGTTTATTAAAGTTATTTTTTCAAAAATTTAAGATGAGGTTATCTTTAAGCGAATTCCCTCTCTGTGTAACATCAAAGCTTTTATCATATCGTAAAACACATGGGACATTTTATGTACTTTTAAATGAACATGAATCACTAATTTTGCTAAAAAGCAAAAAAGACTCGCACCCGTAAAACACCGTGGAAAGTACTTATTTTTAATTGACATCGAATTTGGATTATACTTTAAAAAATCTTCCATGTGCATTATATTGAAAAAAAAGTATAGGTATATATAAAAAATTATAACAACAAAACTGTATTTGCTTTGGGAACACTCTTTTTTTTATTTATAAATGTATTTACCATAACATTTTATAGTACATAAAATCAGCTCAGAGTTAGGTATTCCAGTGATAACTGCTGTTATTTTGCAATACTTTTTACTGCAATTAAGATGAAATAACTCACACGGCAGGACCCATATTATAATTTATATCTTAGTTTTCTATTATATACTAATGTTTGAGGTTAATGATCTTTATACCACGTTTCTATGGAGGGATGTAAAAATTATTTCCAACGCTAAACTACCTTTCTGTTTGATTAATTTCCTTGTGGATTAGAGACAGCTTTCTGAGCTTCGCTGCTCGGTGTCGTAAAAATGCGTGCCTCTGTCGGTATTGGCTTACAAGTGCATATTACCTATGTAAGGGTAGTGAAGAACATAATTTTCCTTTTTTAACACTTGCTTTGGTTTAAATAATTCTACTGCCTTTTGTCCAATGGCAATGTATAGTCTGTACACTGAAGGTTCAGAGTTCGATATCCAGATCGGGATATATTTTGTGTGGGTGTCTAAATACGATTCACATTGTCTCAGTCAGATGAGGCGGCAGGTAAGCAGCCGACCAACAAATTTCAGACATATCATTTTAACAACAAGCGTCAAAATCGAGTGTTGAACTGGTCTAGATAAGTAATTAGGGTACAATTATGTACACGGTATATATAATTTATTTTATATAAATACGATGTTGAACTACACGTGACTAACTAATTCAGATTCAGTGATAAACACGAAACTAGGATTAGAAACAGCTACAACTCCGATGTCGCCGAGATATCTTAATATCAGTCACTACATAAACTAACAAATTAATTCCAACGTCGATTAATCAACATAGGTTTAATCAATTATTACAAACACTTCCCCTGGTTTAATGAAGAAGATGTCGCGTTTTATCTGCATTTAAATCGCAACAAACACGCTAATCTCGTGTGAGGACTACGACTAGAAATGGTCAGAAATGTTACTGTAGGAAATGTTTACTTGGATAACATAGACTCTAGTAATATTTGCCTTAGATGGACAACGCAATTAAGGTTTTGCGACCACCGTACACGAGATGTTACAACCCGCCATAGTGGCTCACGGAAATGTGTCAGGTTCCGGGATCAGCCTCTATGTATCCAGTTTCAACAGGCCGGCATAATTATGTCGATTGCCGAGGGGTAATCATATTTCTTCAGTCGATATTCTACTGGACCCCACATTACTTACCATCAGGTGCAGTGAGGTCACTTTGCCGAATCTGTCGTATTTCGTCAGTCGACATTTAGGTCCTCACACTACTTACCATCAGGTGCAGTGAGGTCACTTTGCCGAGTCTGTCGTATTTCGTCAGTCGACATTCTATCGGTCCTCACACTACTTACCATCAGGTCACTTTGCTGAGTCTGTCGTATTTCGTCAGTCGACATTCTATCGGTCCTCACACTACTTACCATCAGGTCACTTTGCCGAGCTGTTATAAAAAAAGTTATTTTAATAGCAATGGTAGACTATTCCAAAATGTAAAAGACTGTTGAGACGAAGATCCGTTGTTTTCAAACCTTCCATTTTTGTGTTAGAGATGTGTGATAGCATTCGACACTACGTTGGTAACACTGAGCAAGTGTAATGCTTAACAACTTTACGATGTTGCCTCTCAGTATTGTATTTGCAGGAACACACGGGGCGGTTCTATTAATCGGGGACCGGTTTTGCGACTTCTAATATTAGCTAAACGAAATAGGCAGACGAGTCGTGTAGTGTGAGGTCACTGCCTTTTATATTCCAAGCATTGTAAGCGTAAAGCTTGCTCTATCATATTCATAATAGATTCCCTTCAAATAAGCATAATACCAACTCTGTTCTAATTCAACATTCCACTGAATTCCCTTTACACAAATCCAAATTCACAAAAAAGCTACTTAAATATGTATGTGACACATTGTTCGTGGTTGAATGTACTTTCCGTTTACAATTATAATCTTCCACGCGTCGGAAAAGTTTTATAAGATACACATACGTCTTACAAGTTATTTATTAATAATGTCGAACAACCAGGGGGCATTCACAAGTTACAAAGCAAATACATTTTCGTATTCATTCGCCAAGTAGGTCGGTGGAAAACAGGCCCCGGGATAGGCCTAAGTAAACCTGCTCTTGATGCCTGCAAACCGCCACAAAGTTATAAAGAACCACTGGTTCGAACCTTCCGAATACTCTGTTGACGTGCCCAGACAAATATTCATATTTAATTCATTTTGGACCTTTGAGACAAATATTACAAACAGACGTACAAAGGACTAATTTTGCAGTTAACTTTTTAATATATTTAGTCATGTTCATGGTTGCTATTTTATCATACACAGATTTTTAAACTGGCTTAGATAGTATTACATGCATTCATTCTAAAGTGCGTAAATGTAAAGCCAAAATTCAAAGAATATCGTTAGATTTCGAAATTCGTAACTATGGCGACGTCTTTATAAAATTAAGCTCGACGTATTTTTAATTTTGGCACCGTGTGTGGGCTGCCTGTGGTATTTCTATTAATAATTTTAATTCATAAATATTGAAGGATCATAATATTTATAATATAATAATATTGACAATATAACAACATTTTGTTTTGTAGTTTTTTTTTTCATATATTTATTACACACAACAATATAATATTAAAATATTTGATAGCTTTTAAAATATATTTTTACAAAACTTGCCATACGCTTTCAATAGAGCCAGATTACATTTACAAATTGATTCGGTAAAAACTCCCATCTAAATCCTTTCAATTCGTTTTATCTTCTCAGGTATATTTTTTTATATTCGACAAAATATTGCCGCGACGATTAATAAAATATGCTCGTAGTTTATTCTGCAAACGCGGGGTTTGGAATGTAATTTTTATGTTGCTTATAAAAATCAAAAATGTCTTTCATAGTAAATGCACAAAGGAGTTCATAATACACTCATAGAATGTGCGGCAAAATATACAAAAGTTTGTTGCAAGTGATAAAAACGTGTAGATAATTGATCATATTTTATTATCTACGCTTTTTAAATTTTTAATTTCTATTCTGTTGATAATTACTAATGTTATGAACTCATAATATTAATGTACTTAAATCCCATAATATTAACGTTCAGAAATAGAAAGCTGATTTACTTTATTATTGGTAGAATTTAAACTTATGAAACTCACCGCAGGCAGGTTCTTTCTGACTTTTCTAGCAGGATTTTCTTTCTTCATGTTTGCTAATCCGTTCATTTATTCTTACTAATCCGTGCAGACTGACAGTATTACGTTAAAACTTCAAGATATTATTCTCAAGTTTGATTACAGTGCCTTTTTAAAATCATATTGCTATTTTGTTTTACATTTCATTACTTACAAACGTTTGGACCAAACACGGCCAATGGATAAGCTGTGATGTGATATTTTATTCGTGAAGCAAATTACCCTTTCATCGTTGAAGACTCATAATTCCGTCCCCGTCCCTTCACTTGGCAGTGTTAATCTAAATATCCTATTCTGTTTATACCTTCAAATTTGTTAGCAAAAACACGTAGTGCGGTCAGCGGCCGGTCCCTCACCACCTGCAGCGGGCGTATTGCATTAAATAATTAATGAATACTTATAATAAATTCTGTTTTTAATTTGTACTGAAACTGACAAGGTAGGTTTTTAGGGATGTTCTCTGTTTAGCATTTATCGATCAGGTAGAGACGATTCATGGCTTTGGATCGGATTTCATCCCATCCCTCTTGATTGGCCTCTGAATTGTGGCCAACGTGTCCACCAACCTCATTAAACCAACGGATTAAGAGATGGAAATTGTGGGTGAAATAACTTACTCTAAACTATAAAGTTTAGCGTAAGGTGTATTCATCAAGTAGAAGAAAGGAATTCATCTCACAACTCTTAACTTCTTCACATTAGTTGCAACCAGTATAAAAAGAGAAAAAAACTAGCTTGAAGAAATAAAAAAAAATATATTTATAGAACGTTATCGACCGGGTCTCATCCCTAGCTTAACACACAAGCCCTTTGCCGGACAGTCCACAAACATTGTGAGTGGCTAAATAACACCTAATAAGTGATACGGTGCTGCGAACGGCTTGATGTTAGATAATAACGCGCTTTTATGAAAATAACATGTGTCTCATAATTAATTTCAGGTTTAAAAATTATATAATAGAAAATTTATTAGGTTTATTTTAAATCTGTTTATGGTGTATTAAAATATATTTAATGGAATATTTCCTCTAAATGCGAACTGTTGTGCTCCCTCGAAATGAATGGTAAAATCTAGGATGACGCGCAACATGTTATCGATGATTGTTCCATTTCTTGCCGGATACATTCTTTTAAACTAACTAAGGTTGTGGGGTTCATGCTGTAAAGCGTTATGTAACGTGCGATTATAGGAAATGATTGATTGGCATCAAGTCTGAGCTACGTGGAGGCCATTTGATGTCACCTCATCTGGATATCTGATTATACAAATCACGAAGGAAGCATCATAAATAAGTAAATAAATCATTAATAATCGTTTTTTCAATGTAGGAAGCTAATTTTGTAGAGCGGCAAGTAAGATATATAAGGATCTTTTCTACATATTATCATTTCTAATTAACAGTTATGGTGCGGCAGTGGCGAAGGGTTAATGGAACCAAATTCCTATGCGCTTTCCTTTCGTAACTTATATTAAATCCCATTATCATTGGAACGATTTGCAAACTATTTATGTATATTAGTAGTACATATATGTTTTGTCTGGTTCCCATTCAGAAAATATCGCCACTGCTGTGTGGTCTCAGTCATCCAAAAAATACCGGACGACTATACCGCGTTACGCTAGTGCTGCCTAGAAAGTGTTTTTACGTAAATGCAGCGGATTTTCATGCTTAATCATTTCAGCACTTGAGAGTTCATGCTAGTCTTATACATGATAATTTGAATCTTTTGTCACACTAAAGTCGTAGGATAATTATTTTTGTAATACCCGCTTACGCAAGTACTCACGGTTGCTGTTAAACGCTCTATGGCGGTAAAATTTCCAAGAACTGAGCTTTCGTACGATACCTCCCAATCCCTCTTTTGCGCGTGGTTTTTGTGCAATAGACAAAACAAACGTGTAATTATTTTTATTAAGGTTATGTTTTCTATGACATTTCAGGTGAATTGAGTGGTAATGTTTATTCTTTGAAGTTAAGATTGGTTAAGATAACATTTAACTGAAATAAAAATGGCTCTACGATTAATGCAAGCAGTTTTATTCGTTTACTTCAAACATACGTTCAAACAAGAACACCGAATATATTCACAAACATAAACATTCTTAACATTAATCGGAACCAGGACAATTCCACGATAATCGCGGTAAACAGGAACAAATAAAATTAATCAGCCTTAAATGCTTTGGTTTGCGGCATCTCAATTCAATTTAAAGCGTGTCACATAAAGCGGTCGATAATGGCTTAACGGGCACGGGCTGGCCGCATATAAAATCTGTAAAAATCCAACATGATATTTCCGATATTCAGCAGACCACAATGACGACTAATGGACTCTCCGTCATTACATAATAGGAAGTGGATTGAACGCGATGTGCTTTCATTAATTATAATGAATTTCGCCGAAGCATCATATGATATTTTGCTCTAATTTGGCAGTGCAGTCGGCAAAATAAATGTTTTAATCATTTCATACAAACAAGACTTGCACGGATTACCGGTAATGCAGATAAATAGATTTCAATTTTGAAACAAAAGGTTCTGTGGTGTGTTACTCAGGATGCATTAATATTATTGATCTCAATGTAATTTTTGCTATTATATTTTTAGTTTAGATAACTTACGTTATAAAGAAACTAAAGGAATTCCATAAGCATAAGGATTATTATATACAATATCATATATTTCTAAGGAAGTCGTATTATTTCACCGCTACAGTAACTTCGGATTTTATATTAACGTGTCGTCTGTATAGACGGCTGTATAGCCATACAAGGAATAAAAGCTGAATTAAAATACATATTACTAGTTACGTCATGACATTTTCATCTCATTATCATAGGCTAAGGGACTTTATCATTATCAACACAAATCAACTTTTTTAGAATGTCCTTCAAAACGAAAAATCATAACTACTGTTCTATTAATAGTTTGCTTAGTAGAAAATCAAATGTTTAATAATAACTAAAGGTAGCTTCCCTAGGTATAACCAAATATATGTATACTAAACGGTACTATCTATATTTGATATTCTATTTATTTTCTAATAAGTTCTAAGTATCTCTCAGTCTAAACTCAGCCTAAAGCAAACATAATACGTCTAAAGATTACATTCACAAACGTTTCGTAGCACATTCGGCTTTACAGACTCCACGTCGAGTTCTAGAACCAGTAGCGATTAACTGTTTTTGCGTCTCGTATCTAATAATTCATCTCAAACAAGCGTCAAAACCTCGCACACCCTTTCAAAAGCGGTACAAAATGTTTCTCGCGTGAATTATTATTATGAATTAAGTTGACAGCAGCGCATTACACGAACTTTGCACATCTGCATGTGTTTTGAGAGGCAACCAAGCGCGGCCGTCCCGTTGCATTGCCTACATAACAGTACCGATAGAAAATTACCGAGTACGCACTGTAAAAACCAGCTCTGATCATACAAAAAGCGCATTTATACCACACTATGTATGGTATGCAACAAAGCGTAAATGCCACGGTCACCCATCGTAACGTCGTGATCGGTGCGTTTTTTTCGTCTCAATTTATGCCTTATTAAAACAATTTATTCAGTTTTGTTCTCGGATTCCACGGACGATTTACTTGCATTACGATGCGTCTGTTTTATGTTTTCTTTTCACCATCCGCTATTTTGCATTTTTTGCATGCACCGTGTCTCTGGTGCCGATATTTGCTTTCGGATTACTGCAAGGCCTCGTTTTAATGAATATTAATTAAATGTATAACTTCATTATCCCGTTATTAAGAGAAAATTCATTATGAAAATCATTTCACAATCAGGTAATTAATTTGCAAATCTTTTTCGCCCAACAACGATATTGTAACACTTTTAGACAGTTATTTTAAGTAATAAAGATAAATGCAAAATAAAATTTCGGAATAACCTGACAATTATATAGGAGGCAAATTAAACTATGAATAAGTAATTAGATGAGCTTTTCCATTCCTAATTGTTTACGCGCTTTTCAAAGTTGTTTCCTTTTAAATAATTAAGCATTTAGATTTTTTATTTACGTACTGATCTAAACATGTAGGAATTTTGTTAAAGTAGATAAATGTATACTAAAACAAATAAGTTGGGTAGAATAGTCAATTTCGATACGTTTTATATTATGTTCTTTATTTTTATTTTCATTACATACTTAAACAATTCTTATTCTTTTTTAGATAATTTGTTGTATACATCACTTTAAGTTGAATAAAATCCCTCATTTAATTAACTTTCAGAGGAAAAAATAAATATATCGAAAGTTACAACTTGACTTCAAATGAATGTCGCAAGTGAATGGAAATACAGCACATATTGGGCAGTTCCGTCATAAATCGCTGCATGTTCTCAATAAGGCCGGCTCCCCAAGTTGGCATCAATGTTAAGGCCGAGTTACATAACTCTGTAGACGGCTTGGCGGCGCGAGCGCAGTCAACGACCGGGGCCCCGCAGGTACAGCCTCGAAACTAACGCTAACGGTTCGTTCACACGACCAACCTAACGCCAAACCTACCGACTTAATTTATTATTACAACTTGTGACCGATGATTAAAGTCGCACGTTAATCGACTCTATTGCTTTGCAATTACATATCATTATTAAATTCTAGCAGGTCGGCCTAAAGTATACTTGTTGCAAATTATTGATAAAACTTTGACGTCATAACACCATACCTACAATTAGTGAATACAGAAAACTTTTGCTTCCACATCTCCCATTACAAAAGCGCTTTTTTCGAATTTCAAATTATTCCTCTGTCTAGAAATCAAACTTATCGCTACTCGTTATCCCTTTTTAAATCCCTTTTTATATCTAGAAGGTTTAACAGTCATAGAGCATTGCACACGGATCCGATCGCGTGATAATCCTTTTCGCACAATAAAATTATCACAGTCTGTTTGCCGAGACAGAAAATGCTTTAAATTAACCAAGGTCTATAACTGGGCTAAATGTCATTCAAATACATTCAGCAATTTCTCATTGACTTTTAACGACCGAATCTAAACATTTAAAAACATATTTACGCACATAAAAACCCGAAGGAGAAAGATTTGGAGTTGGTCTAATAGTTGGAAGACTTGTGTGTCGTGTGGATAGACTATAACGTCGGCACGGAATTCGCACATACCGACGCATGCGTTGACTCGCCGGCCGGGTTTTGAAATGTCTAACTGGGGCCTTATTCTCTATCCCGCACGTTATTTTAACAGTGCGTAACAAGCACGTAACACAACACGTCATGTTTAGGACTATAGAAATTTGACTTACAGAATACCATTCCACGCACATTTCTCGGAGATAACATGACACGGCCGCGTTACGCGTTTACACTATCATACAGAATAAGGGCCCTGCAAGGGAACTACGAGTGAAGTTAGTGCTTTAACAACCAGATTTTTTATGGTCTATGCAAGTAATAGCTAGAGTAAAATGTATAAAAATTGCCAAAATGCAAATATCACTAGAGCAAAAGTCATAAAAATTGTCGAAACAAAATCGTCGCTACAGTAATAATTATAATAATTCTCATAATAAAAATGTCACCTAAGTAAAAGCTCATAGAAATGCTTCACGCCACAACACAAACCTTATGCTTTGACAAAAGTAGTAATGTCTTATGCTACAACACAAACTCTATGCTTTGACAAAAGTAGTAATGTCTTATGCTACAACACAAACTCTATGCTTTGACAAAAGTAGTAATGCCTTATGCTACAACACAAACTCTATGCTTTGACAAAAGTAGTAATGCCTTATGCTACAACACAAACTCTATGCTTTGACAAAAGTAGTAATGTCTTATGCTACAACACAAACTCTATGCTTTGACAAAAGTAGTAATGTCTTATGCTACAACACAAACTCTATGCTTTGACAAAAGTAGTAATGCCTTATGCTACAACACAAACTCTATGCTTTGACAAAAGTAGTAATGCCTTATGCTACAACACAAACTCTATGCTTTGACAAAAGTAGTAATGTCTTATGCTACAACACAAACTCTATGCTTTGACAAAAGTAGTAATGCCTTATGCTACAACACAAACTCTATGCTTTGACAAAAGTAGTAATGCCTTATGCTACAACACAAACTCTATGCTTTGACAAAAGTAGTAATGCCTTATGCTACAACACAAACTCTATGCTTTGACAAAAGTAGTAATGTCTTATGCTACAACACAAACTCTATGCTTTGACAAAAGTAGTAATGCCTTATGCTACAACACAAACTCTATGCTTTGACAAAGTAGTAATGTCTTATGCTACAACACAAACTCTATGCTTTGACAAAAGTAGTAATGTCTTATGCTACAACACAAACTCTATGCTTTGACAAAAGTAGTAATGCCTTATGCTACAACACAAACTCTATGCTTTGACAAAAGTAGTAATGCCTTATGCTACAACACAAACTCTATGCTTTGACAAAAGTAGTAATGCCTTATGCTACAACACAAACTCTATGCTTTGACAAAAGTAGTAATGTCTTATGCTACAACACAAACTCTATGCTTTGACAAAAGTAGTAATGCCTTATGCTACAACACAAACTCTATGCTTTGACAAAAGTAGTAATGTCTTATGCTACAACACAAACTCTATGCTTTGACAAAAGTAGTAATGCCTTATGCTACAACACAAACTCTATGCTTTGACAAAAGTAGTAATGCCTTATGCTACAACACAAACTCTATGCTTTGACAAAAATAACAGTCATTTTGACTGTTATTTTTGTCAATGAGCCAACTGGCCGTATAACCCATCTATATGTTTTTGTAAAACCCATGATTGGCACTGAATAAGATCCGATCGGAGATTTTCGTTTTATTGTATGTAAATTGAATCTTGTCTGTATTTTCGTGTCACTCTAAAGAGCAATCGACTTCAGAATTTACTTCATTTCGTTAATGTTGTTAAAAAGCAAATAACTGATCCATGTCTAGACGGTACAAGGATAAAGGTATTGTACATTCGTAATGCACATTATCGTGAAAATATATTGACGTTATTCTGAATTTCTTTTTTTTTAGACCTGTTTTAAAATATGACGACTACATAAAGTCGTCAAATATTCCTGATTTGATATAATCTTTGGTTTCTTAACTGTCTTGGATATACATACCTTACTAGTTCATATTAAACTTAAAATATCGCAACACTACGCACACTACTATTAGGGTTGGACAAAGTGATATTGGGTTTTTCAACACAGTATCACCCTGGAGTCTGAAATTTGTGCCCGATATGATAGGTTCGCCTCCTATCACGTCATGGGACAGAATACACGCGGCGGAAAATAAATGCCACTGCCTAACCCTTCTGGAATAAGAGGCATGAGTGTGCGTGTGTACGTTTTACATATCAGCAAATTCCATAAATTAACCAAATATGAAAATCCCCTTCTCAAATTTCAAATATATATTACATTTAATCATAGTTACAAGAATGTAATGTTGTGTAACTAAGGAATCAGATTAACGAATCTGTGTTCAATAACAAGTGAGTTTACGTTCACTAATTATCTGGTCTCGTTTGATGAATTAAATTAATACCATCCAAAAGACACGCCGTCTTATACATAGAACAAATATATATAGAGTAGTATTATTATCTTGAAAAGTATATATAATATTTAAGTTATTTCAGTTACATTATTAAAACAATACGGCTTAGATGTTTAGCAAATCATTGGCTTATTATTACAAAGTCTTATGTTAATTTTTACTTTGGTTGCAAAAATGGGATTAAAATATTTTCAATTAAAAATATAATTCTGGAACATTGTAATTGTGAGCCAGCGAAATGTTTCAAAATAAAATAATTTGAATTTTTTATAATATAATAATAACCAATTGTTGTTGGGTTTAGTAGTTTTAGTTTATTCATCGGTTATAAAAATAATGGATGAAATAAAAGTATAACAAATAAAGTTAAAATATGTAAACATTAAAATCTATAAAGAAGAGTTTGATAAATTTATTGAGAAGTGAGTTGATTCGTCGATTAAAGTCATCATATTACAAATAACGTTTCTAAATAAACTTTTTTGTATGATATTGAAATTCAACGTGTATTTTATGTTTTCTCTTACCTAGCTTGGGAATCAAATTCTGGACATCGCCGATTACACATCCATTACTAGGCACATTATTAGAGCGTAAATTAGTTTATCGACACTACTTAACAGATAAGTGTAAGAGTAATCCATGAAAATAAATTATAAACGGTTAAATTATTTCGATTCAATAATATTTATAATTTCACAGAGAGGGTTGAAGACTCCTGTCTTTTCTAAATAAAATAAGCAATTAGAGATGAAAAATTATTGGCTTATAATTCGAGAAAACAATGTGAGAAAAGAAGCAATGAACAGTCGTGAAGTTTATTTAATACCATTCGTTTCTCTGTGAACACTTACGTATTAGTTAAGACGCAGTACATACGCGTGTAGGCACGTATACGTCTAAGCGTTGTTTACTCTCTAGCCACTAACGAGACGAGTGTAATCTGCGTCTCTAGAGTTTAGAAAGGAAAGGTAAATAGTGAGCGACGGTAAAAGGTGCCTAATCCCCCGTAAGCGCGTACAATGAGCTTACATTGCGTGCCCAGATGTCCTCTAACGAAAGCCGGACCTGAAGATCAATGCGATTTATCCCCTCATCCGTCGAACATTTCCACGAGATAATGTTTCCTTATTTACAAGTTGACTTGTTAATTTTAATATGCGGATCATATTAAAATTAACTATTATTTTCGCTTTATTTTTGTTTAGGCTCCTTTTTACTGCTTTCTTTTATTTTCAATTTCATAACTTAAAACGAGCAAATCCCTCCATTTCTTACAATATATATTTTTACTTATTATCCGAATTCAATTACATCATTATTTATGAATATTACAAGAAATGTATAAAGTTTACTACAAAAATTGCTTAATGATAGAGCGTGTGTCGGTGGTCGCACGGGGTCGGTGGTGTTGTGGTGTTGTGGTGGTGGTGTGTGCCCGTAGCGTGTGGCGCGCGGCGTGGTCGGAGGCTGAGCGAGCGCGGCGCAGGCGCCCAGGTGAGTCAGGTGGGCCCGCCCCCAGCGCCCTCCGCGCGCCTCGCGCACCTGCCTCGTCGTTCAGTCCACCGCCACACGCCGGCCTGGCGACTTGTGCTCCGTGCACGCCGCCACTCTCTCCACACTCTCGCGAGCCCTGCGCGTCGTTTCTCGCTTCTCCCGATCGCTCAGTTTCCCGCTCCCTCGCGGCGACCCGGCCCTTCCTCGTGTAAACACTCGAGTTTCTAAACTTTTCTCCGCACTTCGGGTGATTGCAAAACTTTGTCGTTTCCCGCGTATATTTGAAAGCCGCTCGGACGAGTCCGCGGTCGGGAACCGCACTGAGGCCGGAGACTTGACGGCGACGGTCGGTCCTGTATCGGGAAGTCGGCGGCGCGCGTGGCCGTCGAACGGTCGGAGGTCGGCCGCGGATGCGGTCGTAAGAGACGTGTTCGAGGCCTCGAGGAGGCCGCCGGCACGCTGTTCCCGCCGCAGCTTGGGTGCGTGTCCTACGTGACGCCGTGCGCCTGCTGCCCGCCGCTGATCCTGCAGCCGGCACCACATCCTCACCCGCTCCCATTGCCTTTGCCTCTCCCGTTGCCTTTGGCTCTGCCGCTTCAAGCCCTAGATCCTCAAGTCGCTAAACACCAACGACTGCTGCTCTCTAACATGGTAAGTCAACGACCGTCAGTTTAGGTTTCTCAGTTGAGCTTCAAGAGCCCGCCGATAACTTTCCACGCGTGAAGTTTACTCACGTAAAGTTAGGATCAAGCGGGCCTGATAATAACGCAACAGTGCTCTCGAGTAATGTGAGCGATAGTAAAATAAATGCGGCCCAGATGACATACTTACAAAAATATTTACACATTTAAAATAAATACAATTATTAATTGTACAGTTCCGCCTAACTAATGATAACTCGTAGACAAGCGTGCTAAGTGTCCCTCACTCGATTAACTTCAATCGTAACTAAGAGGAGTTGAAGTTCGCACGCATAAGTTAAGCGTATTAACGTCTCCGCGGTGAAATTAACTCCGGGTATATTGATCTCGTGAGAATATTGAAATTAATTGATCTAGTTTAATACTTGAAACTGTTTTCCTCGTTTACTTATGCTAAATCTTTAACGTAATCTGTCACCGCTCCCATGAACGCAAACTTCCTAAAACTCCTATAAACGTTCCAAACATTCACAAATTTTAACATTTGTATATTTTTAAATACTTTGAAACACTTTCGGACAGCAGTTGACGAAGGTTTTGTTAAATAAAACAATATTTAACTCGTGCCGCCAACAATTTCGCTTGTAAACTTTTAACGCGATTCCAAATGCAATTCCGACAAAAGTTCTCTTCGGCGGAAATCGAACAGAGCTTTCCTTAAGATGGCGATCGATAGGGAAATTAAGTTGTTGTTTACATTCCAAGTGATATCTCCGTCATTTCTAGGCATGCGGCGGTGAGCTGCAAAGTCAATGAAGTAAACATTGATGACAGAACTTCCCCTTAAATTGAAGTCGTATCAAACTTTTCTCATTAAGAACAGCCGTCAAAGGTGTGTTTATGTTATTTTAATACCCCCACGCAAATCTGATTTATTCGTTCTATCGCCACGCTCGCGTTCCGTTTCCGCCTAGTGAGCCTGGCTAATTAAATATCTTTCACTTCGTAACTAGACATGAAATAGCTCAATTAATATCGGCCGTAGTTTGGAAAAGAAACACCCGTACGGGACACTAAAGGGTAGTAAAACGTCGACATTGAATCAATACTAATATTCATTTGAATAAAATCATTTGAATTTACATCACGCGCGTTAATATTCAGAGTCGCGACTACATAACGGTTCGCAAAATGTTTCCAAAGAATCAAGTACCATTACCATGCTAAATTTCTTCAAGGAAGTCTGGCTCTATAGATAACGGAATTCCTCATACGTGAACACCTAGGCTCATTTGGCGGCGGCTTTTGTGCTCAATATTTATTGTGAGCCGCTATAATGTATTACGTATGCGTGCTGTGAGTTATTGAAACTGAATCAAGTCTACGTTGTTTATTGAGTTATTTTAATTGAATTGTCATAATTTGTATTTTTTTTTTTCAGTTGTGTTACACCAGGACATATTTATATTCAAGTTTACGTTTCGGTATATATTCATACCGAATCTAGCGGCAAAATACTTATTTAAAATAATTTATGTATATTTCATTGATTCTTACATAAAGAAAATAGCCATGGTAACCTGTTATATTGCTTCAGGATTAGATTTCATAAAATTATCACAAATAATTAACCATTAATTAAATCACTCGTGTCATGCAACCTTACTTACAAAAATTAACAAACACTCAAAAATGTACCACCCACGAAATAATGTATGGGCATATCTAAATTAAATTAAATTTTACTATGCTACTTACTACACATGTAAATTACATTACTACTAACTTTACAAAATATATTAAACTAGCAACTAAAAAGGTATTACCGCTGTGTGATATTCAAATAGTTACATAATATCACAAACAAAATTGATTGGTTTCATACATAGTTTTAAAGCAGATGTATAGTTATTCTGACATGCGGAAGTGCGAAGCAAAGTAATTTAATACTAATGACAATATTCTGAGTAAATACCACCCACAAGCAATCTTCGCACATATTTCAATTAAAAGTATATTATTTAAATAATATAACACAACAAAACACTAGTGGTGAAGGGTGAAATTTTTCAAAAGGCAATCTGAGCCAATACAAAAATGCCTTAACAAACATATCGCGGCCAATTTAATAGAAAACAAAAATTTAGACAAACATTAATAAACCTAAAAGGGATGCCGATATATTATAAATCGAGTTGTAGGTACGCTTTGCCACTGCAAAACACCAATACCGAAGAAGGTTTTATTGTACAAATAAATACATTTTTAACTTTGCTATAAAATAGTACAACAAATTGCAATGAAAACATTGACAGTGCAGGAAGTAAACGTGCTAAAGAATGTGTAGCTGTTAGGTTAGTGGCGTCTGTTCGCTTGGTCGCTTGCTCGCTCGCATGGAGAAATAGGCCGGCGGTACACTATCGTGTACCTAGCCACATGCTTACATTAATTATTCGCCTTGTACGTGAATGCGATTTATAAAATGTATCTGAAAGACAAGACCTCGACATTGCTTGTGTTATATTTATATGAATCCGCCTAATTGAGCAAATAAAAACATACGATTACAGATGTACTATATATAATTCATGTAACAGATCACTTCAGTAATCAAAAAAGTGAGCAACTATTCGCACACGCGATAGTCGCCAATGAGCAGTCCGCCTTATATCTGCACACATATGCAAAAAGTACTTTAGCATCGCGTGGTTGGCGCACACGCTATTATATCAGTTTCACCACAATTTAGTTCGAAAGTTGCTAGAGTTAGTGCGACCGCGCGAAACGGTATTCACTACACACAACTATGCGCCTAATTGCATTTATACATCTAATGAGCGTATTATTTCCAATAGAACAATATATTAGTGATTCAGAAATTCTGTCGCGTGAAGTGATGTGATTTAACGCTGTGATCGGAGCGTTTTCTCCTGGACAGCTCATTTTCTAGTTGTTTTTCAACAAATTATTAGATTGCATGCCAACAGCGTTACCGACTGCTGGCAATGGTTTTGAAATTAATTAACCATTTACACACGTTTCGCAAATGAAAATGCAACGATGCCGTGTAAGGAATGTTGATTGCCCCGCAGGCTACAGTTAAGCGGCGGTCGCAGAAAACTGTTTAAACTTCATCTAGAACAAAAACAGTCAGTTTTTAAACGAAGTGAAAATTAAATAGGTAACTACTATTTACTTTTAGGGCGGGCGACGTCAGTGGGCGGATTTGTTTTACTTTTTGTGCGGCGCGTGCGTGCCGCCGCCTTCGTTAAAACCTTCGTTCTAATAAACTGTATTAAAACGATGAGAGTAGTTTCATACTTCATTTTTATATTAATCTAAAATTTTCACTTCGTTTATTTCTAGAGTGTGATTTTCCTATTATAACCATCTAGAAAATTTATTGATATATACCTGTAAGATATAAATATTTGGATACGAATTTGGAAAGGTTTTTTATAATTTTAAAACCTAATTAATTAAAAAAGCCAGTTTGTCAAGAAAAACGTTTTCAACTTTAAATAATAAAGGTAAAGATGATAGCGAACTATAATATAACAATACACTAATTGCGTTAAGTCGTTTCTGGACATATTTCCATGTGTGAACTAGTCTCATAGCTTACTCAAATAAAAATACGGATATTAAAGTTCCCCTTTTAAAAAACTTCAAAATCTTAATGAACTTTGTATATCGGCTTAAATGCAGTCTTGTGGAAAATCAACAATACTTATTATTATAAACACAGAAGCGTGTGACAAACTCATAGTTAATTCGCTCCACAGCGTGAAGATCGTCCAAATCTCACGGATAGAACACACGTGGTCCGAGTGCACATTATAAAAATTCTTTCCAAAAGTACGACTGGTCATTTTATGGGCACGTATAAAAAGCGTGTACGTTGCGAGGGGCCCCGTTGCGTCACCATGAGTGTCGAGAAAATTTGTATAATTACACGGTGTCGGAGCCGAGCGATTAGCGATTGGCTAAATACACCCGTAGGACCTAGAACTCCTAAAAATATTTTATATGTGATTAAGAATATTTTTTTATTATGAATATCGACCCAGGAAACGGTATCTCAGAGTATAAATATATACACACACCCAGTCATGCCTTTTATCCCTGAGGAGGTGAGCAGAGGCACAACTAGTGCACCCACTTTCCGCCGTGTGTATTTCATCCCATGATGTGATTGGGGGCGTCAGTAAATATATTGTTTTTTTTTAGATAAAATATTTTTATTTCTACTGCTTTAGAAATATTAATGGAATAAAATCGGTGTAAGTAATATGTAAATTAATCAAACCGGTTCCTTTGTTGTACATATTTTTAATTTAAATAAACTAGCCTACACATTATTAGTACATACTTCTATGTTATATGTATCCATTCGTACCTAAAGGAGTCTCATAATAAATAAAATGTACCATTGGTTTCTTTTTTATACTGTTGAATAAATTGGACATCAATTATGATAATAACTGAAAATTTCCATAAGTGTATTATATTTTCTATTTTCCCATAATTCAAGGTGAACTTAAGCATTCGCCAGGCATCATCGCGGTGTGATAACGCAGCTTTGAAATAATCTATCACTACTGTTCACCCACCGTCCCTACTTTATAAAAATATTCTTATAAAATACGGCATAGGTGCTAGAGAAAGCAAGACAAAGCTCTAGTTAAATAAGAACGAAAACAAAAAAACACGATATAACTAAACGCGCTAAAAAGCGGAAATTAATTAACAACCATGTTAAGATTTAGTGAACAAATCATATTATGTTGTATAAAATCAAGTGTTAAAACTATTGAATATCCGAAACAGTTAAAACTAAATACTAAATATCCGAACAGTTAAAGAATCGTAAGTTTCTTGCATTACCGCTGCCGCCCACGCTTTACGCCAATCCATAAATAATACAGGGTCATCGTGCCGACAACAAACCGGAACGTAGATTCAAGTGTCGACTGTCGACGGTAAAAAACTAGCCTCCACACTATTTGTACATACTTCTTTGTTATACGTACATCTTTACATCTGACTTTTTGTGACATTAATCCGGATTTTATTGTACTTCGAAGTGATAATTGAACTAGGTATTCGAGGTCATTTAAATATTGTGTTAATAAATGTAACAAGAACACGTCTTTACCTCCTGCATCATGGCTAAATCATTCACCAATAAAAAAAAAATCCCTATAAATCCTGGTTTTGTATTTCTAATTTTCATATTGGAGTTTAGTGCGAATTAGTGCGTGTGCGTGAGTGTGTTTCTGACTGAAAGTGTGATATTGTCTCTGCGACGAATTCTCTTAGAGCAGTAGTAGTGGCATTAGGGCGTGTAAAATTAAAATTACTTTTAATACACCAGAGATTCATATTGCGAAAGAGTATAGTTTCAGTGGTATTTGTCTAAGAATAGTATGATGGGTTTTTGGTCAGTTAATTACATTTGTTTTTTTACTACTTTGTTGATATTAAGGGGCCTCAGTTTTGAATATGATAAGCTGAATCTCTTATTTAATTAAGCATTTAAAAATGAGATGTATCTCGTCGAATGAATTTTGAATTGAAAAAATATATGGCAAATATATTTAAATAAAAAATAACGAAATACAAGTTTGAATGTTAGTCGCAAGGTGCAAAATGGAATTAATATCACATTTAAAATACACGCTCCACTCAAAATGATTATCATCGACTTAAACAATACTTCATCAATACTGTAATTTCAATAATAATATTTATCGTAAAGCTTGTGTATTGTAGATATAATATTATGTAATGGTAATACCGAGATAATGTTTTAGATTATTAAATTTTTTGACATCGATGTAATTTGTGGGAACTCGAAAATTTGTATGCTATATTTTAATTCTAGCAAATTTATGCCGCACATCGATAAACTATAATATATAATTATTTAAAAACGCATCACCTGACATTTTGAAACTGTATTTAGAAGTTAAATAATCAAGATATAAATAAATAATTTAAGAGCAATTTAATTTACATTTAATTAAATTACGTTACGCTTAATCAAAGTAAAGTGGAGTTATCTTGATATCAAAGAAAAGCTAATATGATTAAGTTAAAATGTTCCAAGTAGTTGTTTTAATATTACTACGATTACAACTTACAGACTCGGATTAACATTTTCTTATCATCAATGCAGTAGGTATCTTTAGTACAACTTATTTATAAATCTTTAATTATTTGTAATGAATTTGGGGAACATTTTGACTTTGAGAACATGTGAACATTGAGGCATTCTAGCTTCTTTAAGTATAACACTTACCTTGTGTCATGGCTTAAAAGAATTAAACCTTTTGAACTAGTAATGTAAAATGTAGAGCATAATTAAAGCGAACAAATAATAGTAATGTTTTCTTATGTTTACGCGAATGTTAAACATTGAAATAAAACTATTATTCGAATTTTATATTATATTTATCTCCCGATGCGAAGTTTTGGAGACTGCGGCTTTCATGACCACGGGGAGACAGGGCGGCTGAGGTGTTGGTCGTCCGAAAAATCAAAAGTATAATATCTACTACTACTACTATATTATATACTACTACTATATTATATAATTAAACAAATTTTAAAAACGAATAATTTCGGGAGAAACTTATAATATAAAAAAGCGAGATAAAATACGCAAATTAGTTTCATTTTAACAAATAAAAGTATTAGTGCAATAACACACGAACAAAGTGTTTTTATAGTACTAGACTCTAAGAAAGTACCTAAAACATTATTCTTAGTTGTAATAAACTTAAAACCTAGAAAATTAAGTTAGAATAATATTGCTTGTTAGTCTTATAGACTACATTTTAATTTATTGCTAACAACTTAGTTCTTACAATGAAGGATAAAAAAAGAATTAGGGTATTATAATTTCATTCCTTTTAAACAGGCTTCATCTGTCTTATCTCGTATTCCTTCGCAGTGCTCATTGTAAAACTATTTCAACCATTCATATAACATAACGCAAGTAATGTAAGATCATATACCCATAAATATAACAAACTTAGAAGAATTATGAGTGCGTTGTTTTAAAAAGTTAAGGACAAGTAACTATTTCATATCGCTTTCCTGGAGATTTTTATCAAATGTGGTTGAGTCGACCCAAGCATGCTGAAGAAGTAAATATCTGTAGCGTATTAACACGTCGAGTAACACGCTAGATGTTATTCTAAATGATAAAGATTATTTTAAATCTTAAACACATTGACATAAGATGATTCATTAAAAAGCAATTTTAACAAGTTGAGAATATTAAGTTTATTGACTGAACAGTTTGTGATATTGCTATGATTCGTATTGATAAAAAGAAAGAAAGAAATAAAAACATTAATTATATAATTGACGCGGGAGTGAACAAAGAATTGAAAACACAAAACATAATAATATAAGTATTTAAATGTAAAATACGTCAACCTCACATCCATCCGCGACAATTAGGTGACAAACTAGTATATAAAATATAGTATTAATATTTATTTAATTAAAAACCAAAGAAATTGGTGTTTGTTATATTCTTCTTTCAAAACACTCTATATGATCTTACTATATGATAAAGCTTTTTCTACACGTCTTGTTATATCTATTAAAAGCAATGAAAAAGCATTTTTTTTTTAATAGTAAGTACTTTTAAAACTTTTTTTTATACTTTGTTATAACTTTACAAGTAAACTTTTTATAAAATAATTTATCCCGTCACTACGCGATACATATAACCATCCAAAAAGTCTATTAAAGCTGAGCATTTAGCCTTACCCGGCACTTCAGTCCTGCAACTATAACTCAAACAAAACTCATGTTAAACTACTCGTCAGTGTCTTATAAAAATATATCACCGCACTGAAATACTGTACTAGAGTTGGGAGTAACGAATTTTTCTTCCTAATTACTTGGTGTCACGGCGATTGTGCAGGAAATGCTCCGGCACCGGACAAAGGACTCGGGGACGTTCATTAATAGGATCTTTCTAACTGCAATTTCGCTGAATAAAACCCGTCCGTTCCTCGTTGGAAATATTAATATCGGGCAAGATTCAACCCGCCGCGTTAATAGTTATAATTTGTTTGTTTTTGCCAAAGAAAACTCGATCGCGCTCATGTTTTGTTGCGAAGGGAAATGCGATAAGTACGGGTTGTTTCTACAATGTTTTTTGCCTTTGCCTTTTCGTTTAAGGATTTGTGTTATTGCGCTTTGCTTACTACGTTAGCTATTTTATTGACTGCTTTTTGATAGTATAATATTGTAACCGCGAAAGAGTTGTTACAAGTTTTATGATACATGTAAATAAGTGTAACGTATGCACTCATTCTTTGTTATAATATTTTACAGTACCTCTATTATTCATTCTCCACGTTTTATTTACTGTACCTAATTATGTTTGTCGTCTAAATAAAAAAAAATTTTTACTCTTTTGTGCTGTCGGTTGTGATTATAATGCTACAAGAAAGTATAAAGACTTCTCCCATGGAACCTTAAGGAGCTTTACCGAAGTCATATTCGACACAATAAAAATGGAACTTGATTTTTAAATTCTCTTTCAAAGTATGGAACACTTTTTAAATTTTCCTTTTTTGTTTAACAATTGTCTCTGACTCTGTAACAATAGACTTAAGGATCAAGCTAGACCCATTATTGTGTCTACAAAAAATACGTCACAGAGGGAAAAGAGTGGAAAATTGCTTCTTTATGATGCAGGTAATGAGAAAAAATGGTACAGGTCAGCGTAAAGAAGGCAGATTGTACATAAGCTTATTAACTTTTAACCTTTCTTTTGCGTTACCAACAAAAAATATTTCTGATGGCTTTGTTACGCCTCCCTTGTAGGTTTAATATTCTGAATTTCATAATTCTCTTATGAAAGACTAGATAAAAGAGATAGGAAGCCATGGAAAACTGACAGCGGGTGCTTTACTCACTTATTACCTCAAAATACTTATTATTACTTACCTTTTTGCGCTGTATTAATTAACTTTTACATTTTTTTATCAACGATTGTATTGTAACGTTTGTAGCGAATAGAACATAAAGCGTTTAATTTTATTTGAAAGTATTAGTTATACTTAAGGTGCTCACGTATATTAATTAAGTCTTGGTGAAACGTAATGCGTCGGTGTGGCTATCATTATAAGCTAGCATCAAAAAAAATATTTAAGCAAATGTTTTTTATTTTCTCAAATTTAAGAAAGTTATTGTAAATTCGCCTATATATACTATAGATACTGATTCGACAAATAGCTATAAAAGTCATAACTTCAACTGAAGACAATACTAACTCGCAAGTAATGAAGTAAGTTATACTCTGAACTAGACATCGTCTGTACAATATTCCTATGGGGAGAGAGTTTTAAAAACTCTTAGCCACGAAGTAAAGGTACAAACTCGCCAAACAAGCGGAAAGATCCTTCGGATACTGCTCTGACTTAAAATATAAAAGTTACTTATCAGTAGGTTTAGTAACTGAGGTTAGAAGTAGTCTAAGGGCTTGTTTCACAAGTTTCTACTATATTTTATTTGATAATTATCGTAACAGCTAAAATAGGTAGTAGTCATTCGTTACCATTTATCTAGGAGCATAGATGAAGTGAGACTTTTGTATGTTGGGCACGCCACGATAGCGGCGGTAAGTCCCCTCTTCGAGGTGTGGCTGACGAGACGTCACGGCGTCCTCTCATTCCGGACGACGCAGGTACTGACCGGTCACGGCTGCTTCGGCAGGTACCTGTATCGGATCCGGGTGGAGGATACGCCCGCGTGTTTTACTGTGCGGATCGGCCGGAGGACACGGTGGAGCATACGGTGGAGGTGTGCCCAGCTTGGGCTGAGCCCGCCGTGTTCTCTCAACGGCCATCGGTGGCGGAGACCTCTCGCGTCGGGGCCTGGTAGAAGCCATGCTCCGGGGCGAGAGAGGGTCGCAGTCACCTCCTTCTGCGAGACGTGATGCTCGCAAAGGAGGTGGTGGAGCGGATACGGCGCCAAAGCGCCCAACGTCCCATCCGCCACGGCAGACGCACAAGACGCGGGCGTCGAACGTCTGCTGAGGATCGTCTCCGTAGGCGCGGACCGTCGGGTGACGAGCATTGGGTAGCCCGTCGCCCGAAACACCCCAACGGCCCGTGTGTTCGGCGTAGTGTTCCACGCGCGCCTCGAAGAGTGTCAGAGTAATTTGCGGGGCCCTTTAGGGCCGGTGCCTGCCTAGGTCTCAATGCCACCGGATCTTGGACTAGGCACATAGGCAAGGATGGAACACCGTTGTTTCTTAGTCGTTAAAAGTCTGACACGCCCTCCCGCCCATCCCAAGGCGGGAGATAGTCAACTGACGATTTAACTACGTAAAAAAAAAAAAAAAAAAAAAAAAAAAAGACTTTTGTATGTAGTTGGCTTATACATTTATATGACATTTATTCAGAAGTGTTGAACAGATACTAAAAATCAAAATTTTTAATTTTGGAAAACAAGCTGCAAGAATTTACTAGAATTTAGAGTGCTATTTATGTTTTGTACAAGTTTCCAGTTTTGAAATAAGGGTCGAGTTTTCAAAGAATGATAAACAGAAAATACATAAAATAAAATGATTATAAAAATGAATATTTACATACGATATATATAAGTGATTTATAAAATTCAGTAAAGAATATCTCACAGTCTATATATTAGTAGTAACAAAGCCAAAAATACTATCAGAAATACAAAGAGGAACAAAGCATAAAATGTTTTGCCGATCAGAGTCCCCATAAGTGCATCGCGCTAAGAGCCTAGTCCCATGTGTACGAATTGAAATGCTTTTTTTGATTGCGTCGTATTGGATCCACGATGCCGATTTATAGGGGGAACGGTCCAAAATCGTCCATCGTTTTAATCACCATTTAGTGCAATGGCCAATACTAAGTACTTTTATATTCGTTTACTAATTGACATTATGTACATGACTTAAACATCAATTCTTAATTCATACAACAAGAGTAAGACTAAAGCTTTTTTCAAAAATGTTATTGTATTTATTTTTGTCGTATTACAGATATTATGATTCTAGGTGCAACATATGTAATGTTTTTATTGTTATTCTCACGCAATATCGCATTTGCCTTTTAGCACTTAGTTCCATCATTTTGTTAGCATTCGAGCCATTGTGACTTGCAGTAAAATCCAATATTTGTATTTGATGCCGGGCTACAAATCTCATTTTGAAACCTGTGATATTCATGATATCTGGGAAAAACGTTCGCAAACATTCAAATGATCGACCATTAACGGAAATATTGGTTTATGTTGGAGCAATAACGATCCCCGATATGGAAACTATTGTAATACCAAGGAACTGGGCGCACAGAGTTCAGTACCGGCCGAATTTACCGATGTGTGTATTGGTAATGTGTTCCTACATTGTTATTATTTACTAGTTTCTAGTGAATATAATCAATTAACTACATTTAGCAAATTGTAAACAAATGTAACTATAGGATTTATACAACTTATTATATTTTCTTCTTTGGATTTCGGATAATAAATTAAGCCTGAAATAGACATTTCCTTTATCCATTAAATGCATGAATTTGTGATTAAGATAATATTACAAGTTGTGTAAATATTCCAGTCATTTTATGAATGAAAAAAGGTGCGACTAGTAATAGCGGTGGTGTCGGAAGGATAAAAGAAATATGAGATCGCCAGTTATCTCGGCCGTTGAGCCAGTGAGCGGAATACAGCACTTGAGAAAGACTTAAAAATTTCATATAAATCGTCGGACAAGTAAAATATTAGTTTTATACGATGTTTTTACTTTCATTTTCTCGCGTTAAATCGCGATAGTTTTGTTGTTTTACCTAGCGCAGCTATAACTCATGGAACAATGGCGGCGCAAGCTTGTCCAGAAATAGCCGCGAAAAACAAACATGCGGCCGCGGACTACGGCCAGCGCGGGCTCCCCGCTCGTGTGTGCTCCCAAACATTTTATAATCTTTACACACCAAACCAATTAACGGATTAGTACAACATTGCGTTTCATACTATTATTCTACTAAGTACGTTTGCGTTCACACAAACTATCTACACACATATTATGTACTAAAACATAAAAAGTGTTGCTTAAAACATCTCGTTACGATTGGAGATTTAATTAATCAAAATACCATGCTCATCGAGTATTTAAAAAAACGGGTAGTGATTCTCGCTCTAAATGTTTCGAACCGGTACTAAAAAATTACACATTGTTACTAAAAACCGTAAACTGTATACCTACGCTGATTGTTTCTAAAAACAATTTAATACTCAGTTGAGCTGAACTAACTGGAGCTCTGTAACATTCCGAACTACGCGTAACTGAATCTGTTCCAACTTCATAGCTGACTGCATTGCAAATCAATAGTGCAGTAAATGCGCGAAATACACTCGTAATAACTAACTGTACCTATTAAATACACCTAAAAAGTATTTACAGAGTGACGCGAGACCGACTGTGCCCTAATGCAAGCAAATTGTCGTCGCAGCCTTCAACGTCCGGCGGCGACTATCAGCGCCAAGATAAGCGCTTAAAAGCCTCACGGAAAACGCTTTCAGCACGCTGGCTATTAGCCGGTGTTTCCATACTTTTTGCTTTGCCTCCATCTGCTGGGGTTGATTTATATCTTGCACATAAACCGTAACCTATGACCGCTTTGACTCCGCGATCGGCATCTACGTTTGTTAGCTCCCGCTTCCAGTTTTAATTACACACTTTTATTTGATGCGGCCAGATTTTTAAGCTCAAACATTTCACAAATTACAAATGTTACAGTGTCGCAGCAATTTTGGTCTGCAAATTCGTGTCGTAATGTTTGTCACAACCAGCTGCGAATAAAATACAGGTAGATTTTTAAAAGAATAAGATGATGTAAGGACAATCTAATAAACTTAATGCATTAGATTAACAAAGGGCTTACACGAAACAGGAGCGAACTGAAAGGCAGAGTTCCCCTTATTTTTCTACATAATATTAAATTTTATGATTATTTTAAAAGGAGCAAAGGCTTCCCGTCGCTACACATCAAAAGAGCATACCATTGATCAGACATTTTTATTGAATTACGCTGTTGTGCCGAAATGAGATGTTTTCGCGTGTTCTTTGTGTGAGGGCTTGATGTCGAGCGGTGAGCTAGGCGGGTGTAGCGGGTATGGCGGGGGTGCGCGGCGTGGGCGACGGGGTACGTACTTGTAGCGTAATGGCGTGCACTTGCCCTGGTCAGGAAGCGCGGCGGAATGCAGTCAGTCGCGTTTGTAGCATGGCGCGGCGGGAAGCGCGGGGCGCGCGAGGGCAATGCACGCGGCGCCGGCGCAGCTCTCTGCCTTCCATTCAGTACATCTCTGGATGCTGCATTTACTTACTATTTTAATGGTTTTAAAACTCCAAGTCAGTTTGGTGCCTAGTAACCGGCTATTTGCCCGTTCTACGCGCTTTCTTTAAGACGGCTGCCAAACTTGGTATAACTTGAGAATTGCACGCGCCATTTCGTTTAAGGAGGAATTTGAGAGTCACTTACATAGTCGGTATTTTGCTTTTGCATATAACTTTAGAAATTTTGGAATTAAAATTTCATGCTTTGTATTAAATATTTTAAATTTTGCGTGCACAGTTGTAAAATAATCATTGGACATTTTAATAAGTTAAATATTTTTATGTATTAAACTCTAATCTAAATAGATCTTAACCCAAATTTACGTCTTTTCTCTATATAATAAAAGTGAGCTAATATCCGTATAATAGTCAACCTATCCTGCGAACAAAATAATTGATTGTGTTTGACTAAAAAAAATACCAACTAACAACAGTGCGCATTCACCGCGTAGTATGAGGCGGTGAAACGAGTCACTCACACACGCAACCACTAGCTACTGATGCACATCATGCAATGATACGGCCCCGTCATCGCTTTGAGCCGGCCGAGTGCCGCAATTTCACTCTATGCTGTGCGTTCGGAACGCGCGCGGGTCGGAATGCAGTCGTTATATGCACACCACTCGAAAGGATTACCCACTAGTTGGCGGCGATTAACTGGCGCGCTCGTGGTTCCCCAGCGCGGCTATTGGTTTGTTTCCGAACGTAGCTATCGTTTGAATTTGGAATGTTGTTTCTCTTTTTGAATAACACTAATTAAATTTCCTTTTCATTATTTTTATGTACTTAATAGGAAAATATCATATAATATTATTGCTCATTTTTCAACTAGATTATTGATGGGAAATAGTCCTCATATTAATTTGTTGCTATTTTTTAAATACGTAGATATTTTAATTCAGCTTATTAGGAATATGAATACCAATTATTAAGATGTCTATAGAAGTTATCAACTAACAATTTGTTTCATTGTTTCCAGGTACGTGGATGTTGTTAGAGAAAGTTCAAGTAGATTTCGTTCATTTTCGACTGCGTAAGTAGCAGATTTGTTTTTATTTTCGTTTATTTTTTTATCTTTCTCTATTAACACTAACTTAATTATAAATTTTAATTCATATCATAAAATTTATTCTAACATTCAAAGCAAAGATGTAAAACAAACTGCTATTTTAAATATCACAATTCGAAACTGATTCATGAATGATGTAAATACTTATATGTACATGCTATATATATATAACAATAGCATTTGAATAGACAAGAATCTAGACGGGCTACATACGTTTGTGATTATACGCGAAAGCTGTGAACGGAGTTGTATAAACAGAAAAGCTTTTAGAAAACCCTTAAGGTCTCAGGTAGTGCTAGAATCGATACTACTTAGGTGTCTAAATTCTACTGTTGATACCCGCTGTTCTAGCCGGGACCTAGGACACCCGTATTCATAATGCCTCCGATCTACATTTAATTTACACCTTTCACAGTAAATATGTAAATGCAAGTCCATTGTTACAGTCCGTATTAAAAGCTTGTTTTATTAGATGAACTTGTATTACGTTAGTAATTTTCAACTATTGCTTTGGATAAATTTTATTATCTTTGTATTGTTTTATCATTTTCTTATTTTTTTTTTCAATTATTATTTCAACAGTAAAATATTCTTCTATATGTCATTTAGGAATCTAATTCCGGAAAAGATAATAAAAAGTTCGAAGTCAATATTTATTTACGAGTTTGTGTTTACAAATGGCTACACGTAGGCTTGAAAGGGGCAACATTTCCTTGAAGAAAACGAAATGAAAAATATCCGTGAAATCCGAGCTGGCAATATATAGTCATCCGTGTACAAAATTTACATTTGCCGTGTAGTTTATTCCGGTAGTAAAATATCGAGTAGTGTGTCGCGGCGCGTCCCAGGTGCCGGTTCAAACGACGCAAGTTTCACTAATGTGCGGCTTAAATGATGACAGTGTTGCGGCGTGGACTCTACCTACCACCTACGGGGCGCGGGGAGCGTGGGGACGACGCCACTCCAAACTTTACACGTTTCATGTATAAATAAATAATAATTATCCAAGACACTTTTATTCGATGTTTGTTACTTATTTTTGAATTAATATATTTTTTTATATTTTTGTCTGATTTGATTGCTTGTTGTTTGCTCAATCTTATGACTTGTATTATTAAACTACAATGTTTACACATGGCTTTACATCGGAATCATCACATTAAAGATTTGTATAAACAAACTCGGAAATGACAATGTAATTTTTCCGCAACATTGCGGCTACAAAGACACCTTTGTGCAAAAGAATTTATTATTAAACATTACAATTGCAAAATTTCAAGCCCATTTTCCTTTGTAATCAAATTCGTGTCTCTCCCGGTGGGTTTCTTACAAATCACCGGTTGCTTATAAATCGCTCGGCTCCGCGGTCCGAGATTTATTTCGTTTCACAATCCCGCTCTACTCTCAGCCCCATATGTTCGGGCGCGAACCGCACTCCGGTTAAATTACGTAGTAGGTATTTGGAAACAGTGTTTAAATAGGGGGCGCCTAAATTTGTACACTTAAGTAGGGGTAATAGAGGAAGTTTGCGCGTCTTATGTAATCGAACCCGAGTTGGGACGAACAAAGTTTTTATCTGCTAACTTTAGCATGTTGCGAGTGCGGATGGATTTATTGACAGCCGACTGGTTCCAGCGACGTAGGACTTGCCACCGTACCTGCTAACGTATTGCGATCTAGTTAAAGTTTGGTCGTGTTATGGCTCGCTTTATGTGAAAGGCCACTACTAGTGTCACAATTTTAAAGTTATTCAAGAATTGTGAAGCAAAATCACCCTCAAAGATTCAGGGAAGCTAGAACATAGATCATCAAAGTCAATGTCCCTAATCTCTACTGGGTATTATAATAGTTTTAGTTTAATTAAAATATTATCATATAACATAATGGTAAGTATTATTAAAATTACCTTCATAGTTCTTCGAACAATTGCTACAAATGACGAACATTTTATACATACAAAAAAGCTATTAAATTTTCTGACTCATCCACATTACGTAAAAATTGTATCATTCTACATGTAGAAAATGATAAAAAACTTGGCAACTTGTTCTCAAAACAATTCAAGGCTAATTTTCGCATCGCGTGTTCCGACTTCACGATTATTTGACGATCGGTCATGCCCAAAGTTGCACCTAAGTTAATACATCGCTTGGTTTGATAAAACTAAGGTTATCAGTAAGAACTTCCAAATCATTTACTTAACATCATTATTTCCATTAGACAAACTTTACAATGTGTCTGAGCTTCATTGTAATATTGTTTTACCTTGTTTTATACACTACTAGTTTTTAATTACCAATAAATATTGCATTATCAGCTGCCGTCACTGAATAAATATTTATAAGAAGAAAACAAAAATACGATGTCATAAAGTTACCCCTTAAAAGGTAATTTTTGCTCAAAGGTTACATTGATGCATAATTCTGGTTTGCTAGCGTCCATTACTCAACTCATAGTTTTTACAATGTCTTAATGTCATTCATTAAATTATCGTCTCTTACAGTCATTTAGTATTCATTGAGAAACCGTTTATCAACGAAATATTTGTTAATTATTACATGTTTTTATAATTTTATGTAGAATTTGTGAAAATTTTAACTCATCGTAGCATCATATTGTCATTTACGTATTATTAGAAATTCTTACTGCACATTAATGTTTTACTTCTTCTACATTCCACATTTTTGTTGGTATTTAAAAAATATTGCTGTGTACGAATATATTAATTAAATACTATAAAACAGCGTCTATCTTCACCTTTATTATTTTCGAAAATACGAGTAATTATATTTTAAATAGTCTCGTTATTTTGATAAGAAATTTATGTTATTTGTAAATTAAGGCACATTACGATATTGGTTAAAAATATTTTACTTTGAATAAAAACGTACTAATTTTCTTGATTGAAAAGCTGAGCAAAGTGATCAGATTGCAAATTACGTCTTACTAATTACACTCAAATTGATCTCTAAATAAAAAAATAAACAAACGCAATTAGTAAACGTGTGGTTTTCTGAAATTATCGAAAAGTAATCAAAGAGAAATGTTGATTACAGCAAACCGAAGTCGTAATCGAGATACATAAAATTTTACACATTGAATGTAACCAGCTGTAACATGCGCAAATTATGTTTCTAATAAATTAAATTCGTTAAGTTTTCCCTCGGTTTTTCACGTTATCACTAATCAGTAGCGTGTTATCGTCACGGAACCAAAGCTCGGGCAGACAACGATAAAACGCCGCGATAAAGGGTGACCGAACATCAAAATTATTGATTTTACCTTTCGGCACCGTTTTTGTTTGTTTTTTTCTGTCGTTTTTTCGTGATTGTGGGTCAGAGTTGTCTAATTGTGTGTAGCTCTGGATTATTTTTAGAATTATTTATGTTTGTTATTTTTGATAGGTATTCACTGGTTGGTGTATTGTAAAGTAGTAGAGACATTTTTAAACTAATTATTCTATGTTAACATAGTTTTTCCGAGAAATACAGTCTTAGGAAAACTTTAATAAGGTTTAAACTACACTAGGAATTGAAATCCGGATCTGCCACTTAAGATAGTTAACTCCACTGTATTATTATGTTTACCCATAAAGGTAACGAAGCTTCTTATTTCAACAGTATACTTTTAATGAAAAATATTACAAATACACTTTTATAGTCACTTCTAATGTTGTGTTGCGACGTATCCTAAAGCATTTTGATGCTGATATATTTTCTCTCCGATATATGTCGTTAGACTTGACTTCCAATACTTTATTTATTATTTTAGTTTACAACCATTTATGATATTTTTATGTATTCTACTTTCATACTTTGTGTATAAAGTGTTTTACCTTTAGCATTAAATCAGATATTGGTGTTATGCAACGGAATATAACCTAATGACATTAAGGCCTACTGCACTGACATATTACATAAGACTTGTGAGTTGTCAATATATATATTTTTTGTATATTTACTATCAGTGACAGTTGCTTTGCCTCAGTCCTAATCAACTCACCTTTAACAACTAGAGTTCATTAACAACCGTCACAAAATGTACTTTTCAAATTTTGTGTTTCATTCTGGCAACCTCCGTAACCTGTCATAGTTTTAATAAGATTATGGATACTGGCATTTTGCCATTTTCCTAGTTTTGACACGACATGTAACTATATTCTGATCATAATAATGTTTAATACAATCGTGTACTCTAATGGTGCCACAAAACTTAAACACTTAAATTTAACAAGTATAGGTACGTTAAGTAGTAAATAAGCAAAATTCGCGAGCGTGTAAACAGTTATCCGAAGTTCAAGTAGCAACTGATACCGCGAACAGTGCTTACAACACACGTGTAAGCCCAACTACAACACAAACTCAAATCCGCGGCCGCCCCGCAAACCCCGCTTCGTAATGTACACAGATGCGACTGCTTGCGTCCGCACTATTTATTTTCACCTTGATATCATATAGAGGTGATACAACGTCACCATATGTCATGATTGTATTTATAAGATTTTGGTGTGACAATTTGATATCATTTATTTTACCCGTAAGTTTATGATGGGCGAGAAGGTGATCGGAAATCTTGTGACAGCTTATTGAAGCACCCACCAATATTATATAATTGGAATTTTATATATATATATATTTTCAAGTGTGCCCAGTTACTTTGTAGCTAAAGTAATGACTTTTTTACTTTAAATGGTTCATTTTCGCATCTCTTATTTTTTGTTTACCATTATCCAACCACACGTGGCGCCTATTTAATGTAATTTAATTGCAGTTGTATCTTGTAAAGATAATAAAATCCACCTGAAATTTAAACTATAATTTTAACATTGGCGTACATAATATAAAAGTCCCGTGCCAAACCGACCCACTACTAGGCAACGGCCTTTATTAGTTCTCAGAACTTTGGATCGGAATATTGTCGTATTATGAAATAATGCATAGCTATTTGACGTATTAATCATTCACACGCAATTTCAATTATTGCACAAAGCAAATTACTGTTTATTATCGGAATTTATGTACCGGCACAAAACTGATTTATTGCAATACGGAATTACAAAGAAGCTAATTTGAGCTATATTTTAAGTTGAATACAGTTTCGATAGTCTCCGTGGCGAAAAGGATGACGAGACCGCTATAAAACATGGGCCTGCAGTTTCGATCCTGAACAATTCTTATACACATATAAAGGTTATTTTTGCATTAACTTCTATTAACAATATTACCTGGTACTTTGATGAAATAATTCATGAGTTTCGGCAAAAAATAAACTCCGGCATTCAAGGTTTTTATACAAGATCTTAGCGCTAAATTTCGTTCTACGCTCATTCACATAATTCCTAATAATTTAGGCCTGATAGGTGGACATATTATTATTCGCTTATACCGAAAACCGTTTAATAAGTAAGATGCTCACGCTTAAACTTACCCCTAAAACTGACCATTCCCGCACTTTGCGTGGGGATTTCGCGCATGCTTGCAACTTACTTATCGGCCGACGCCAATTGTTTGCTTAGGTAATAGACTATCATGGGCTTAACGTAATCTGGACACGGTTTTATTTAGAAACGTTAATTACCCGTTAAATTTCACGCATAACCGATAAACTTAATTAATTTGTGTAAATTGAACTTTTGATTAAACGTAAATATTTGTGAATTGTTGTACACAGTTGCGTGTGAACAATTTGTTTTTAAATGTTTTTTTGTTTACAAGATATTACGTATTCAGATGTTTACTTGAAACCGTACATTTCTTATCGATTCAATGTGTTTATCTTAATAACTCTATCAGCTCATTTATTGCTAAAGATTATAGCCTTTGATAAATTCTATATTAACTCAGTTGTAACATGAACAATATTTTGTAAATTCTTGGTGAAGGTTTTTGTTATACCATTACAATGTAAATATACTATCTTATAACAAATATATTTCTTTTCCTTTGGAATCTAAGAGAAACTTTACCAATCATCTTTATAATTTGAAATGGATTCATGCACAAAACAATAAGGTTATTTTTAAATTATATTATAAAAAAAAATACAGTCGAATTGAGAACCTCCTTTTTTAAAGTCGGTTAAAAAGAATATATTTTCTGTGCTGTTGTACGATCCTACTACTACTATTTGTGTTATTACATTTTGATTATTTTTCATTGTACGTGTAACATATTTCTAAAAAATATATAAAAATGTAGAATTTCTTTACCCGACTACGGCGAAGCGAAGACGCGGAATGATTTCAACACGCTATATATGTAGGTATGTCTCTGTTTTAGGTTCCACTTTAGCATCGGTCCTAGAGGGTTGATTTTGACGTGTGACTTCTTTATTGTGAATGGTTATAACGTATATATTTTCAACCGATTTCAAAATAGAAGGAGTTTCTCAATTCTTGGTTGATTTTTATGTGTTAAACGAAAAAAGATTTACACATAGTTTTACAGCATTTTGTTTTAAAAACCGGAAACCCGACTATGGAATAAAGTAACTGAAAAACACGAATAATATCCAGAGTATAACTAAACCGACGTCGCATTCCACTATATTAATAACAATTACGGTAATTTTCTGTATGTGACGCTACTACACCTAATAGTAAGTGGAGTGGGGTCCAATAGAATGTCGACTGACGAGAGATGATTACCCCTCGACAATTGACAAAATTATGCAGGCCCGTCGGAACCGGATATGCACAGGCTGATCTCGGAACGCGACTCACTTAAGTGGGCACTATTGCGGGCTTTAACACATTGTGTACGTTGATCGTTATCTGGGCGGATATAAAATATATCCTACCACCAGCAAATATATTACATATATGTATTGTGTTACAATTTACAAATGGAAACGACTGCGGAAAAACAACGCAAATAATAACAATGTTATTTTTGCCAATAGAACAGTTGCAACTGACACCAACCATTACTACCAAAATATATTTTCGCTGTTACGCGTTTTTAATTTCCGGTGTATACAAAACTAAAAATAATAAAATTGTTGTATTCGACCCGTCCCAAAACAAACAAGCGACAATAGCCCTGACACTTTAAATAATAAATCCATATAGTTGTTTTTTACGAGGACATTGCGAGTTGAACACCTGTCCGAAATATCCCGAACGTGTGCACAGTGTATTAAATATTCAGTTATTTTTATTCAAATAAACGCTTGAAAATGATCAGCGGGCTGAGACCTACTAGACTGGTCAAGGTCGGAAACACATGTCTCTATTTTTGGGAATTCATATTTATAATATACTCTCTATATCCTTTAGGTAAATTATATAGTAGATATTCAAACCAATTTGGAATGTTAAAACATGATTTATCTATTGGTAAACGTACAAGCAAGTAAGCTTTTGTATAACGTCGGTAAAACAACATAATTTCTAATATAAAACCAAACTAACCGATGTAAATATAAAATTTCCCGTTCGCATTTGAAAACTTTATTTGAAAGAAGTGCACTATTTAAAATGTGTTACAGTAAATTTGCGGGGCCATTTGCGCGTTCGCCTGCAGACACTCGGCAGCCCTAATTGTGCGAGCGTAGAATCGAGACATGAATACCAGAATTACCTGTGGGCTATTTACTTACTGACGTTATTCATGCAGCATGCGTCCTGGCTCGAATGCCGTCGAAAATTATATCTCTCACTAGAAGTGACATGTTTGTAGGTTTCGGTCACTCTGTCTCAACGTTGAATGCACGAGTAATGAAACCTTCTGCCTCACTCAAATGTGAAGTCTGTTCCAGAATCTGTGTCCGCGTCTTGTGAATTTTTGTTGTTGATTGTAGAAAACTTAGATGACTTCGTTTTTCTAAAAAGTATTTTGCAACTATTGTAATTAAATTCATTGTATTACCCTACATTTAAACTTTACTGCGGTGGTAAATTTACTTAAAAACGGCACGTCTGCCAGCGGTTATTTAAATGTTCTCCGTCCCATTGAAGTCGTAAACCGATGCTAATCTCTTTTGAAAATAATTTTCATTCATGTTTACAAACATTCATTTGATGCTCGCCTTTTGAACTCTTGGCCGAGTTACGATTAAAACTTGCACTGATAGGTAATCACAAAACAATCTTAAACCCTTAAGTTGTTAAACAGCGCCGCAACAAGGCCCGGCCCATCAATACATTTGGTTAAGCTTCCCTTAACCAATTAATTAGCTGTTATGAAGATCAAAGCACCAGTTTGCGTTGTGCGCTAAGCCGCCGGCCCATTCAACTTAGTAACAAGGCTGACAGTTTGAGGTCTCCGATCCCCCCAATACAATGTACACTGTGACTTCTGTCGATCAACTACGTATCTTATTTCGCACTGACACCACAGATTTGGGTCGACCGTAATCGAATTAGACACGTATGTGCATAGATATAGGGTAGCAGTTACCGTGTAATGACGCCACAACTTTGTCGACAATGAAAGTTTATCCGTTTTATTAGCGATCCACGTTGAATAAATTTATGCGATCTTAATAGTGTTTAGTGGGGATAAAGCGTTTGGTATCGGTGAGTCGAAATCTGCAGTGATGTCGCGTTCCGCGGCCAATATTGGAGTTAATCTGTTATCGGTAAGGAGCGAATGTTCGAATGTTAAACAGATCCGTCGGATTGCCACAATATTTGTTCGGTGAGTTTATCCGAAGCGATGTTGGCAACTTGTTACTATTTGTAGAGTTGGTAATTCCATTCGATATTGTGAATTCTTTGAGCAATGTTTAGATTTTAATAAAGAATTTTAAGGTGCTAACTTTATTGAAATCCACGTTATTAATTTATTACAGAAATCTTAAGTAGCGAACCAGATTTCTTTTTATGTGTGCTTAAACACATCCCACACCGACATAAACAAATCATTCCGTTATAACTGGCGCTCTATTCGTGAAAATTGCTGCTTATTTAATAACGAAATACGGTCCCTCAAATTAAAGCTGGAAAGAAATTGTTTACTCGGAAACATTTTTTTTTTCAGAGAAATTCGGATCATCCTTACTGTTGTTACAGAACTCGGGACAAAGTGTTGTCAAACGAGAAAATTGGTTTATTGGATTCGTCCCTTTCGGGCCCGTTAATTGCAATGAACGGCCAATTTAGGTATCATAGCAAATATACCTTAAACTAATGACTTAAAATTGTTGACTTTAAGGTATTCAATTTAGTAGCAGACGATCGTTTTTGTGGATATATCTAAATCGAAAGGGAAACAATTTTCATATGTTCTTTCTTTACATATTTCGTTATTAGTATTTAGAAAATATAATTAAGTAAGATCCGTTTTGTTTTAATATAAGTTCTCACTGAATTTTAGATTGTGAAAGGTAATTAATACTAAATTGACACACCTTATTGCATGCTGTCATTACCTTAGTGTGGTTGTGCATTTAGCTTGATTTACATTTGTATAATCCTTTTGTAAATGTTTTAATGTAACAATTGTTGGTAATCCAAAATAAAATAAAAAAAAAGGACTTTCTTTATGTAATTACGTATTTTATTTTTAGTATTTAGAAGAGGCAGCTTGGCTAAAAATTTTCAATTTTAGATTATTCCTTTAGTATTTATGTTTGAGTTTAACTTTGAACAACAACAACAAAACTGTAAAATTGTACGGTTAGCTTTAATTTTGTATCCAATAATAAATCCAAATAGCTTCATTACAATAAAACATAAAAATCAATAAAATTAAGAACACGCACCAAACTTCATACTTGGAACTTCATGTAACTTACATATCTAAATTAATTTGTAAAAAAAAAGAATAATCTGATAAATATACTCAAGAAAGTAATTTTCCTGTGTATGAAACGAAATAAATCATACCTATGACAAACAAAAAAATACAAGTCTAATGACAACATTATATTATGTATCATTCGTTATTGTTGTACGAATTTGATAGGCTTCCAGAAAAATCCACGAAAAAACGACATTGTTCTTTGAGAAATGTTGGTATTAAATTCGCAAATTACTAAGATTTCCTTATCATGCTACGTTACCTTGCGATTATTTGATAAAATATGTACATATTACCTTACAAATACAAGGTTAAGTTCTGTATTAATACACATAGCCATTTTACATTTGTAATAGTTACAATTTTTATTAATTAAATAAATGATTGGCAATTTTAATTTTTCTGGAAACTTATTTGCAAAAATAAATTTTAAAAAATACTATGTCTAAAAAAAAGGTTGATATACTCTCAACTAGTTGGTCAAAAGCTGTCAAGTTTTGGGAATGGACCCAGACCTGGAAATAATAAGTCTTCTGAGATTCAAAAAGTCACTCGCGATTTGCCCGGGGTTGGAAATTATACTCAAAATTATAGTAGGCCTCAATTCAATTATTGATAAAACACACTTGTTAAGATTTAGTTTACAATATGCTTCAATGTCTAGAAAATCAACAACTAAAAATCTATTAATATTAAAATAAAACTATATGATTACAGGAGGGACCACAAAAGCTGCAGTTTCCGAAACGTTGGTAAAAAATTTATAACATAAAAAGCACGATAAAATCCGTAAAATAATTTTATTTCAATGTCTTACATTCTTGTAATTATAACAAATCATTATCTGTAATTTTTTATTGATGTGCTGTATTGAGTCTTCATTAAATTTGTTCCACACATAAAACACTAATGTTAAACAAATAACTAGCGGATCCAATTCATTTAAATTACTGAGATGAAAATGGTCCAGCCCTTCCATCTCTTTATAATTCACATTCGCAAATTTCATTTAGAAAATATTTAGTTCCTTCCAGTAAGAGGTACAAGGCCTCGTCGGCTTATTCCGGATATTGAAGCACGTAATCTGGCTACAATGTGTCTCCACTAGCAATTTATCGAACGATGAATGGTTCCGCCATTATAGCCAACCCTTAACCTTACTTATTAATATCTACATAATTTATTGTAAATTGCATTCTACATGGTACCAACGTGAGTTACGAGTGGATTTGACATAAAAAACCTATTTATTTGAATTATGATAATAATTATGTTGACTTATTTTGGTATAGTGCAAGCGCTCGTTTTTGCGTTATTTCATCACTCGCATGTAAAGGATAGGATCTACCGTTATTATCCTTTGAAAATTAGTTTTTAGCTTATAGTAGCTTGCTCGAAGATTCTTCCGTTCTTTTTGTAGATATAATTGCTAGAATACCCGCTTTTGGAGATCAATGATTTTATGTATTTGTCGATTGACTTCAATAGATGTCCATTTTGAAAATTGTTGACACAATATTACATTAATAATGAGTTATATATAAAAAAGGACGATCAAATATAACCCTAAACCGTTTCGAATTATTCTCTTTAATATTCCACGGTTAGCTCACAGTAGTATATCTGTACTCATAGCTAGCATTAAATAACAAAACAACTGTACCGCGAAGTTACTAGTATTTAAATAGTCGCTTTCAAAAATAAATTCCCCGAGCCGATAGGACGTGGTGATTTAGTACGAGAGCTCCTGACGAGTGAAAGATACCATGCGCAAACATTTTATATTGTGTTAAGTGTTGTTAACGTATAACATTTAACATTCGCCGCAGTGGTCTAGTGTATTTGAAGATCGGGCAATTACATTTGATGATTATTTTTAAACTAGATTTGCTCGTGGCTTTGCCCGCGTGAAGGAGTTTTCCGGGATAATTTTTTTCCGACTTACTTGATAAGTATCGTTATATTATGATCAAATTACACAAAATCATTATAATTGTAGCCTATGTGTTATTCTGATGTATAACCAATATTACTATAAAGTTTCATCCAAATCCGTTCAGTAGTTATTGCGTGAAAGAGGAACATCTATACATTCATCCTCACAAACTTTCGCCTTTATAATATTAGTAGGATTTAGATATCACTTGTAAGTATTATGTAACTGAAGTATGTATGTTATGTTATATAAAAAATATCTGTAATGTAACGCAAATAAATATATTTTACTAATAAACAACATTAACTTGCCTTGCTATCCAGTTTCCTCTACCACACAAAATCAGTACGAGAGACTCGGTGTCATTGTAAATATAAGGTGGCCCCTTATAAATATAAGGGGCCTTAAATCCAAATTCCCGTTGTTTATATTAAAAGGTAAAAAATAAACCTCAATACCACGTTGTGAATGTATAACAAGGTAACAGACATTCACATATATTTAACAAAACACCAAACCCGCAATCCAAGCGTAGCAAATATTATGATAATGTGACGAGAAGAGAGGAAATTACATTACGTTTAACTATGAGAGGCCGCCAAAGACACGAGCTTGTATGCGGGGCGCATGCGTCGCGCCTGCATAATGCAACTGACGAACCGACCCGCTGCCCTTCCGTTTCCTGCGCAGAATTAATTAGCTTTTATAACAATTTAGACGTTATACCTCATTACGATGGAATAATAATAATAATAGTATCAGCCCTGTATTATATACTTGCCCACTGCTGAGCACGGGCCTCCTCTACTACTGAGAGAGTTTAGGCCTTAGTCCACCACGCTGGCCTAGTGCGGATTGGTAGACTTCACACACCTTCGAAATTTCTATAGAGAACTTCTCAGATGTGCAGGTTTCCTCACGATGTTTTCCTTCACCGTTAAAGCGAACGATAAATTCACAAAGAATACACACATGATTTTTTAGAAAAGTCAGAGGTGTGTGCCCTTGGGATTTGAACCCGCGGACATTCGTCTTGGCAGTCCGCTCCACACCCAACTAAGCTATCGCCGCTTATTACGATGGGATGGCTTGCTATTATTTTATTCAATTAATTATCGGCCACTTACCAACACCTTTGGTTAATTAGATATATGTGCAAATCGCGCCATTAGTGTGAGACTGATAGAGTTAGCTGCGACAAATTTATTTGTAGGTCGTTGTGAGTAGATGTAATGAAAATACTATTTTTCTGATTGTCGTCTGTAACATAAAATAATGACATAATAGTTATAATTAACTCAGAAATTCATTTTGTTACACAGAATAAGTTACAGTTATCCTACATTTCAGGTACTTTTACAATTTAATAAAATGATTAAAGATTGGTAGTGAGTGCCTATTTATTTGAGCTGGGTTTTACTAATGCCGCTCGACGCTTATTGGAGTTTCAGTTCAGTTTCATAGCAATTTTTCTGTGAAGAGACTCACGTGTGCGCAAATGCAGCAAAAGATTTCCATATTGCATATTTATTTTTGAACTTTTATCTTATTAATTATAAATGCGAAAATACTTGAAAATATTTTTAAGTTTGTTAGAAGTAATCGCAGTACCTAACAACTAAATTAATTCTGATGAAATAAGATATGATGAACTCGGGTAGAACATGTTCCGGATTAAAGGGCATTTTTTTTTACAAATAAACAAAACAGTACGTAGACATAACCGGCACAAACATCACCCAATAGGTAAATATCGATATACAAACCACATAAACACAACATTATTCGAGTGATGAACCCATTTGCGCCTTGCTCACATATCCGCTTCCGTGTAAAATTAATTGGCCCGTAACGCACGGAAGGATGTATGACTGCAACAACTCATGTAAATTGCCAGTATCTTACAGCTCATTCTAAACGCTGCTCTAGCTTCTCTTATGATAGACAGAGTGAAATTTAGCGTCTACCAGCTTTATACCACCCCATATATCTTCGCTGTTGCAGCTCGGGCCCATTTCTTTCATATGCAAAAATCTTACGTGACGCAGACATTTTTCATTTATGTATGTTTAAAGTCTTGGAACAATTTCATAAATTTGTGAAACAAATTCACTAACCTAATCTGTAAAGCGGCTAAACAATTTAATAATACGCACCCAAATCTGTTTTTCCATAACATCTGCGTAGCATTGTTGGATACTAATCTAATTAACCTTAGACACGAGTCCAAATGTGTTAACGGGCGTTTCCCGAAAGCTCGGATCGGCGCGCCCGTCACGCTGAACAGGCGCTTATTATGTAAGCAATAAAAGCTGTATTCGCCCGACGTTTTATCTCATTAGCATTCATCGTGCGCTCGCGGCCGCGCGCTCCCGAATAAAGCATCTGTTAAATGTCTCGTGCTAGCTAAAACTTGCCCGTAATTATCTGTTAACATTCCCAAGTTTGACCTCGCGAAAATCTTCGGCTAAAGCGAGTATTCACAAACTCCGGTCCGGCCACCGGAGGCGTTTTACTTCCCTAATAATCGGGCTCATGGAGATTTTTAATGAAAAAGATTGTTCGCCGTTATTTAGAAAGTTGGTAAAAGGGATCCAGTTGGAAGTTTGTTTTGATTTAGTGTTGCGCACCCAACGTTGATTGTATTCTTCGCGGCGGTTTTGTATCGGTTTAGAAGTAATTAAAATTTTGCCGGACCCCGTTGATTATGCCTTGAACTTTCTAGTGACAACGAGGTAAGCTAAAATTAAATGTTTATTTTGATTTTAATAACCAAAAAAAGTTTTTTATAACCATAACCCGCTAAAAGCACTACATGTTCGTTATTAAATAATTTCACTCGCGTACATATGCTCTCTCGTTAACGAAAACGTAAAATAGGCTCGTCTAAATACTCAATATTCATTCATAAAAATTATATAATCGTGATTCGCATTCGACCCCTATATCGAGATCTTTGTGGAAGACAGCCATTCATTTTATCGATGATTCAAACCGTAGCGTAGGTATCCATTTGGTCCGCTAATGGTTTTCAAATAAACCAGTGCTATTTAATGGTTCTGAATTCATAAAAAAAGGGTAAAATGGAACTAATTGATACGTAGGCTCGTTATTTGTGTATCTTTACCCGACATTCATTAAATGAAAAAGGAAATTACAGCACCACGAGTATTGGACTTCACGAAATACTGTACTTTACATTTTTATAGACAATATATTTTATAACGATTTTCGTTCCTTTTATACCATCTTTCTCTGCGATTAGTGAAAAAGTATTCTCTCTTCAAAAATTACGTAATAATGCTACTAACATAATCATATACACCACTAGAATAAAATGAAATTAAAATCGTTATTTATTAAATAAAATGTTAATATTTTTGTTGCGCTGAAGTATATTATTAGCAGGGCCGGGTATGAGGAGTTCCTAACGCACAAAAGCTTACGCAGTGTAAACAATTACAAATTGCAGACAATAAATCACGAGGTTCGCATTTAATTAGAGACGTGGCGGAATCTTTTCGCGGCAGTGACACAGCTTTTTGTATTTTATATGCGAAGTCAGCTTCATTCGGAAGAGTCAATAAAGCGTGTCATAAGTCCACATAAATCATGACTGACAGTATAATTCGGCCCGACGTTATCATTTGAAAGCAAACTGAATGTATTTTGATAGATTCACGAAGGTATGTCCCTGCATTGATTTTCAATTAATCTTTTGTCCCCTTTTGCGTTTAGACAGATTCATTTTTCTGTGTCGCCAAAGGTTGTAAGTGTGTTTTTATTTATTTTCATTTTCTTGTGTTTGCTCGACGTGGTCTAGCCGAGATCGGCTCGGCGCTCGGATCCGCGCCCTCGCGGCCTCCTCTCATACCGACGTATGCTAAACAAACATCGCCGGATACAAACATTGAAATCGCGTGGAGTTGTTATTCATTCCTATCGATTTGTTGTCATATTTTTACTGTTGCTTCCTACATGTATAGTGTATGTGTCAACAAATAAACATTATTTATTTACATCGAACCACTCATCTGGAAAATATAAATGAAAGTCGTTCAGATGTATTATATAAATGGCAAACAATTATTACGTTTAAAATGTTAGTGTAATTTTTAAAAATATTATTTTTATATTAAATAGCACAACATTCAAATGATTTAACAAATCAAAATATTAACATTTAATCACTGCAAAAATTGCTCCGTTGGAAACCTATTAATCTCATACAGATTCAACTCTCGTTGCCATTAATCGGATATGTATTCAAAGCATGTAAACATTTTCGCGTTCATTTTCACACGGCATCGATCGTTTTTCTAGAAAAATAGATAGACTGAAGCGTCACAGTAAAAAAACCCTATTGAATAGCGCGTCTGCACCGGAACCTCGAAAAAAATCGACACAGATTCGCGCCTGTCCGTTTTATGGTCGATATGTTAATAAACAGTCGACGTGCTTTGAATAGATGAGATTACGGTCTCGAAACTACTGTAGGCGCTGCACAAAGGATTAATATACTTGGATATTTTTGCACGGAATACCGTAATACGTGAGTACATTGTTGTATTAGCATTTATACAGTTGTTTTCGTATTGCTACGTTTGTCCCCGTACGTAGTTATCTTATTTTAAAAGTATAGTTTAATTTTGATTTTTTAAATGTTCAAAACAAATCAGAAGAAATATTTTGTACTAGTTGACCCGACAGACGTTGTCTCGTCTTAACTATGAATTTGCAGCGCGCATTCTGTAAATCGCTGACAGTTATGTCAAACAATTAACAGTTATATAAAATTAATATTTTCGTTAAGTTTTCTTAAATAATATAATTTTCCGCGCAACTTTTTGTTTTTTTTTTCTTTCATAAGAACCTTCTCCGAACAATAACAAACACTACGAAAAAAAATTGAGAAATCGGTCCAGCCGTTCACGCGTGGTGGCGTGACCAAGGGAAATAGGGATTCATTTATATATATATAAACAAAAATATGCACGCAAAGTAAAAATAGTCAAAGCCTATAAGCTTCGAACGAGTTTATTATGTTATCTCAAGTTCCTTAAGTAAGACAAAAGAAACAATACACGCATTATTTTTATATTAGAAGTACAATTAAGAATCGAATGAAATTTGTCTACGACTGACTTTAACATACACCCAAACTGTACCAGACGATATAAAAAACCTGTAGACCGATCCCTGTTCTCATAAACAAATCTGTTTTTAGAAAAAATCTCGGTACCGTCTATTTATAATCAATGCATTGAGCACGTGTGGTACATTCAATGTGCATTTAACTTCACTACGAAGTTATTTCGGTCGTTTCCTTAATAGCCATGAATGTTTGCTTGTCTATGCTGAACTTTTATGATTGATCGTGGATGTGTCATTAAAGAAACTTTGTGGATAAAACAAATGAGTTTTTAATGCCTGTAATAAATGGTATATTCATTCTTATGTTAAACTACGACCCGTCCCGACTTTGCCTCGATAATAAGACATATGCTTAAATTTTTCTGTAGTATCTGTCTCAGCGCGCTTCATTGCACGGCTTTAATTCCAACAGTGGGCGACCGCCGTCGGCGCGTCGATGTGGGACCCCTTGAATTTATTTTGTCGCGCGAGTTTTATTTTGCTTTAACTCCTAAGGAATTAATTTAAATTATTTTGCCTAAGTTAATTGCCTTTATAATTTTGTGTACAATTATAATGTACACAAAATGATAAAGTCAATTAACGTATTTAATTTTATAAGGATTAATATTGTATCTGTCTATATAGCCTTCTAATTACCACTTTAAAATGAGTATAGTAAGCTATAACTAAAAGATAGACACATGCCACCGAAGACTTTTCTTTAGACTTATAAAAGTTCCAGAAACGATTCCAGTATAAATTTTTTATGTCCTTCCCATACTCTCAAATAATCTCCAAAACAAATTGCTTACAGTTTCAACTGAAAAAAAAAATCCGGAATAAAAGTCTCGCTTTTTACTTCCCAGAGATAAAAACTAGCCTATGTCCTTTCCGTCTTGGTCCGAAACTATCTCATACCAATTTTCATCGAAATCGGTTCAGTGGTGTGGCCATGACGACTCCGCACATATTAAAACATTTTCCAATATAAAAGACCCGTTATATATTTTTCCAGGAAAAAAAGTTGCCTATGTCCTGGCTCCCAAACTATCTCCATAATTAATTTAATTGGAATCAATTCAGTAGTTTTTGAGTATGGTTTTCAGACAGATATACATAGGCAGCAGGGGACTTTGTTTTATAATATGTATTTAAGATTATCATTTTTAATATGAGGGTTTTATATATTGTTATGCTGGAATTGATTAAAAAAAAATAACAAAGGAAATAAGGCTCTTGTTATTTTACATGGTCACAAAAAAAAATTTTTTTTCCTGATTTTTAAAAAATAAAAGAGAAAAATATTAATATGCAATTAATATAGATCATACGAAATAATAATTGCCATTCATAAACTAAGTTACACATAAAAATTAAATCTAAAAGTCGATTTGTTGAACAAAATTTGTATGAAGATTTCTTTAAAAATTAAAAAATAGTTATAACAAAGAAATGTGTTATATTTGAAAAACGTTATTACATAAGTTTAACTTAATTTCACTAAAAGTTTTTTTTTAATACAACAACTAGCAATTGTTTTAGTTCCCTAAACTAAGAATCGACAAGTTTCATAGCCTTAGCCCGCTATTAGATCAATAAGGTGAATAGTATAGGTACAATTGACAAAAACAATCTGTTTTATTGCTTTTCTCCAATAAACAGTAAAGAATTTGAGTTTGTGTAACAATTTCCTCGAAAACATTCAAACCTAACCGCCTACGCCGTAATACATTTGTCCTAATATACCGCTTCAAATTCCATTGAAAACAAAGAAAGAAGTGGTCAAACAACTTGTGAACAAAGTCAAGATTTTTAAAATTTCACGAGAAAAGTCGCCAAGTATGCGATGATTAAAGGCATTCGCTCCGTGGTTGAGAATTTGGGATCTATCGCGATTTTTATTTACCCCAAGAATGTCACTTTGAAGACGTACAAACTAATTTGCAGTTAGTCAAGTTAGCTCACATTCAGTGTGATGAAATTGAAAAAGTCTTCGAATAAAAACTATTTGTTTCTTAGGCAACTATTTAATTGTGGTTTTTACGGCGCCTTTATTCAACGGAAATTATTAAAAATACGTTTTCATATTTTATTTTTAAGTATTTGACAAAGCTTAAACCATTTTTTCTTCGAGCGATGAGTTCATACTATCATATATATATAAATACTAGCTTTTGCTCGCGGCTCCGCCCGCGTTATAAAGTTTTTCAGGCTAAAGTTTTCCGTTATAAAAATAGTAGTTTCCCGGGAGCCTATGTTCTTCCCAGGGTCTCAAACTGTCTCCATAAGAAATTTCATCTTAATACGTTAGGTAGTTTTTGAGTTTAACACGTTAAGGCAGACAGATGCAGCGGGGGACTTTGTTATATTATTTAGAACTTTTTAAGTGAAACAATCCCGTCATACATCATTGTTGCATAACTTTAACCGTTTACGCAGCGCAGGCAACGGAAGCTCTCAAAACTCATAATTTTCCCCGTTTTTGCAACATGTTTCATTACTGCTCCGCTCCTATTGGTCATAGCATGATGATATATAGCCTATAGCACTCCAGGAACAAAGGGCTATCCAACACAAAAAGATTTTTTTAGTTCAAACCGGTAGTTCCTGAGATTAGCCATTACTGCTCCGCTCCTATTGGTCATAGCGTGATGATATATAGCTTATAGCGGTCCACAAATAAAGGGCTATCCAACACAAAACGAATTTTTCAGTTGAAACCGGTAGTTCCTGAGATTAGCCATTACTGCTCCGCTCCTATTGGTCATAGCGTGATGATATATAGCCTTCTAGAGCACTCCACGAACAAAGGGCTATCCAACGCAAAAAGAATTTTTCAGTTTGGACCGGTAGTTCCTGAGATTAGCCATTACTGCTCCGCTCCTATTGAATATAGCGTGATGATATATAGCCTATAGCTCTCCACGAACAAAGGGCTATCCAACGCAAAAATAATTTTTCAGTTTGGACCGGTAGTTCCTGAGATTAGCCATTAATGCTCCGCTCCTATTGGGTCATAGCGTGATGATATATAGATTATAGCGGTCCACACAGAAAGGGCTATCCAACGCAAAAACGAATTTTTTCAGTTTGGACCGGTAGTTCCTGAGATTAGCCATTACTGCTCCGCTCCTATTGGGTATAGCGTGATGATATATAGCCTATAGCACTCTACGAACAAAGGGCTATCCAACGCAAAAATAATTTTTCAGTTTGGACCGGTAGTTCCTGAGATTAGCGCGTTCAAACAAACAAACAAACAAACAAACTCTTCAGCTTTATATAATAGTATAGAAGTATAGATATAGATTTCTCATAAGAAATTTCAAAACTATCCCTCACGTAAAATGTTCAAATTAAAATTTAATAATAATACAATCCTCAATCCGCGTGAGTCTTAAAATTAATCTTATTCTGTTTTCGATCATCATTACTATTACAAATACGTTCTAATAATTACTACTAAAAGGGCATATTACAGCATGAGACATCGGTAATATATTTTAATAGGGTCCTAACTTCGTCCGTTGCCTGTTTCACTCGTAGTTTCGAGTTAAGTTCTGACAACGCATCTTCTCGGGAATTGTTTAAAGTTTATTAAGTTTTGAACATAGCATGACATAAGTCGACGTAGGCTGGCTAATGAACCGAACGTAAGGTGTAGTCCAACTTCTTTACACTATTTTGATAATATTTCAAATAGTCTAGTCAACATTTAAGATAGTTTATGTCTTTTATTTGAAAGTTGAACAAACAACAAAAGTATTTTCTTTACAATTCTGATATCATTAGGTATGTTTGGGGCTAATTTACTGACTTATTTTATATGACCATTTAACATCAGGTCTGCTTTTACTCATATGCTCCATCAACATGCCATACACTTTTCGAAGGTCTAATTAATATAACATTCAACTATTAAGTATTCATTATACATTTACTAAATTCTAGTATCTAATGGTACATGATAGATAGTGCAACATTGCAGTTTCGCCAAGGTAAATTCTCTTGAAAATCTTGAAGCAAGGTTTCTCAAGAGAGCCAACTATCTTAGTCACGGAGATACCTTGCTGTAACTTATGCTGTATTTATTCTGAGTAGTGTGTAGCACAAGCATTATTAAGGCAAACATGGCACTCCCAAGTAATTAGTTAACTAAGACACGTTTAAGTTTTAAAGTCATGACGGTGCAACAAGTTGGTGCTGCATTAACTTGTGATCGCCCTGAAGCGCCGTTCAACTGTATTCGGTGGAAGTTTCTAAGAAAATCCCTGCAATGTTCGACCGTATTTAAGCAGAATGATGAAGAAGGTGGCCTGCGCTGTTTACCTTTCCTAAAATGTATAGCATTTAATTTAGATTCGTAATATGCAAACTATTTTAATTTACGAGCATTAATGTTATGCTGAATCCGTTTTCGCTTAAAATTTTCTTTTGTTAATTAACTGTTATAGTCCAATGCATATTTTTTATACATTATACATTCAGTTTTAAGCCGCTTCAATGATTACCCAAATCAATCTTCGGAAGGCAACACGAACTGCTCAGATATGGATATTTTTTTTCAACTCTTAAATAAACCGTTCTTTATTTCTTAGGTTTTAAAATCGGTAACGATTTAACCACTTTAAATAGTAGACACAACAATTTATATTGCATATACAAAATTAGGTGTTGCTCATGGATTAGCCCGTGGGAAAAACCTTTCAAATTATAGCGATTCAAAATGTCACCTATATAAATAACTAATGCCCTCTATTTAAAAATTTTAAGTTTATATTATTTTACATGGAAACAAATTATCGGGATGTGCCAAATTTCATCTAAATCATTCAGCTATTTCTGATTTTACGTCTATTAAATATCCAGATATTTTCACAAATATTCGAATTTATAATATTAGTAAGAAGTATCATAGTAAGATAAGATGTATGATTTTGATATAAAATATCTGTTTTTCAAATAATTCTTACTATATTAATCACGCCGAGTCTTCCTCCAACTCAACCTATTTAAGTAGGCAAAGGCTTCAATAAACAAGCACATTCCAGCAAATAGTCTATCATAACGAACCGCTTACCGCAATTAAAACCGGAGATATACAGAAAACTATGAAAACATAAGAAATGTACGAGAAGGAATCGAATTTGAGTGTTACTTGAGAAGGAAAAAGTTAGGTGATTTCTAATGCTTCATAACAAATCTGAATATCATAACCTTTCATTAAAAAAAAAATAAGCAAATTGGTTGGATACAATATCCGGACGGACGCGTAATAGATATATATATTTATATATTGAATTATTACGCCGCTTAAAAAAAATCAAATTTTAAATAATATATAAAATAAGCTATTAAGAAGAATATCAAAATCGGAGCTGTACCTGAGGATTTCCGAGTAAAATATTAAATGATTCCACTATTTCTTGATATTGTTTTTAACATAAAACATCGACATTACTGATCAATAGAGAAGATATCAATCTAATTCTTGTAGTGCCTCTCCAAATAGTGAAGATTGGCAGTCAGCTCAGCATATCTTCTTTTGCCCTTAATATCAATAAAGCTTCACATTTGGAACAGCATATTTATTTTGAACTACATTTGGGCACTTCATATGCAGGTTAGGGTACAGACATCCAAAGCCACGTGTGAAGGAAGGATTTATTCAAACTGCGGTATAAATGAATTACGAGGGAGCCGTTCTCTATAATTTGATAGATCTCAAGCGGAGCGACGAGTAGCTAGACTCGTTGCTTGCAAACGTTACTTGCACTAGCAAATCCCTTTTTACACTATTCTTTGGAATTCCGAATGGTAAAAATTGCATACAGAAGAGAAGGTTGGGAGTTACTCAGTGTCATGGTTTAGTTATATAAAAGTGTTTGTAACTAATTATTAGGAAATTATAACTAAGTACATGTTGATTATTTTCTGATATGACACCACCTAAAATAGACAAACACGCAACATTCCATTCAAATTATAGACAACGCTACAAAAAGAATACAAAATTACAATAAAATCTAAAACATAAAAATATCAACAAATCAAAGTCGTCGCGCTTCGTAAAATGGATGCAGATTTATACTGGAAAAGTGTAAAGTTAAAAATAACAGTATTCTCAGATGCATTGCAATGTCAATATAGCACGAGTTGCGTGATCCACTGAGCTTTGCCCATGCTCGGTGTAGCACGAAACTTGCCACTTGCCTCCAACGAAGCACCGTGTAAGTGCGGAAGGAAATATTTTTGTTGCATTATGGATTCCCTCACACTTTACAATGTAGGTGATGTTTTGTATAGAAAATTTTACAGCTAACGTTATTAATCTCTGTTTGTTACGTTTGTATCAAATAATTTGGGAGGTGAGTAGAAAATAGTATTTTGTTAATTACGAGTTAATACTTTTTGGTAAAGCCCACGACAATTATAATGGTTGAGAACTAATAAGTTCAGTGACGAATACATACTCAATAAAGTTAGACAGACACCAAATATTTCATGACCAAGTTAGTACATTTATCGTTTTCAATTTACTCTCATTTTAATATTTGTTAAAAACCATTTTGATCGACATGAATTTTTTAAATTTCCGAAATGGATTAAGTTATTTCCCGTTCATATAACTGTTGTATCCCATATAGTTAAATACATTATAAAATATAACCCTTTATCCTTTATATGGTATTATTAATCAAAATTCCCCAACTGTTCACGTTCAAAAATGTCGTAAATGTAGGTGAGTTAAAATTGTTTCAATATTTACAAAATACACACTCATTTTAAATTCGTAGCAATTATAACAGATGAATTTTTAAACCTTATACTTTTTTGTGTTTTATTACACGTTTTAAAGAGAAATTTTGCGTATGGAACCTATGGAATGTGTTCAATAAAGGTAGTCTGTATCGGGGAACGTTTTACAATAGGTGCTTTCTATTTCATTATTCAGATTCCAATATCATGTACAGAACATTTTTTCTTTTTGTTTAAATTGTGTTCGTTACCTTGCGATATTGTATTGCTGTTATTACGTTTTTTTCTATTTATGTAGATAACGCGAGGGTTTTATGTCTTATAACATATATTAGGTTATGGATCTGTTACTTTCTGTTGTTTGCTCATTGCGCTAATTATGCGGAATTCTTACAATGCGATATGATTTATTTTATTCAATTTGTATAGAAATATTTTATTTCTCTTTTGCTTTTAGAGAACATAGCTTATGGAGTTATGTTTTTTAATTACCTCATTCTTTTCTATCTGCGTAACACACTCCAGTGTGGGTTCGGTGCATCGCCCTCTTTTAAACATTTTGCAGTACGGATTTATCTTAACTTTAAGACAGGCCACTTGTCCAATCTTAGCTGTCGTTAGAGGATTTAGTAGTAGGGAAATTGTGTTAGAAATCTCCATACATAATAAAAGACGATTTAGTAATCGAATCCAGGACTTCCCGATCCACTACCCTATGTGCTGCTACAGGGACAGCATTCTGCCGCAAATTCTTAATGTAGATATAATATACACAAAACATTTACATACATAACATCACGCATTTTATCCCCGAAGGGGTATGCAGAGGCGCAACTAGGGCACCCACTTTTCGCCAAGTATGTTCCGTCCCATGATGTGATAGGGGGCGAACCTATCGCCATATCGGGCACAAATTCCAGACTCCGGGCTGATACTGAGCAGAAAAACCCAAATATCACTTTGCCCGACCCCGGATTCGAACCCAGGTCCTCAGAGCGCTATTGTACCGCACATGCAATACAAAACATTTGCCGCAACTAATTGATGTATTTAGCACTAAAGCAGTGTAAACATCGCCACTTCATTCCAAACGCAACAAAACAATGCACGATAGTTTCGCCTTGCATAAATATTCAAAACGCAATACAAAGGACTGATGCGCTGCATTTAATTTTGCAAATAATTGACCAACAAAACAGCTCAATAGCTGTTCCTAAAAGCGAAACAATTTCACCGATGGCCGCTTAACGCGTCATTATCGTTCGTGCCGATTGCATTTCTATGCATCGACAACATTGCTAGAACAGCATTATTAATCCAGCGATCCATAAATCCATTCTCCATTACGGTCCTTTGTGTTCGAAACGTCTGTTCGCGTGAAATTATTTTGGGTTTTAAATTTGTACCGATGCCGGTGTCACTTTAACTGACTCGTTTAGTATGAACATACAGGATCACGCCTATTTAGAACTACTTCTAACTACCTACTCCTCTTATAATCACCTCCTATTGAATCTCTGCGTAGGCCGAGGTTCAAATTTGTCATAGTGGCATAATTCTTTTTTTTTTTATCAAAACCTCTTAAAGTGGTTTAGACTAATAATACCTATTTTTGAAAAATACCAATTAATAACAATGTAATAATAATATTAATAGATTAATTAATTTTCTAATTCATTCATTCGCACTTCGCTTTACAAAATTTAAACCAGCCAATAAATTTTATATCGCTACAAGCCAAGCTAACTCCATCGTACAATATCGAGCCGAGCAAAATATTTCCCAGAAAGGATATCTTAGTTCGGCAAGTTTCGTCAGTAATAAAACAGCGGAACGCATTCCAAATCCCCAAAGAGCTCTTGTTTCCAGTTGATGTCTATTTGCATGACTAACCGCCCCTTAAACCCGAGGCCAGAGGCGCCCAAACCGTGGTCAACAATAGGAACGTTTAGCAATTCGCTCTTATAATGAAGTTAAGCGGAGATTGTAGTCGGTTCGGGCGGCCCGTATGATTCGCAGCGCTTTGAACTAATACTAACGTTTTGTGTATACAATGCTGCAGTGCGTTGTGGATTTTGATTTAAATTGACGGCTATTAACTTGAAATACACGCGTTGAATATATTATCTCGTAATGTGAGACCCCACGCGGGTAAACGACAATTCTGTTGCCAGCGCTAAGAGGCAGATGATTTGTTTATAAAGTTCTAAAATATTTTATTTTTTGGCGAATGTGCCAGAGTTTTTAGTACTCGTCGGTTTTTTATGTAAACGATAATAAATTAATTAAGTTAAACGAGCAGAATAAACACTTATAATATGCATTAAAATTTCATTTTTTTTTCTTGCAGGTGAGTGAATCTTCACTACTTGAGTGCAGCAACGGGCGCTACACAGCGTCCGACACGGTGAGTCTATTTCAAAAATTACCGCATGCTTGCGTGGATTCTTGCCAAATAAATAGAAAATACAAATGTATTTACTGATATAATAAAAATAAGGTCCATTTTAGTTTACTACTATATATACTATGTTGATAAACTTTTTGATTACAACACCAACTGTGTTGACACTATTTACTTATGATAACTATTATATGACATGCCATGAACAAAGTTCCACGCAAGCATGTTCCTTATCTATTGGTATATGACGTCACCGATGAAATTACAATAAAAATATGACGTATGCGAGATTAGATATTATACTGCCATTACTTGATAACATGGTAAGAGTCACACGTGCAAACAATATGACGGTAACTTGATGACGTAATGCTTCGGGCAAAAAGGGTTTTCTTGTAATTAGCGATACATTTTAAGATACTACTGCTTTTAAACGAATGACGCTGCTAGATATGGCCATGTTGCGAAGTCTACATTATCGCGATCTCTAACTAGACAATGTATCTAGGGCTTTTAATTGAGTGTATTTTACTCAAGTATTTTAATGTGAAAAGATTACATTAGAATAGAATACTTTAACCGGCTAAAAACCAGAGAGTTTCAATTCATTGTATTTTTTTCTGTAGTAAATAATTTTATATTCTCTCATAAAATTCTTGTAAAAATATGCACGCTATACTCTACATTGATTTAAAAGATAATAGTATTGTATTCATTCAAAGATAGCACAAATCATTAATCCGTCATACTCATACAAATCTTTTGTAATAAATGTGAATACCGAAAATACGTCGCTCTTTAAAGGGGCCCTAATTAAAAATATCATTCACGATACTCATAATTTGCCGACCGGTTTCGCGTATTTCAAAATATAATTTCACAGGGAAAAAGTTAAAGAAACGCGGATGGAGCTGTTCAAAAATTGTAATAAGAGGAAAAATAAAAGATACGTCGAAATAAAAAGTCCAAGAGCTAATCAACAAGACTTTTCATACTGGCAGGAGTATCAAAGCGAGCGTCGTAGTCCGCTAAAAGTTATCCACTTTTTTCTGAACTCATACACCTTCATAAACAAAGTTTTTTCTTATTCGTTCAAGTTCTAAATATGTATCTGGACAAAAATGAATATTGCGTGTGGGTTTTAACATTTTATTATACTTTAGTGCAGCATCCAATACCTAGTCCTTATTTTATAATTATCGTCAAATATCATTTCAATTAACGATAAAACATCTTATTTATTTATGGTAGGTTTAGGTGTACTCTTGATAATAAAAGTATTCTCTTTATAAGACCTTTCTATGCCAATCTCTACAATGTTACTATAAAAAGTAATTTATGTTCTTGTAACGTAGTAGACTTACCTTTTGCATATAAATAGAAAGTTAATAATGATTTGAAAAACTTGCATAAATCAATACATCTTTATTTCATTATTCCGAACGACACTGCCCTGACGTCTAAGGTTCAAATCTCGGGTTGGGCAGTGATAATGGTTTTTTTTCTGAGAGTCTGCTTAAGATAGGTATTTATACCTAATACGGCGAAAGACTCGCCCCCTATCACATCCTGGGATGAAACACATATTGCGAAAACTGGGTGTCGGTTGCACCTCTGCCCATCCCTTCGAGGATAAAGGCGTGATGCATGTGTGTATATATCATTAATCGAATAATATGGTTTCTTACTATCATTTTAACTTTAATTTTTTTTCTAAGATTAAAGAGACTTCCTTTGACTTTTTTTTCCAACGAGCTACCTATTTATTTAGAAAAATTATAAGTTGCTGAAACAGACGTAATTAATATATTAAATTTACCTAACTCATTTAATAAAATTTATTTTAATTAATTTAATGTAAGTCAACATTTATTACTTTTGACATCATCACGCGTTGGTGGGCGCATGCAGCATATCACAGTTTTTCATCTTACGCTTGGTAAAAAAGTATTCGCCAACTTGAAGTAAAAGTTAGTGTTCACAGCATGATTGTAAAGACTAATTACAGGCAAGTTTTACCACCTCACACTTACATGTTTCCACTGCATCCGTCGCCGGGAAAATTTTTAAACAAGTCTCAAATTAATCCGAGCTCTCACTTATCGATTCAGAGTCGAATATCCCCCGAGCCAACACTTTATCTTGAACGTTTTGCTAAATTGACACTTAAAGTTACACTTCTAAGATCCAATTTTCCACTTCAGTATTAAACATGCGGAAATTAAACTACGCGAATAACACGATTCGAAACTCTAGTGTAAAACAAATAAGAACCGGTTTTGGTCGCTGAGTGATTAAACTATTTTCGACCTGGTTAACTTTCAAGATTCATTTGTACACCTCGAGTTTGTAATTACTAATAACTGTAATTATTTTTCGCGCAGTTTTTAGGTTCTGAGTTCGCTAATTATTTTAAAACTTAAAGTACTTGGTTTTTATGCATTCTAAAAACATATTGTAAATTTTGGTTTTATGCTCTATAAGTGACATATACATTTTAGATTTCAGTATATCTAACATGTGTTTGTATATCTCTTGGTATCTATGTTGTTTACATACAATGTGAAAAATATTTTCAGTATATATTACTTTCCACTAGAAAGATATTACAATTGGTACCATACACTTTGTGAATTTATAAGAGACGACGCTGACAATTTTTAAAAGTAATCAAAATTATAGCAAACTCATTTCAGTTCGTACATATAATATAATTCTTTTTTTATACATCAGAACACCAAAAATGCAACAACATAAGTACATCTCCAAAGTAGAAACTAATCCAATCAATAATATCAGAAAATGCAATTGCAATAAAATCCAACTTGATCAAGAATTCCAAAAACCATCTCAGCATGTAGGTAATTGTGCTTACGAATATATGAGTGGAAAGAATTTCATTTGAAAATAGTGAGAATAGCGGACGGTGGGAGATCGCGCGCTGCATGTTTACCAATTAGCAATGAGCACGTGCCTCTAGGACAAGGAGTATCGACTTACCTTTTCATTCTCGTTCGATATAAAATTCGCCCGAAGTAAGGACCGACCGACGCTACCGGCTACTCTCCTTTGTTTGAATGCTAACAGAATGAGTAATGAAAATGATATTTCAGCGAATCCATACCTTGTTTGTAGTTACCGTTGGAACATTTCTATTCGGTTGCGATACGTTTCGCCGGCCGACCTTATTTAGATAACTGTGTTATTCATCGTCGTGGATTTATGCCTCTAGTATCCGTGTAGCATCATACAGCCAGATAACAGTCTCAATTGCAGAGCGGCACTCGTCGGATCGCCTCACCTCGCGCATGCCGAGTCTCGACGAGTTTTTGAATTTTTAAATTACTCATTGTGCTATGGAATGCTTCCAGTCGCATTCCCGCGTACTGCCGCCACCCGGTCAATCGAATATGCACCCAAAACCTTAGTCGTATGCATCATAATACAACGCTAGCCAGTCGAGGTTTAGGACATTTGGGATCACAGTCGGGCAATATGCTCGCGAGCCTAGAACAGCGTCCCCCGGAGTGCAATACTAACGAATACAGTCCTAAATTTTTGATAGATAAGGTCGAAGTATCTGTGTCACGCAATAGCACACTTGATATATCTCTACGAAATGGCACAGGATCATTCCAGCACACTCCTACGTAATCCGTAACTTAACTCACGTTTGCGATATCGTACGACTGGTCCACGAGCGGGAGACAAATTAAAAACACTGTAAATATATTATTATGCAGTCGGTAAACAGAAACGTTTGCAGTGGAAAGTTAAGAATATAGCGTGAGATCATTCACCTGGAACGCTAGTAGATAAATATATAGGACGTTAACAAAGAGTATCGAAGCGTATTCACCTAGACAACTGCACTTACAACTACAACGAGAGCGGCGCGATTCTTCAACTCTTTCACACCTCTAGATTTATGTTCTTTAATTAAACTATTCTAAAATTCCGACATCTTGGCTTTCTAAGATTAATGTCATGGTAATTCTACTGGTTCTCGATCGGTGAAATCCTAATCGAATGGATATGATAGCAAGTTGGATTACTGTTGCATCAGCTTAGTACTTAAATGTTTATTTGCTATATTAACTTCAATGATGCTTTGTGATATAGAATATAAGAATTTTTAGCTCCATTGAGTCTAGGAGATCAAACATACATAGGTAGTTTATCAAAATAAAATTGTTTTGCGGATTTTATCGCGGTTTATATATTATAATTTTGTCCCCACATAAAAAAATCCCGATAAAATCTGTAAAACAGTTTTATTTTAATGTTTAACATTCGCGTAAACACAAAAAATGACTAAGTAGTTCATATTATATTTTAAAACTATGGAATGTATAAAATATAATATTAACAGTTGTCTCAACTCTCTAGTAAATATTTTCTATGGCCATTAAACTTTTGAATTGTAGATACAAAAATGTGGTTTTCATGTAAGCCGATTTAAATATCGGAATTTACGTGTACATTATTTGCAGTGATTGCGTAGGTCGTAGTAATTGCGTCTGTTACGTGTCTTGCTTATCTTTGGCGTGACGTCAATCTGTATTTAGATCAATACCACACTCAATAGCAGTACAAAAGCCGTATATCTACGGTGACCATTGTCTCTCACATATAATCGTCCAAGTCATCGACAGAAACCCGTTCCACTCCGGCGGTGTACCGCGTCGTAGAATGTTATTACCTCGATACTCGGGAAGCGCGAGCGCAACCGTGTGCGGGAACGAGATGCAACACGAAGAAAGTAGCGGGAGAGAGGGAGAAAGATTTCGTGGGAGGAGGCAAGGGGTCAGCGAAAGTGCATTGCCTCGGCCGCAGTGCGCCGCACCCGATGGGAAAAGTTGTTCGCGCTGCACGTAGAATATGCACTCATGGGAAATGTTATGGGAAATGTGTTCACATTTTTCTATATATCGGGGTTTTAATTGTCACAATACGGTTATTGTAGTTGCAAATAAAAATATATGTTGCAAGCATACACAAGCGGAATAAAATTAAACGGATCCAAAAGAACACATTACATTGCCCTCTACAGAGAGGTAATCGCGCGAGTAGCGTATAAAATAATGTTCTCAAAAATCTTGTTAATTCATAATGAACGTGGCTGATACACGGCGCGGCGCATAGAAAGCGCACCCTCGCTCCAGTTTCAATTTAAAGGAAAGGTAAAAATGAAGCGTGTCAAGTGGGGTTCCGTACTCTCCAGCAGGACAGAGAGTGCCTGTTGGCTGGCGGGAACAAAGGGAGTATTTTTCGGCATGCCCTCCCCACCTTTGAGAACCTCCAAATCACCTGACATTTACACCCTTCAAGTCAATGGTTCGACTCATTATTTGTTCTTATTTCTAATCAAACGTTGGAGCGACTAGTCGTGTTCTATGACAAAAATTTGTTAATGGCTGTCAACGCGTGGACTTTCGCATGAGAATTTTATCAGTGTGAGGATAAATTGTGAGAAAACAAGTACAGTACCTGACGAATTCCAATAAGAAACAAATTTACAAATCGGAATGGATACATACTAAATGATATGATTCTTGTTATTAGTTATTTTATATAATAATAAAATTTTCAAAACAACTCTGGCACTCCAGGAAACAATCACGTATTGGCATAATTTGGATTCGCATCACAAAAACCAAAGAGTTTCTCGAAGATGTGAGCACAGCATTCAGGTCGGTACAGGATTACAGCTTTAAGGTTGTAGTTTAATATGCAACGAATTTAATAGTTAATGTTCACGCGACGCGAGCAAGCTCGTGTGCTGGCAAATTACTCCACACTTATCCCCTTGAGAGCGCATGCTTGCGTAGATTGGTGTATTCGACTTGCTGACACGACTATGTTCGGGGTATCTCGCCCCAGAGTAATAATTACTGAGTAAGAAAGAACACGCTAATATTGCATTGTTTGTGCAACGTGATGCCAATGTTCGTTTATTAAGTTCATATTAGAATGGCGTACAGCGCAGCGACCTTAGAATAAAAGCTGATAATTTGATAAGTAGCAATTTTGCAAAATTCTTCGAAGGTAGACTGTCTAATAGCCAGTACCCAACCTGCTTAGGTATCAAATATTCCCTTTGCAAGCATTTAAAGAGAAATATCATGTTTCATTCCCATTATATTTCTTTACGCTATTGAACTTCAGCGAACTGATATAACTTTATATAGCATAGGTACACCTTAGTGATAAAGTGAACACGCTGTATGAACTTTTAATTTTAAATATTGAATATAACGATTACAAACTTTCTTTTATTATTTAAACCTATATCTGTATTTACATTTACGCGAATTCTAAAGCCAGAACATACGAAACGGCTTCACGCGACACACCAAGTCATTGAGAGAGATTTTGCCCGATTATTCCTCGTCGCCAACAAGTAACAACATGCCGAGATCTTTACACGGGCTCTAAATGTACTCTCGAGTTTGTTGCGAACTCTTTTTTTCTCTCTTAAGCATTCGTCCGCCCCGCCTAGTCATATTATTTAGTCTTTAAGGTGGTTTACAGAAAACATAAATATAAATATTTAAATATAGTGTTTTATGGTATTATTTTTTTATTGTTATGCTGCGTTTTTATAGTACCGAGAAAATAAAAAAAACAAAATTGATACAATCAAATAGGTAACTATTTTGCAAATAAATCGATACAACTTACATAGCACTATAGCCATCAATATGTTATGTACTACGACTACAGTGCAGTTGTCGCCTAGATGAAGACTATGTAAACATTTAAAAACCAGTGGGTATGTTAAATAAACAGGTCTCACACTTAAAGTACATAAAAGTTCGTATCCTCTTAAAAATTGGAACAAATTATAGGTAAAATACGAATTTTACACCTGAGCGATAAAATTCTATTTTTACAACGTTAATAAAGCCAGCGCATTACCTATCATTAATCCATAATGCCTCCAATACATTAACGTTGCTCAACTGAATCGTGACCTCAGCGCCGTCTAATTACAAACATAATTTCTCCATTAATATAAATTACTGGTTTCAACGTTTTATGCTAATAACGTTTGAGAGAACTTGCTACTATTTTTTCCCGAAACAGGTAACTCAAAAGTACTTTTTTAAGTCGCGTAAAAATTTAATCACTCCGCTTAATTGAATGCGAGGGAGTCAGTCCCGGTATTACTGTTTTGTCGTACATTTTTATAGTCGAACGCATTCATTCAGGTAATCAGGTTCCTAAAAACCATTTCTATCTTTCTTTCATTTTAATAGACTAATATCAGAAATTATAATATCAAGACATGTTTCTAACGGAATGACATTTATTTTCGGGTTCAAGGAATTAACTTAGAATTAAGGGTATTGGATACAATTTGCGTAATGTTTTACTCTGTCATAGATTTAAACTCAATGCTCGAACAATGTCAAAAATAGGTACAGCTTTAAAACTTTGCTGGAACATGATCCTTTTGATCATTTATATAAGAGATTTTGTCAATTTTCTGTATATCATGCATCATGCTTGTTTCAAACTTATAGTGCCGAAATAAATGTGAAGCTTGGCCTTATGAAAATTGCTAAAACTTTGACCCATAATAGTAAAATTATTGTTAACTTCGCCAGTCGTGTTTAAGGTGTATATTATAATAATGCGATTATCGAATATACTGAAAAAATAAAACATATTGTTGCTTCATTACTGCTATTGATTAATCTTCTTAAACACATAATGTTTAGAAAATAACAAATTATTTGATTTTACTTTAAAAGCAACTAACGAAGATTACCTAAACACGCACTTATTAATTAAAGAAAATTAACAACACGTTATATTCTTCCGTGAATATTTCTAAGTTTTAATTAAAATTTCCATAGGGGTCTACTAAGGCTTCAGATAATTTCGCCTTCTTTTCTTGTATAATATCTTCTTTTTATTAACTGATATTTTCTTGATACCCAATGAATCGCTCTCTCTCATTTTCGACGTCCAATTATGTTATGCCCCATTGACTCCGACTCATAAATGTATATAATTATTTCTAATGATAACATAAAACGGAAAAATAGTTAGCGAACTACGAATTCGTATAAGCATAATATGAGTAATGTGTCGGTGGTATAATAAATAAACAAGGAAACAAAATTTATTTTCGAAGTTTCATTATAATTATTATAATAATATGTCAAACAAACCAAATATGTTCGTATAAATTTTTACGTCTCTACAAAGTTATCTTAATATAAGGAACAGACCTATCGTATGCAACGGTATCATATGATAACATTTTTATTACCTTTAGAACTATCCTGGAATATATCTTTTGTTACAGAATCCCACATAGATTTACAAAAAGTTAAAAATACTTAAAGGTTTTCTTTAGTTTAAAAAAGAGATGAACAAGAAAAGGTTAAAATTAACCTTTTCTTTAAATATTAAATAGTGTACATTTCATTACATTAGTACATTTCGCGAAACCTGTCTATATTTCATTTGATGTCTCGTATATGTTTAGTACAACTTTGAAAATGTTTATCGTGCTATAAATATTACCGCACACACTTACGTGGTGTAAACAGCTTTGACATGAGACTTTTAAAATGATGCCTTGTTTATACTTAGACAGCCATGAAATTTTTCTCTTATGATAAGTGGCTTAATCTGGAAATCATTAACGTCATCTTGTATGACTGACGATGGTCCATGACATTCTCTTGAATATCAAACTAATTTCCTAACTTTTTGTTGCTCGTTTAAAACACGCTAAGATACACAAACATACCGAGCCTATTAGTAAATATTTTTTATTTTCTTTGCTCCGCTCCTGTACGCCAGCCTCAAGATTTTTTCAAATAAATTTCCGCGTAACGTCGCCAGACCACTCAACACGATTCCTTTCATAGCTATGACAGTTGTCATACTGGGGCTTTTAAAAAAACCTATTCATTTTGACCTCAAGACGACACTGAGACTTAATAACTGGGGTAGGGAGCCGAAAACGGCAAGTGAGGTTCGCATCATCATTACGATTTAATTTCAAGGGAAAGCGGCCGTGACAAAGTCTACGGTGCCATTATTCTGTTCCACCTCGGAGGATGTTTAATAAACAAATGACGTGGGGCCTTGTAATGACGCACCGGGTGCCTACCCTCCTCTCGTCCTTTAGAGCCCATTTTAAAGTTGATGTTCCTCAACGCTACATCAAATTTGATACGGTATCTGATGAACCTGCTTCGCTAAACTTCGAACGCGTAAAACTTAAATCGTGGCGCCTGACACTCAAGAGCTATATTACACCAGATTACATACTTGATACGTTTTTTGACAATTCTGTTTCATATTGCTGGTAAATTCAGAAAGATTTTAAGAGGAAGTTGTAATATTACAACAAGATATGCGCGCGAATGAGATAACCGTTTGCCAGCCTCACAGTTCCCGTTACTAATTTATTCGTGAAAGTTCTTGCTTTGTAGTCATGCCTAACATTGTCGTGGGCTTCGTACTGTATCCCATTTAATGCCTCCGACATATGAATTTTGGTATACAATTTCGTTACAAAATTGATGTTCTGAATATGAGTATTAACAGCTGTCTGTTCATCTAAATTGTCATGATGAATGGCCATATTAATTGTACCGCTATTCAAATCTTAGTATCAACGTCACGTATTATGCACATTAAATTACTTCAATAATATTAAATATTTATGATTCTGTATAAAATTCATATGGAAAAGTTGAAATAATTATGTTATCAGACATTTAGCCCCAAGTGGAAATCGACTACCTAATTCGAGTTATTAATATTGGCGGCAGTAACAATTTGTCCTCTTCACTCAATTCGAACGTTAATGATAAAAATTGCATGCACCAAATTTCTTGAAAACAAAAGCAGCATTTCTATATAAAGGTGAAACATTGATTTCAATCTGGAGCGCCGTCAGCAAATGTCATAACACATTGTATTGTTTACATTACTTACAAGTTACAAATGGATTCGATACTTCCACAAACATTAGCACCTGTCACGGTGTCGCTGTCTTAATGACAGTATTTATAAGGAAAACTCGGCCGAACACGAAAATACAATTTGGTAAAAGGTAGAAGTTGTCACAGTAACGCGACTGAAACATTAGGCAGGCGGGGCGTAGGTAGTGTCACGACACTCAGACACCCACCCCGCTTTGCCTACCATCCACAATTACAAAGAAATACAATATTCAAGTGTTAATGTGTTTGTGTTCGGATGTTATGTCAAATATATCGATGGTATTGTCTTTGTTATTTGATCACAAGAATGTGAAATGTGTTCAAGCGAAGTGTTGAAACACTTGAATATATCCTGTATCTGTTGCTATATTAGTTGAACTTTTCGTCAGTATATACTACGAGCACGCAGTTTAAAAATATTGCATTTGGTCCCAATGAGATACTAAAGAACTGGCGCGCACAAACGTATTTACAATTAACTAAATATACCAATCATAAAATCATTTTAAGTTAAATTCTCACTTAATGCAATTATAATTACTTAAATTACGTTATTACATAAACGCGCAATTCGTAAGGTCGTTCAGACATGGATTACTAAATTAACTTCGTCTGTGTTGATTGCACGTCGTAAGAGTTGAATTCTTCCACGAGCAACTGATTGGCCTATAAAAACTCATATAATTGTTAAAGTATCAACTTAATCGAGCCCATTCGTAACTGTCGTCGAATCGTGTTTCGATTATTAATAACTAACATTAACAAGCCATGGACAGAGTGTCCGTTAGAATATTTTCACATTAGCATGTAAATGCCATCGGTGTAAATCTTACTAAACATCTCGCTCGTATTTCTAATCTAACGCCGATAAAAGAGGTGATTAAACGTGCTCAGGATTAATGTATGACGAACACGGCCCACGGGGCCCATGGCCAGCAAATCGTGGCTATCCCCGCAAATTTACCCACAACAAACCACCTCGTGAGAGCCGGAACGAAGATTAATCGTCGGTATACGGGATTACGGTAGTTGTGGTGGACACAAGCACCTATAACCTCTCATTTGCCCGTCTACTCTAACCTCTATTACAATGTTTTAAAGTTCAAAGTCGTGTAAACTTCAGTCCATAAATAGGCTGGGCATGCAGGTACGCTGGTTCCTTAAACTTCTATGTTTAACAACGTTATTTCATTATAGTTTAATGTATCCTAAACTGAGGTAAAGGTTTCATGATATACTGTTTAGTTTTTGAACGATCCATCTATATTAATGGAGGTAACCTATTTATGTATTCAACAGTATTTTGACCCGCGACTTGGAAAATGAGAAACTAAATTAATATAATTTACAATATATTACAACTATGAAGGATAAAGTATTTTTTCCATTAGTCTTTAAAATTTTCTAAACTAATAATTGTCTATTACCACTTTCAAGGTCCAACGTGTAATCAGGTAATCGCGCCTAACACTAAGTGATCAGTTTTACCGTCAATCATCTGTACAAATAAGCAACGTACATTGAACTTGACAATATTATTCTACATTCCCACTCATAAATAAAACTGTTTGTCCTACAAACCCAATACTTCATGAGCTATGAGCAATATAGGAAAAATAACAAAGCTCCGAGGAGGTCCGGATCTCATTTAGACAAATCGCTCGTAGCGGTCAAGTCAGATACCAATAACAAGGGGTTCATACGTGCTATTGTGCTGTATGTCGTCATTAGGCCGCTTCCGTACAACCCTGCAAACCTTTCCCTCACATTACACTCGGCCGAATCGATTCTATTTCAATAGCACCACGGAAGAAATTTAAATGTTCAGATCAAAACATACGACCGTTCCGTACATTAGTATAACGGCCGGGACATTCAAATATAAATCGTATAAGTATCAAAATATGGTGATATTTTGGTTTATAACTTTGTGTTAGGCTGAATATTTTTGTATCAGTAAATATCAAAATCGTTAAACACATTTAGTAATTTATTCAACGTAATTTTTTATATTTTAAAAGTGGTATTATTAAACTCACTTATTTACAGCACTAATACCGACTCGACCGGGGTAATACCACCATTCTTTTAGTACTGTGCATATTTCTAGGTAGTGGAACATCGACTGAAACAATTGCTCATGTTCCGATCTATGCCAAGAATTCAAGAATATTCTTACGTTACCACTTTTAGCAAAAAAAGAAAACCATAAGATACCAAAGCTTTTATGTATTTTATAATCCATAAGCGTTCCAACGAATTCAACACTGTTTAATTCTAAATTAAACCATACTACAGCACTGTTCTACAGCAAAGTAAACTTTGACTTGGTACGTTTTAAGTCAATTAGTCCGTAGACGAAACAAAGTGAAACAGTGCGTTATTCTTTTTTCTTCGCCCAACGTTGTGTTTGAAAATAATTAAAATATAACTTAAATTTAGCAAAAGTTTATGTTAACAACGCAACTGCTTTCTTATAAAATTAATTTGATCTCAAAGCTTGTCATTACAAGTAATTAATTATAGCGAAATATTCGTAAAGTTTGTGATGGCAAAGCGTAATACAATCCAAGAGTAGCTCGCTACTTATTTAATTCAGAAGCTTCCATAATAAAACACGCGACAGTCTATCTGGAGAGCAGCGCAAACTCGGACTTGTTGCATTTAAGTTAATTAATCCACGGACTTGATCAGATAAAGTCTGGCTCGAAGGATCAACCTCTCCGCCTGGGCCACACTACATCTTGTTTGTAGAAAGCCTCTTACGAGATACATAATTTGCTTTGAATTAAGTTTTAGTTATGTTTCTTTGGGTAGCCGACTGTAGAGTACTGTCGTGGCAACTTGTCTTGGCTGATACCCATCTTAACTCAAAGATATAGGTTAGCTTTGAGGAAATTAATTTACAACTCTGTTGTTTTATACGCCATAAAATATACAAGTTTCAAATAAAACGAGCTGTAACAAAGTTTATTTTTTCTATTATTATTGTGTTTCTTCTTTTTAATTTACTGCACATACATTTACTAAATGAACCTTAAACGCAGGGACTCTTTTGAGAATGCCCAAACACGACTGGCGTCAGTAAAAGGTTCAAGCAACGTTTAGGCAGCGTCTATCCAATGAATTGACGAGCGTTCCCCGACGGAGGCGAGTAACAGTAAGCCTACACAAAAGACCCAGATCACGTGGTTTCAGCGTTGTTTGAATTTGTACGATCACCGCACTTCCCATAATCCCTCGTATTGCTTTATGCAATACCACAGGGTAAATTTGAAGCAAATACCTTAGGTTGAGCACATAATTGTTTTGGGTAGTGACTGTAAACTGGAAAATTAATTATGTGGAGTATATTGTATACTTGTTTTAGGTGAGGCGATTATCTAACTTCAAATAAATAATTTTAGAGCGTGATTGTAATTATTTTAAAAGATGTATCTATATTCAGTAAAATATAAATGTATCTAAAAGCTAAAATGTTCAATATTCTACTAAGACTAACTTTTTGAAACTTAAAAAATATCGCAATAGTACTGCAGTAAGGTTAGACTATTCAATATAACACCAGAATGTTATCAACTACCAATTCAATTATGTATTATCGAATGGTTTTATATTAAGTGAAATATAAATGTGTCGACTGTCGAGACGGTAAAAGAATTCCGTTTTTACTTTAATTTGTCAGTCAAGCGAACCCACCTCAGGGTAACGGTTTGTATCGACGTCCGTACGTTATTGGAGCAGCCCGATGTGTCGCTATTTTTTTGCGGCGGAAAAGCAATCTAAGAATAAATGTATCAATATCAGTTTACGCCGATCGGTCAAAGTTTCTTTATATGATTTAAGCGATGGCTTTCATCATTTTTGTTGTAACGGGATTTCCTTTTTGGAAATTGATCAAACGTTTGAAGGCTTAAGACTATGCGAAACGTTTTACGGAAATTGGGTATAATTTAATGCCAGAAATGGGATACAGTTTGAATGTTTCAATTACAAGTATTATATGTTTTTTTTTATCTAATTTTTTTTCTATAACATGCTTGCTAACAATTGGCTTAAATTTCACGTAACATAGATAAAGCATTATAATACGTGGAATCTATCATATAAAGCTAAGAACGCTCACGGAAGAATATAATCCATAAATTTCACTTGGCAATATCTGGAGCTGCGAAATCTCAATGCGTACGACAAGGAGCCTAATCCGGTCTTAGCTGAGTCGAGGAATTGAGCTCATACAAACTGCCTCTTGATTCTGCTCGTCTGGTACTTTTTTGCCTACAGTTAATGTATGTTAAAATTCTGAAGTTTTCTATAAATTGAGATGATTTTGACTTCAATCTCATGTATTTTGTTCATAAGGATTTTTTTTTGTTCATAAGCTCATGCACATTTTAGAAATCTTTTACGCATCAAAAGTATTTTCACTATTTAATCTGTAAAGGAAAAAAATATTATAATCAATCAAATGCTGAAACCTGGGTATACAAACAATGTATCACCGCCCTATGTTTTAAATTTTATAATTATTAGCACTCACGCGCTATTAGCATTGTGCACAGCTATTATTAATTGTTTAACACAGGAATGTCATTATTTTGTATTAATTCCTAGTATTTTTTTATATTCCTTAAAATTTTAAAATAATAAATATCATATTATTATATCAATGTATATGACTCATAGTGGTTGCTTTATCTTATTCATAGAAAGTTTTAACGACAGAGAATGTCGCTAGCAATCAGACCCAGTCCACTTACAAAGGACGATTCTCACAATTTATGCACACCCACGAGATTATATGCGAGGTGGGATGCAAGGATACGCGAGACGTTGAAACGCGCGCCTTCCGCGTGTGACATATGACGGTAATTAGTGGGCTGCTTCAAGTGCCGCTAGATAGGCCACTAGGTGAACTAATTACTCATATCATATATCACCTTACTTTGTCTGCGTAAACTATGTTGCTTGCTCTCCGGTTTGAGATTTTCAGCATTTTTGTTATATTATTTTGACATCGTACCTACTTCAAGTACCAAATTATGATGCGCCCTAAAGACACATTTTATTATTCTAGATATTTATAGCCTCAAGCAAAACAGCACTGGTTATCAAACGCAAACTATTCAACACCGCCTATAATTTTTCATGTTATAAAACTTTCTCTCACTTTGTACAAAATATTTCCACAAAAAGTATCCAACCTCGCAATTAACACAATTCAACTTTGCCGCGACGGTTTCGAGATAAAAGTGGGAAAAAGTAATGGATTGAAGTCAAACTCGCCGTGGAAAATTTTAGTCAATGGGGGAGATAATTTCCTCGTAGCAACGACAGGAGTGTTTTATAAAATTTCAGTGAAAAATTGTCGCAGCAGGCTCGCCGCGGCTCCGCGCTATGGAGCTCCCAATCGGCCGAAGTTGCTCTAGTAATTTCCCACCATTTGTTTTCCATGAATATTTATTAGCTGATCCGAAAACAATGACCGTATTGAAATTCAATGTCCCAAATGAATGTCATGTCCGTGTTTTCGAAAATATCATTTAGAACATGCCAATAGAATTTTCTTTTCTTTAACATTTTATACGATATAAATAAAAGGTTAGTAAAAGTATTTAGAGTCTTTATAATTAAAAGTTAACATCCTTAACAAACGATTTTTTTGTATATCCGTTTTTAAGTTTTCATCGTTGAATATAAGTTTGAATAAAGCCTGCTTAAGACTAATGGGATAATTAATAGGCTGAATAAAAACAAATAACACGGTCAAACACGCAAGTCAGTCTATTTACAGATTGAATTCCATTTTTTTCGACTAACTAAATTATGGTAATTTAGCAAACCTTTACAAGTCTTTGAGAGTCAAAAAAACATACGAATATCATGACATTTCTTCACTCATAAAACCTACGGTATCAAAAATAACACTTATATTGTACGGTATAACTTTTCCGAAACAGAATCTTGAGGTTACCTTGTAGTATAAAGAGTAGTGAATATGGTGAATGCCTAAGGATACAATTATTTTTAAGAGCTCATCCGTTTCAATCGATTAATATTATGCAACTATTTATAAAATTTTCTTAATATATTACTAATCAAAAACAAATGAAATACTCTATTATTATTGTAGTCTTTATGTGTATCGCAACAAGATATTTTTTTATGTAAATTTCGACATTTAATTTACCAATTTATACTATTCTAACAATTCTTTAAATTAAATTAACAATGTACTTCAGTGAATATGACAAACATTAGGAAATATATGTAATAAAATTATAATATACTGTAACACCTACATTATGTATATATTTTATTCCCCACACCAATTTCTATTTTTATATCCTTCGCCTGATGTGGGGATAAATTTGTCGATTCGGAAAGAATTCAAATAAAAACTTTTGATAAGAATAAAATATTCAAAGAATTTAATGACATACTTTAATCTTACACTATATATAAGACTTGTAAAGTAATATAAGTGTATAATAAAAAAAAGTAATTACTCCAGTGACATTTGGCAACCTAAAACGAAAGCTTTAAAAGATTCTCCGTCAGTAGGCAGCGATAAGTTATACTATAATTTAATAATCGGAACACCAAGGGTTGACTAATGAAGATTCATCGTCTATTAATAAATCCAGTCGGAAAACTTGCAATTAAAAGTTACGCATTTATAACAACAGCGAGTAAAAGTGGTAGGAGCGTAGACCGTGATATTTAAATTTGCCGCAGCAACTTCACCGCCGGCGACAATTCAATTACAACTAATAGCCCCTGATTCATGTTTGTATTGCTAATTAGTCGACTGAAGTTTTGTCACTCCTCACTTGGCGCACTCCCACTCCGCGGCGGTGTTTCGTACAATGGATTGTTCTTTCGGCCGCGGAACGCTCCACATTCCCCGCTTTTGTTTATTCATAATTTAATGCATGTCTTTTCATTTTATTCGAGCCGCCGTGTAATATTATGTGTCTCAGGAATGAATGACTTTTGTAAACGATGTGCTTCCTGTTAATGAGTGTTTGAATATGAATGTTTTTCATGTTGTTTTGCATTTGAATTAATAATGACAGTTCACACTACGCTTAATGTGTATTAAAGTGTGTTTGGATAATTTGTTTTGATGCTTGATCGCGATAAACACTTTTAACTAATTTGCGATTTGTAAATATGATAGCCGCCACCCTAGAACCGTTATCTAAGTTCAACGCTGTACAATTGGAAGTAATGGATTAGTTTAGATTAAATTCTTTCTTTAAACATTGGATAATAAGACCGAACTCAGAATCTTACAAACCGCAAGGAGGTTAACCGCAAATCGGCAAAATATCAAAGGGTTAGAGCGAGCTAACTTTGTGAAAACACGACCGTAAAAGTTACGTAAGTCGTAGTGAGCCTTTACAGAAATAAGCATTTGGTCCAATAGAAGAAACTTGTAAATCCCGCCATGTAACCGCACGGTACACGCAACCGAGGTATTAGGGCTCGCCGCTGTGACCGTCTTTCTAGCTATCGTGTAAACAGTTCTAACTTAACACAGGTTGAATTTGTCAACTGTATTTGTGTTCCTGTAATTCTCTGAGGTGTATTTGAATATACGTTATTAAGGATTTCTCACAAGTTAGGGGTATTAGGGCGAGCATTGGTAAATATTATAAGAGGACACGTGAAATTTTGATGAGATTATAATTCTGAATGCTTTAATAATAATACAAAATGTGAGTAAGGAAAACATATGTAAGTGTTAAATAAAAAAACTAGACAAATTTGGATTCTATGTAAATTCAAGTAAAAGCTAAGAACCAACGGTTAGAAAAACAAAATTAAAACCAGGGAAATAACATCTATACCTATTTGAAATACTGTTAAAACTGAACACCAGTTTTAATCAAATCATAATCTGACTTCACGGCGTGTCTAGCCCGTCCAGTAATAAAACAATGCAGGTTTGTGAGAAGAGCTCTTGATCGCTGGGCACATAATGGAGCTCAAGTTCAGAACACTATTCCTTTATGAGTGGATGGACTGTTGATGGGCCAATATCGATATTTTGTTAACCATACGCACGTGACCATAAAGCTACTTAAAGTATTCAGCATAAATTGTTGCTACGTGGACCGTCAGTTGAAGTCAATATGCCGTGTGTAGATATTATATTCCATATCAAAATAATTATGTCTCCTTTTAATGTTAAATAGTTGAAAGACTAGTAGGATGGATGTTAAGTAAATAATAAAATTGACGTATGACAACTTATTGCAATATCTTATATAACATTTTAATGATTAGTGCTAATTTTCAAGTGCATATAATTTATAATTTGTGATTCCCCACAAATAAACTATGTATGTACATATAAAATTATCATCAACAACTTTAGTTGAGTTGTTTAAGTGATTACACACTTTTTTGTAACTAAGTAATTACAGACCAAAATACCACCTCGATAAAATAAATTTCAACTCCAGCCCTGTCTTTCATCCATTTAAAGTGGATTGTATAAACAATGTAATTAATACTTTTTGTGAAGGTCCCTACAAACTTAGTATTTCCTAAGTGGCTGATAACGATAAAGGAAAATGGTCCCTAAAGAGTTTCCTCCTAAAAAGGGTTGTTACATTCCATCGTAGGAAAGCTCGTGGCACTTTCCCTTAGCTTCAGAGAATTGATGAATTAATTTTTCACATTATTTACATTTACGCGGTGAATTTTACTGATAAGTCTATGTAGAATTTAATTCTACGTATTGTCGGTTTAAGCCCCATTAGACATAATCGGCTTTACTTAATCCTGCATATAATTAATGCTCTATTGATTCCCCGTCCGTAGATTAGATACTACGTGGAAGAATCATGTATTTCCGACTATTCCACCATTAAGCATCTAATTAATTTCTGCTCAAAATAAACTCATAATACTGATTAAAATCTACTTATTGATACTAGAACAAGAGTTTATCAATCGAATTCGATTTAAAATCAAATAAAGCGTAGTGTTAGAGCAAATGCTTTCGTCGACCCTATGCAGATTGTTTAATAAGGCGCACAAGACGGGTTGCAGATAGCTGTGGAATCGTTTCTACGCCGAAAGCCAGTACAAATACTAGGATCACAGGCACACATAGTTGGTGCTATTGGCATTGTATTGCCGGGGCGTAGTGGGGAGCAGCAACCTGTTGCTCTGAACTATTTTATTAGCGTGAGTGTGTCGGCGGGCCATTCTTTACGGCTCTTTTGTTGGTGTGGCGTTTAGTCGCGTACATTGTGCGCGCTCCGACGTGATTGGTCTGGTTTATAACGCAAACACCACGCATATTTTCCATTTGTAACCTTTGTATGCCGGAATTTTGCGAAATTCTTCGCTTGAAGTTATCCGCCCAAAGTTCACTATTTTGTGAGTGAAAAAATCCTACGTATTGAGCGAGGCTTACATTCTTCGTTTGTAACGGAATAATTTGATTGTATAGTTTATGAATTCTTTTGCCGATACAAAACATTAAAAAAGTTACAAATACAAGATTATTTATTTTGTCATAACAAACTGAATTCGGTTACATCAGAAAATTTAATTTGAATAATTCCCGTATTCAATTGTCTCTATACCTTTTCTCATTTTGGCTGCCTGTATTTGGACAGGTAAATAGAAAAATGTACACTTTGAATTGTTTCTTGGGAGCTTAACACAACCGCTTTGTTCCTACTTCCCGTGTGTCAAGATTGTCATGCAGACAGACGCCAATACAGCCGCTGCATAAATTGAAGTCTTTGCATCAGCGATGTTGCTGGAAATTTCCCCAAGGATTTAAAAAAATATCCAATCCCCACTCCACAGCAATACACAGAGCTAACATTAATACCATTATTATTTCTTAGGATTTATGTTTACTATCATCAGTTTTAAAGTCAATTTATTTATTATAATTCAATTTATAGGTTGAGTGTTTTCTAGTAACATAATAATTTTATTATATCTATGTTTAATCGCTAACGCTCTACCGACTTGTTTGCGATCTACAGTTAGCCACAAAAGTAGCTGATAATAAATTAAACCCCTAAAAGTTTATTTTAGTGAAGAAAAATCTTTTGTTGATACGGAGAGAAAAGTTTAAAGGCGATTTGATTTTTTTTATTGGTTTGGTTCCTTTTGTGGCTAACTAACTGTACATAGTGAAATATTCTTTTGCGCAATTCTTCTTTAATTATGTGCGTCCATGGTTGAGTGTGAACATTAACGGTCAAGAGATTATTTATTTTGTATATTGCGGGGGTTTGCTAAAAAGATATATTATTATAAAATAATATCATTACAACGCTATAGCACGCCAGGTCCGTAACATAATCCTAACTAAAAGATTTTTATAAACGCTTATTTTTATCTCACACAAATTCCCTATTTCCAAACGAAAGTTCCGGCTAGACAATCTTGTAACTTTATATTAAGTTAGGAAATCGTTTAAAGACTACCAAGCTCAGACATCGTGTATCGATGCTTTCTTATTTAAGCCAACTTTCCGGACTTAGAATTCAATAAAGCAGCCAAAGGAATTTACTTCACTTTGACTAAATATCTCAAAAGATTAATTAAGAGGAACTTTAGGGCGAACCGGTTAATGTTCTAACGTAAACAATTTAATTTGACTGAAAATAAACTTGCGCAGATTGAAAAATATTTGTGACTACGTGCACACTTAATTAACTGTTCCTGCGAATCTCTTTGACACGAATGTAAATTACGATATACATAATTATGGCGGGCAAAGAGAACGGAAATACGGTTTTCATTTCATACATTTTTCGTTAATTATGCGCTTCGTTCTGAACGACAAATTATCTTTTTATAAATTAATCTATATTGCTTAATATTACGCATCATTTAAATTTATATTGATTGAGATACGATATTGCAAAACATAGTAATTACGGTCAAAATAAATAGCGGACATAATTAGTATACTCTCAAATATAACTTTTAATTTGAATTTACTTTTCAATCAATTTTCATCATAACTACAATTATAAATTGCGGATATATTATAATGTTTACAATAATTTATGGTGTCGTTATGTCCGAATTAGGAAAAATTCTATTTATTTAAACAACTATAACCTGAAGAGCAACTTTTTAAAACCAACTCAATATTACATTCAAATAAGAAATCCCAATAACCTAATCTAATGCAATTTATTTATAGGTTTCAGTTTAATATGAAGGCAATACCGGCCTAGTGAAATCTCGTAGTAAAGTCGATTAGAGAGGATTATGTTTCAGAGTGGTAGCCGTTAGCACGCAACTGCAAACGTACCGCGATTGCACTGTCATCGCATTTCAGTGGCCGGCACGTGACCCTATCTGCCAGTAATCCGGCCACCTGCTTTTCAAATTTTCATTTCCATTGTTAAATTGGCCCCGGAGTCAAGCAATTAAATTATATAATTATAAATTAATTGTTGAATTATTAATTATATTAATTTGATAATCGCATAAAAATATATAAAACAAATACATATTTTACATGAAATTGTGGATTAGATTGATTTTACAATGCCATTTTTGTTATGCTGCGTGCATCTTTCACCCGCATCATATAATTTCTAATAGTTTGCGTGCACATTAATCTCATACATTGAAAAGAAAATTCATACGGGCATCTTGATTTCTTTTTACAAAAACCAATGCTCATACATATTAATATTGAGAACGCGATGCGCGAGGCAAAAACTCGTAACCCAGTGGTCCGTTGAAACTATTTGCCGTGGTTTGTAAATAGGTGCTTTCATGTGATGAAAAAAGCCGCAACACGACAAATCGCGTGACTCCGGGATGAGCTGGACGCATCGATCGTGACGCGCGGCACGCACGGCCGCCGCCGGTAGTCTCACACGTTGCCGGATACGTTCTAAATAGTAAATGAAATTAATTTTTAAATGTTTAATAATGAACAGTGTCTATTGATAACGTATAAAAGTTGCGATCCCATATATACCTTTTTGTACTAATGATTTTAAACAATGCTTCTAAAATTATTGTTGGCCATTATACTGTTTTACATTTTAGTTATAAGTAATGTAAAGTATACTATTCAATAATAGATAATATAAGTATACAGCAAGATTAAAAACATATAAAACTACTTTTTAAAAAAATAATAACATATTTAGTCAATTTATGTTAGCCTCTGATAACACGTGTCACCGCTCTTGTTAGAAATGACGTCAAAGCTCAACACGTATTTATCACGGTAAACAATAGAGGTATATCCCATGGAAGTCCGTGGACATCTGAAATGTAATCAAAGGGTACAGACAAATTCCTATCTGCCAACATTGTGAGTGACGGCTGCTTGGATCCGTGTTTAATTAAAGCACGGTTTTGATTGTACACATTTCGGGGCGTGTTTTGTACATAAACATAAATAGTTTTAATTTATTATTAATTCGCAAGTCACAAGATACAGTAACAGGAAATCTTTGATGACAGAAGTTAATAAATATTTTCATTATATTCCTATGTTCGACTAACTAATAACGTAACATACAGCTATAGACCTATTTTAATATGTATTGTGAATGTGTGAAAATGGGTATCTTTGTTCTTTTTTAATAAGAACTTTTTCATTAAATTCTCTAAATATAATTTTATTTCACTTTAGATTTTTTATTTGTAAATTGTTTTGTGGTAAATTAAAGTATTTGAGAGTTGGGTTAGTATTGAAACATAATAGAATTCCAAGACGTCTAAAATTAGTTATCGGAAAGGAAAAATAAATAGAGTTAGATAAATTCAATCTCGTGGCCGCTTAAGAATTATTTTGTTTATATTATCTGCGACTCGCTCTGATTACGCAAGTTAAAATAAAAACTTGAAAACTATATTTACAGAAAATTCAGTTACTGAAACGTAAATATCAACTCAATCTTGGCCACGGATATTATACAGAATAGATTAAATTAATTAAAATATTGTTTTTTTAACGTTGAAAATCTCTAAAATGATCCCTAATTCTTCCTAGCAACTAGTCTTTTCAATCAATGAATATGAAACTTTTTTCTATGATAACTCATACAATATTAGTTTTTACTGAGACTTAGTTTATCAATTAACCGTTATAGTTAAACATAGACACGCGCATCGAATCGTCCATCCGAGCGTACGATTCACCGGAAATGACGCAGAAAATTGCTCGCCGCCTCACGTGGACGCAATATCCTACGACGACTTCCAATTATGCAGATTATGTAGCCGACGCTTCACTTACACACTTATTTACATGCATGTAACTATTTAACTAATGTCCCACATCGTCTCCTGTACGAATACGTAATTTTTAGTTTTACGGTGGCGTGAGCAAAAATGAATACATTTAAGGGTTGTTATTCCAGTTTAGTGTTAGCAAAATAGGCGTCAAAAGGTTATAAATAAAAGTAAATACCGAGGTTATGTTTCCGTTGTTATTCAAACGCGGAATGGGTCTTAATAAATCTGGCACCCAAGAATATTTTGTTATATTTCATTCCAATCTTTCAAACGCAAGTTGTGAAGTTTTTAAATATTTACAAATTCGCATTATCTTTACGATTTTTTATTTAAATGCTGTGATTATACTCAGGACACCTAAATTCATAATGAACAATTCTAAATATAACGTTTAACACCATCCAAATATTCAACAGATGCAACCATCATAAGGTATGCAATATCTTAGTTTTAGTATAGCAAAGCGAGCATGCGGTGTGTGAACTCCAAGATGTTTAGTGAACGTGCACACGTGAATCGAGAGCCAATCTGCATAATGAGAAGTCAGAGGTTATTGCGCGGATCGGACCAAGTAAGTCTGCAATTTCCCGCCTCAATTGTTATGGAGACTAGGGAACCACGCGTACATTGATTCCTATAGATGTTTAATTTTAGCTTCACTTGTTTACACAGCGTATACGTCTTGTGCTAGCTCGGTTTAGTTCGTGTTGAAGTATCAAGGTTTGCGAATAAAATACGAAAGTATAGTTAAAATTTACGTTTTTCAAGATCTCTATAAGTTGGTTATTAGATGCTTACTTTCTTTTCAACACGTCTAAAAAGGTACGTTCTTTGTCGCTTTCTTATCTATGAAATGTATGACAATATTAAACTGGCTATCTATATAATTTATATTGAAGCAGCTATATAAAACAAATACAACCACATAAAACAAATTTCAAATTCTAAATCTCGCAAACAAAACATATCTTCCTAAATGATTTTCTAGGATACTTTAAAAATTCACGTTTTCTGTTAGCCAGTGCCTTGCTATTGTTGAAAGTTAAATTCCATTTGAACGTGATATAGTAAAATGTCAAGCACGGGTCGTTGCAAGTTGTAGCGAATTAAATAAAACGACAATATTCTTACCACATTTATGGTATCGTTTGCTCGGTTGACATATCTCCCAATTATCTGTCGATTGATAGCAACTGCGGCCGCGGCCTGCCTCCGATCAAATTTCGTCCACTTCTTACCGCCCACACCCACCTACATCTTTCTTTTATCCCCCTCTCAATCGGCCAGACGTATTTGACAGATTTACCCCGAACCGGTCGCCACGAACGATTTTATTGACTGGTTATTATTTTATTTTATGGACATTCACTCTTATTTCATAGGACCTCAGACGAAGTCGTCGAATTTGACGTCAGATTATTAAAGCATATCTCCCACCATCTGTAACACTTTTATTGAATCGAATTCGATGTAGATGGCTTATGGGATCGTCGTAAATGATGTGTAATAGGATTTTATTCTTCTAACGTCATTTGTTGATAGTTTCTGCGCTAAGTACGTACATACGGACGTCTGCTCCCCATTGTGAGATATTGTTCAAGTGAGGCTATAAATAAGCGAACAAAATTGATGGAAACGGTCGCACAACGTCTTACAAACCGTTCAACGATATTGAATTGGATAAAAATAAAAACTAAACCAGTGTCCTGTTGAGTTTTCGATCAAAGAAAATTACACTAGGTGTGGAGCGGCACGGGAACGTTTGGTCTTTTCTGCGGAGCTCGGTGAGCTCTATAAAATCCCTCTCGTCGCAACATATCGTTCTTTTCTCCCCAAATTGCGGCTGTCCCGACGCGGCAGACACGTCCAGGTAATAACGCAATAAACCACTGAGAGCTTCACCCTGGAAAAACGATCGAGTTTTCCTTGAAGCTTTCGAAAACGAGTTGTTCGTCGACTTTAGGTAGTTGTGCGGCGGCGTCCGTTGGAAAGATAACCTTATTTTCTGTTTGTTTGCATTGGTTGTGTGTCGGAGGTGGAGCGGTGGCCGTGTCGGGTGAGCGATGTGCAATCGGTCAGGTTGCCTGACCGCACCAGCGTTTTTCGCGGTGCGCCCGCAACACAGCGTCCATCACTTTGTGTAATTGAAAACTCGATGTGCACTTGTACAGAACATTCGTTTATAAATATTTCTTTTCATATTAAAATATTCGGAGTCTTGTTCTTTTAATATAGGTACTTGGAAATGTATGGTATTTTAGTTTGTTTTAGGTACCGTAATACTTCCTAGGCTTATTAAGTAATTTTTCTCCATACTCAAAAACAAAAATAGTTTTATTTGAAGCTGAAATTGTGTCCAATTAATTTTTGTTACTATAGAAGAGACTAAATATTAATTCAATAAATTGAATAAAAAATTCACAATATGTTTGAATTTATATAATATATTAAATATAATAAAATAATAACGCTCACGAATTAGTGTAACATTTCGATTAAATGAAAATTGCATATTATTTCATTGATTTCGATTCGGAAATATTTCAAAATATGTCTACGAGTTAAAAGCGTGTCGCAAAATTATTAAAAAAAATATAAAATGTTTTTCGTCTCGAATTATAAACTTATATGTTTATATTGTTTCATCAAACTTTTCACATGTGCATAGTAATAATTGAAGTAAAGTAGTTTTAAAGCATTATAAACTTTTTTAATAAAAGCATTTGCGTGCATCATATTAATAAAAATATAGCCAAGTTCAACAAAAGTATGCCCAAAAACAAGATGTTTCTTTAGCGGCGAAATTCTATAGAGAGATCTTAATACGGAGGTTTTAATAGAATTCTAGTCTCTTTGAGGGTTATCTAAAATAATGTTAGTAAATAATAATATAATAGTGTTTAATTACAATTGAAACTTGTAAATAAATACACCTTTTTACGTTAGAAAAATATTTACTCTACTAGGAAATTACCTCTATTTTAAAACATGTAAGTATGAGACATTATAATAAATAATATTTAGTATACGATTTCTAAGTCAGAAAAGGGATGTTAATCTAAACCTTTTTGGTTTTCGAAGATGCTTAGTGTTGAAAGTAAACGAAAAACCCCTGAACGATTAATGATAAAATATGTCACACAGGAATATCATACTATGGATTCATATACTTAATTAGTCTAAATAAAACTCAAAATAATTCGACCCAGAAACGTAACTGACCTGACGTGGCGTAGTTGTACTGCATGCGCGGTGCGACAGCGCTCTGAGGTCCTGGGTTCGAATCCCGGGTCGGGTAAAGTGATATTTGGGTTTTTCTGCTCAGTATCAGCCCGGAGTCTGGAATTTGTGCCCGATATGGCGATAGGCTCGCCCCCTATCACATCATGGGACGGAACACACTTGGCGAAAAGTGGATGCCCTGGTTGCGCCTCTGCATACCCCTTCGGGGATAAATGCGTGATGTTGTGTGTGTGCGTAGAAACGTAAACAGGAACTATTATTTCAAGCGAGCAGTCGCGTATCACAATTACTATCTAACATTACTACATCATTCAAATCCGTAAAAGCAACATATTCGTATATGACAATATCCTCTCAAAATGCGAGAACAACACATCAGCAGCAGCATTAGTAACCCTGTTACTTAGTTTCAGTATTTCCAGACACAAAACAACGTACCTACTTGTGTTTTTTTCGCTCGTCCAGTCTGCGTCTGGTTTAGACCATTAAGTAATCTCCTCGCCTTCGAAAGCGTCGGCTAATGCATCTCTGTGCAAAGTTACTGTTAGGGTTCCCTTGGAACGTAAACTTTTACAAATGCCTCGCGCCTTTTATTTTGGTAATGACACTGTCCTTCGGGACGTATTTTAATTTTATAGTTTTGCACAACTTGGAATATGTTTGCATGACAATTTATTATAAAATGTATTTGATGAAGTCAATGCTCGGATCACAACAAGTTATTGAATACGTGTGCTGGTGAACTAACTTTGAGCTTGTAATTACGCCTGCATATCTATTGCAATAAACTTTATCAAATAGTCTACTATTGGTTATGTCACTAGATACCACGAGTAAATTACAAAAAAAACAAAACATTACAAGTACACAGGAACAATGCATGCCAAATTTCAGCACACACAACGTCGATGATAGCTGTTTAATTAACTTATATAAATAGCCTAATACAATCTTCTATGGCAAATCAAATAGAAGCAGCGACGGGGTAACCCAGCATCCAGTAATACTTATCAGGTAAAGCCAGGCAAATAAACTAAGCTCTAATTTGACGATCGAACCATGGTAGTCAAGACAAGCGGATTTTAATTAAGGTGCCCGCTTTGTCAACCGCTCCTTTTAATTTTGATGAATAAAGAAAATTATTTATTTGGCGGCGTTAGCGTTTACCGTGATTTATACCCCAAGTTACGGACATTTATAAGGCATCGCCCTACTCCGGGGAAATATCTTTTTCATAATTCGCCGGGTTTGACGCCTTACATTAACGTTGCGCTCAGTTAGCTCTGACAATGAGTTTGTTGATTCGATGTTATTTCGTCAAATTCTTCGTAGGATTAAATAAGGGGTTTAATTTTGTTTTCTTTGCACGCCGTTTGAAATATAAAAAAATATCTCATAAAATATTATTATTTTAATGATTACGGCCCTCAAAGTATACAAGAAATTAAAGTAAGATTGTGTGACACGTCATTGAAATTATGATTGCAATATTAATAACATTTTTCGTATTTCGTATAATTATATGTAATGTATGCTAAAATTGTTGTTATAATCATTGTTTCGTATTTTTCAGGTAAGTTGAATTCGATTACGTACGAGACAATATACGGCGGTGAGTCAAAAAAATATCACGTAGGAATTCAATAAAACATTTACAAATCAAAAATGAAGTCACCAGTATCAATACCACAGACGTAACAAATTGATGCAGATTACAATGTCATTAAACTTGTAAAATGTCCCCGTAGAACTTAAATCGTAGCTGTGTAGCGCGGCGTAGCACCCGCCCCTCATCCGTAGTAAATCTTTTAATCTCTTTACAATGGTCCAACGTCATAAATTTGACATCTGTGACTTTTTTATTACGATATTCGAAAACGTGTTCCTCCCTACGGCATGATAAAATCGTGTTTTATGGACGCTGCGACTGTCAGTTCATTATTTAATTCTTTTGTATCGATTTAATTGATGTTTCAAACATTAAATCGATATGGACATACGGATGTCAAAATAAATATCACTTGGTCATATTTTGGTTTCGGTTTATATCTCAGAGTTTATATACATTATTGAAACTCAGCCGATGACATATGTCCATAAATAAATAAAACCTAAAAATTGCAATCGCAAGTTTTATGAAGCAAAACTGTTGACTATTTATATTGATATGACCGGACCGAGGACATACTTAATATGTCTATTTATATTATTCGATTATAGTACGCTGTAGTCTTTCGTGTCTGTTAACTTAATATTTTCGTAACTGGAATTAAATACAGAATCGTGACAAAAACTTCATTTTTTTTTTAAAGTTATAAAATAAACAATATATGATTCACGGAACTCCACGATACTACACCGATCATGATACGACCCCCTTCAATTTGTCCCTTTGTTTGTTTACATTTTTCAATTTCAATGCAACGCAAGCTCTCAATGGCCAACAAAAGCATAGGAAATTCGGACGTGCCATGAATAATTTCTTTTAAACGCCATTGTTAAATAAGCATCTTGGATATTTAAAAAAAAATGTTTTCAATGGACAAAAGCCTCCGGTTACATTGTGATTTCAATACATTTTCCTTCACAAGTGATCCTATTTTGTAAGGGGCGAGGGCGCGGATATCCGATGAATAGATAATATCCATCTAGCTAACTGTAGTCCTATCATGAATTGGCAACTTTCCCAAGATATTATATATAAAGAAAATTGTCCGTAATATTTTCCTTCCATTTTTGTCGCCTCGAGATTAAAAGATAGTGTAATAACTTATTTACAAAATATACCAAGCACTAGCAAATATTATGATGTGCTGGTTAGTACTTCTAATTATTCACTTACATTTATTTATTAGATTCTAACTTACATATATAAGAATCGGAGATGCGTACAAATTAAAATATTAATTGGAATAATTGAAGTTCCTTAATTTATCTATCGTGTATATTTTATTATAACTGAAATAAGATTTATCATATATTCTAATTTGGTATAAGAAAGAAAGAAACATTTACTCGCATAATATTCTGGGACGCACACAAACATTTGTAACAATGTAAAAAAAGCAAAAAAATATATTGGAGTATCTGTATTGAAAATCCATGCAATAGAAATTATAAACATTTGTCGTGTTAAAGTAAGTAAATTAAGAAGTGTTACATTTTCGTATAAAACCTTTAAGTGGTGAACAATCTACCGCGTCAAGTTACGCTCGACCCTTGGACATTTTGCGGGTCGCTCATCTCCATTTACTCCTATCATTGTCTCGATCGCAAATTAACGAGCTACAGGATTTACGCCGCTTTACTATATTACCACTTACCCGTGTAAGCACGTATTTAGAATAAAATGTTGCTCGTTTTCAATATACTTGCTACTATATAACGCGGCTGTGAAGTACACAAGCAAACAGTTTACCAGAAAATTGTTCCACTGATTCGGATGTTTTTAACATTCCCGCGATATGTCTCGGGATGGGCCAGTAAATAACAATAATGTTGAATAAAACAATAACAATGTATAGAAGGCGCGAGGCAGTTATGTGCGTTAACGTCAGTCATAAAAGTTACTCCGCCACCATTATTCCAACATTACCTAGTTACTCAAGAAGTTCGCCGTAACAAAAATACACTTTCAGTTATTGCGACACTCTCTTAATACTGACTTTCTTTTCTTTCCTCAACTCGAGCATTTTTATGCTCATCCTCAGAACTTTTGCAATCCACTTATATCAGCCGTGAAGCGCTAAGCAAATACAAAAAGTTTTTCAGGTTTAATCTGCACGTTTTAAGGATATTCATCGAAATTTTACGCCTCGAGGTGCTTAAATAATGCTCGCCATTGTTACTTTTCTGCAATTCTTATTTTGTACGAACAGTTAACGTATATAAATAACATTAATGTTGTTTAAATAACGTTCCAGTCGACGCAGAAAGCTTGAATAACTTCTAACACTTAACTGTACGCATACGTCCTTATTAAACAGAGTCGATATTACCGCTAGGTTCTGCATTCCGCCACCCCGGCCTGATGATCGCTTGTCTTAGCTCACTAGACTTTGAACAGTATTTGCTTATAATGCTTCACTTTATACTTTATATTAAAGAAAATAAAACAAAGAAAATGGCATGTTATAATTTTTCACCAAAATCAATGAAATCACCAATCAATATAGGTATATTTATGGCAAGGTAATTGCTATAAATAATATAATTTAGTTTGCTTCCATTCAGTCAATAGCTCCATATAGAGTAAATATTAGTATTAAATATAAATCAAATGCAATGTTTGCTCAATTCAGGATATTAATAACGCACCAGTGCCTAATTCAATATGACACACCAAACTTAAAGGTTTGTAAACTGAAAATACACTGTACGTATTCCGAAATAAACGTGATAATATTCATGTCAATTTATCAGGACATTCATGTACCCATACAAATAAATTGTATTGCATGGTCGTGAGACTGAGTTAAATTAAGCAGCGCCGCCTATTTTCGCGAAGATTTTGATAAATAGCCGAGTAAAATAATTTCGTTCATCCCATAACGATTCTCATACACAGTAGACATTCTGGCGCGTACGGAATTCTTATCTTACAAACGCAGCACTTTGATTATGAACGAGAGGAATATTTAAAGAAGCCCTCGCGTGCTTTGTGTTCACCGACGCATGTGCAAAATTTATGTAAGAAATATGAATAAGCATTACGTTTTATACGTTTTTACGTATGGCTGCTGTTGTGTATGCTTTGATACTCTAAGAGTTGTATATATTTATTGTGAATCAAATTATACCTTTATTCCTTTATCAAACACGGTAACGCATTATGTCTTGTATTCAGAGCTCGTAGATGCACGTTTTATATTTCAGTTAGCAAGTATAAAGTTACATGCTATGAAAAATAACTATCGACTTCATCATTGGCCATTCATTTCCATCATCAGCAACATACAGTCCACTGCTGAACATAGGCCTCCCCCAAAGATTTCCAGACGGACCTGTCAAAAGCGGCCTGCATCTAGCGTGTTCCTACGACCTTCATCAAGTCGTCTATCCACCTTGCAGGTGGCCGTCCAGCGCCATTAAATTTAATCTATCGTAAACCAGAAAAGTAGGTGCTTAATGTTGTTACTTCCCTAATCAAAATAGAAAGAACAAGTTCATAATGAAGTCAACTACTAATGGTATGTTACTTTAATGTTTGAGCTATTATTTAAATGTTAGCCCTAATCGGCGTCAATCAACCTAATCATAGTAATACTTCGATAGCGTAAGGTAATCGCGGGAGGGACACCAGTGCGGGCCGTACGAAACTTATCCCGGTCAATGAAATCGGGCCTGATTCGATCCCATCCCCGCTCATTCCTATCACTTATTCATCAGGCCATGAATACTTAAGTCAATTTACGTGTCGTGATCTAAGCAATGGGCTACTCCACCTAATGATATTGCAGTTACACTGACGCGTGTATCGGTCAATGGACTATCAATTCGATGATGCTATTATCGGAATGGGTTTATTGTTTTTTATGTTTTATTATGTCTAATGGTATAGCATATTATTATTATTAGTTTCGCTTTCAAGCAGCATAGAAATGCTTTATAAGAATTAAAGGTTTCTTATACCTAGGTATTTAGTCTACTAAGCTTAGGCTTAGAAGCCGATGATATACTTGGTGCGGTCAATATTTTTTGCCATCCGCAATACATATGCCAGGTCTAGAAAGTCGTGGTAAACTAAACTATGTGGTAAAGACGAGCTTAATACACCATAATAAATTAACTGTAAATCGTAGACGTACTAGACGCATTGCTGTCTACCTCATCGTGAAAGAGATTCGAACTGTATGTCAATGAATTAAGTAAAAATATGTAAATTTTCGTCATCTGTGTCATCAGATCCCATGGGTTTATTCACAGCTTTCATATACTATCTTCTGTGTCGACAACAGGTAACGTTATTATATAAAGAGTTATAAGAATTTATTGGATTCCTTGCGCCAAAGGTAGGCACAAAATACTATCGAAAAATTTCGCCTCCTCTAATATCGAAATATTTACTTTGTAGAACGATTCAATATAACTTTACAAGAATAGTAATAAAATTATTATTATTAATACATACAAATATTTCATATTTTAGAACATGAAGTATGTAAAAATAATGATTATGTTTTTTCAAGACTTTTGGATGTCCAGTAAATATGTATTGCAATTCATAATTCCGGTATAAATAAAAACATGCCAACACTCTCGTGCAAAACACTTCAACCGTGTGCAGAATCCACTCGTTCTTTTAACTTACGCTATTATCAGAGCCTACAGCTGACTGAGTCTTTTGTTATCGAAACTTATGATATGACGGTAATGGACACATGCGAGACACGTAGGCGTCAGGCGAGTCCGGTGATGCCGGCCAATCCGAGTCTCGCCAAGCACCATTCTGCAGTCGGAGTGCACGTGCTACCGTTCATTATCGAACAGATGCGTCTGCAATCGGAATCTAATCTCGCCGCTTTGCACTGCGAACGTTGTTACACGATCTGTAATTGACAGCTGTTTCGAATACTTGCCGATCAATCGTAAACGACGTTTTTAAAGAATAGATTATAGACAGAATTTATGGATTTTATTGTGTAGTGTAATAATATATATTTCTACTTTAAATGCTTAATTGGTTCCATAATTGGTTTAGTGCCAAAGAGTTAATTTTGTTCCGGCGTTGTTGATTTAAAGTTCAGTCAAAAGAAACCCAGCTCCAGACAACTCTTCCAAGTTCCAGCAAGTGACAAATTTTCCATTGACTTTGAAAATAAACAGATATGGCGCTTGAATGTCTGCGCAATCAGAGACCAATTAAAAGTTTCTCCACAGGTGAACAAATTTTCTATTCTATATAGTATTTCATTTCAACCGTACTGTATAAACATAATTAGTGTGCAACGGATAGCTTAATTCTCGGGGCTTAATTTAAAAACAGCAAAGCAACAATTTCGCGGCGGGACTTACTAAAATAATCGTGCTTGTACAACTCACAAATAAATATAAGCGTATTCTTGCCTTGGGGGGTGAAATGTCAGTGGCACGTAGCCTGTAGCCTGCGTGGCAAAGCGAAAGGAGATCTGAGGATGTTCGTGCCGTGAAATTTGTCGTTTGACACCTTCGCTCCACCGGGCCCGGCGCGTGCGACAGCGTTTCCGCTGCGATTTTTATATGTGAGCACACACGCGCCCATCTGGAACTAACTTCATTCGGATGAAAATAGCTGATGTGTAATTATGGTATTATGAAAGGTATATATAGAATTATACCCTTGTGATGTATAACTGTTAATTTTTGTGTCAATGATAACTTATTTATGATTAGCTTTTATGGTGAGTCCACCTGTATGAAACTATTTATTTTTAATTATTGAACTAAACATATAGTGTTCACATTAAATTACTAGTACTTCCATTTATCTATTAAAGAATCAAGGTTTTCGAAACGTATTAAGGCTATAAAAAAATCAAATTCCACAACTACAAACGAAAATTTCGTAGACCGAAGTCGGATGTAAAGTAGTTGCTTTTTTTTTTTCAAACAGTTGTTTGAGTTCGCAAAAGCATAAGTTGGTCTGCTGTATCTCGCTAAAAAGTTATGCTTCATAAATATTTTTTGTCTATTTGCTATTCTAACTAAACTATTTCCAAACTTACGTTCACAGCGTTAATAGTTACTAAGCGGACAAGAAACAAAACTAAACATGAAAAACAGTTTTTAAGCAATATTTTCAACACAGGACACGATTTCAAATAGTGCCCTAAAGGGTCTTTATTATTTTACTTTCTCTTTTAAGCGATACCTCACTCAATAGAGAACATTTTTTTCATCCTCACTTTTCTTCATTTTTTCGACATTCTTTTAATTTTTATTATTACTATGTTTGCATCATTTTTCATCGAAAAGTCAAAAGGATTAATTAATCTCTGTAATATAACTTTTTTTAAAAATGGATCACACTATAAAATTTAAGAACTATGTACTCTTATTTTCTGAACAATTACTATAACAAACGAACCAAAAGATATATCAAAAATGTTATACAGGACCCGTGCTTTGCTACGAAATCGTAAAAAAATAGGTACCTACTACATATTATTAATACACTAACACCTAGCAGTCAAACAACAACAATAGTTACAAGTATACAATAGGTACAAGCCCCACTTAGAGATATATAAGTCTTATATCGTGGGCTGTCAGTTTAGTCTAAGGGACTGTCAGTTCGACAGCATCCATACTCGAAAGGAATATTTTGCAACCCACAAATATTTAATACAGCGCGAATCATACCCATTGCCTTTCATTTTACAACAGGCTCACGGCCGCTTCGCCACGGAGACTATTTTCTATCAATAAAAACAATTTGGAAGAAGAATGCTTAATTGAAATTTAAAAATAAAAAAATTATATTATTACTGGCAGGCAAAAAAATAAAATATTAATTTTAAAAAGTTTGTACATATTTATTCCATTTTGAATTTTGTATAAAAATTATAAAATTCGGTTAATTTATTTAAATGCTACAAATTAATTACCTATTTAATAACATTCATAATGAAGATTAAGGTTTCAATTCTAGTGAGATGCAGCAAGGATGTACGATTCTAAGCGCTTTGCCTTTGATTTCGACAAAATTGATGTAGTTTTAGTAAGCGGGTAAAATAAAAAAAAAATACTCTAAATGTCATCTTGTTGCTATCGTTGACATAATGTTTTAACCCTTTTTAACCAAATTGCATGCTCTTATTAATTTCAAAGTGTCGCATTAGTGATTTTTAATACATTTTTTAAATTATTATTAATTTATTGAATAAAAATGGTGTTTAGTTTACGTGAAATGTTGTCGCGGCTTCGGTACATCCATGACGAGAGGGATTGCATCCACGATGTCGATGATGAACAGGTATTTGATATACCAAATTGATATTTTTACTACGTATTTTAAAATAATTTATTCACTGTAGAAAATCTTAATAAGCTAATTCATGATACAAACATGAGTTTCTGCAATTGTTATAAGTAACTATGAATTGATATATTTAAGGAGATAAGTGACGTTAAACTGTTACTAAATAATTAAAATACAAAATATCACAGTGTGTATTTTTTTCAATGTGTACTATGTGGTATGGTGACTGAAGGATTTGACAATATTAAGAGCAATTAAAAACAAAGAAATATATCCAAATATACTCTACAGTGTTATCAATTTATTATCGTGATTGTCGGCATTTGTGTTGTAAAATTATGTTTTTCGTGTAAATATAAACCTATTTCATACACACGTTATGATTAAAACCTTATATTTTCATATAAAAAATACCCAAAAAGGCATTTTAATAGCTATTATATTAATGTACAATAGAAAGTAATCAATCAATTCACAATAAATGGATCTATAATAAATTATATTCGGGTAGAGGTTAATGTGTATTGAGCATATTATGTTTTATAATTCAATTACATTTATTTTCTCATAAACATCAATACCAGCATGAGGCTGCGGCATTTTTGGTTTAAATTGAATGTAATCCCTTTGGGGATCACCCCTACTCGGGGATGCGTTTGAAATCGATTGCGCCGTGTCAACAAAAATACGATAATCGTCTATCCATTTTTAATAGAATTGTTATTATACGTTAATCACTGTTTCTTAGACCAGTAAGTCTTATAGTTCCCGCGGCACTTCACCATTTACGTCAATTTAAATTCGATAAAAAACTTCTATAAAGAAATACGTAATCAGTGTATAAAAAGGCGTCTGTCGACGGCCCCTACCACTTGTCGAGTATTCTCTATAGCAATAACTATAGTGCACATACATGCTATGTCATCGTTCGTGTATTAATCACTGAATGGTTACGTAGCTGCCACCACCTGAGAGGTAACTGTTTCTTAACAATGTTACGGCTGGGAGCACTTTTGTCCTGTCGTAGTATGTCTTTTCGATTAGTCATTGTATGTGAGAATTACTTGCGAGTACTTTGCGAGCTGTGGAAGTAGTAAAAACTTAGTTTTACTTTTCCGATGTATTTGTGCGAAATTAGTGACGTAGTATTTACTGATCTACGATAAAGTGTATAATTTAATTATTTTGCTGCGTTTTCAATGTAATATCAAAAAGCAATATTAGTTTTGAAAATCAGCCATGTACATATTATTTCAAAGTTTCTATTAATTACAATAATTAATGTTATGTATTTTAAAATATTTCTTACCATTTCCGACATTACCTACGCTGAGCGTAAATCGAGACGTTTTAGAAGCTTAATATCAAGTTTCCTAATAGAATGTCTATACGAAGTGCAAACGACAATACACGGAATTCAGTTTTGAACTAACCGTTTTCGCTTTGTTTCCGTGGCCTCTACTCGACTACATCGAAACAAAATCTTTTTGTTTCCAATGCGGCAGATTTTCACGTGCATGCTACAACAGTTTTGTTTGACAAAAAGTCGTTGCAAACATAAATCAAATGGCAACGGAGGTCCGGAAATTGATACCAGTCCGAACGTGTCCTCTTCAAACATAAACTTGCTTAAAACGTCAGGAACAACCGTACAATGAATCAGGATGATATGCTATCAGCATAAAAGTCACTTTTATTTATACATTGTTTATTTGTAGAAACGATTGAATTGGAATAACGTTTTGATAAAATTTATTTATTGTGTTACTACGGTCGCGATCATTTAGTGGGAATATTTATATATATTTCAGGACTTGAGAGCGACCGCTTATCTTCCGATTCCTTGTGGATTGACGAAGGTAATTAGGTTTTGAATTCATGTAAACTTATAAACTATTTTAGTTACAAAACATAAACCATGAAAATTCACAATCCAAATCATTACCGATATAGAACCTACTTCATTATGTAAGTAATTTATTTAAAATGATTACTTTTTACATCCACACAAAACTACGTGAACCGTTATTTGCACGGCACCGCAAACACTAGTTTCGATTGACAATGGAAGCTAAAAAATTAAACGAATACTCGCAAACAGAACGTGTTAATCTAACGATTCGCTCTAATCACTACAACTGTTTGCCAGACCAATTTTAAATTTTAGTAAAACTACGGAGGGCATTAAACGTTAATGCACCAACAATATTCTCGGGACGGGCCATCGTAAAAACTTTGCCCACTAGCGGCCGTCGCTCGCAGCGTAAATACGGATGGCGCCATGCACTTTAACATTGTTTTAAAAAGTAAATTTCAATAACCCAAGAAGTTCCGCGATACTCTTGATGGCTTTTGTCGGCAGAAGTGACCAAATTTATGAGTTTGTTTTCTAAGAATCTGTTCATAGGATGCGATTTATTTTCCTTCACTACTTAAACCTTTCCTCTCAATTTCCAAGCGCGACTAAATCGTCAATATTTTTCGATGTTTTCGATACTCATGCATGAAAAGGTTAGTTGTAGATAAGGTATGTTTTAGTCATGACACTTTTTGCGTGCGGAATACACTTCAATGGTGTCCTTGTAATTCTTTATAAGCAGAGATGTTATATGCCTAATTTATGTAGTTTAATAATTCTCGTTAAAATCATAAATGTAAAAATGTCTGAAATTTCCTAACACACAAATCCTTGTTACACAGTAGAAGTCTAAACAAAGTTGCGCAAAGTTCATTAGCACACTTATAAAAGTTTGTTATTACAAAGATAAAGAATGAAAACCCGAAATTAACCATCGGCGAGATTCCCAATCAACGCCCTCATAATTGCAGAGTTAATATTTACATCGACTGAAAGTTTAAACACGCGAATTGCACACTTTTCCACCAATTAATGTTTTGAGTTAAAAGCGGCCAACAAAGGCGGCCTGTCATCGTTCCAATAAATTCGTAAATGGATACTCGACACATCGGCCTCTGTAGACAACAATTAAAAATATATCGTCTTCCGATTCCCTGATTCGATAAACATACCTGCAGTAACAAGAATTGAATCATAGCTCGGTGTTAGGGTCCAAATATAGGCCCTAGAACAAATGCGGTTTATAATATTTATATATTTTTATTCTTTTTATTCTCAAGTGGCTATAAGACGATTCTTAAAAGTATTGGCTGAACAAATCATAGTCTTGAACGAAATTTCTCGATTACCATTGTTTGATTGGTGTGCATTCATTGCAGCATGTCATATTGGTAATTTTTTACATTTATAAATTGAAAATATTTGCACAACTTTTATCCTCTCAGTTTGACTTTGGCTGTATGCGCAGTCCCCCATTTATTTGCATATGAATTTATCGTTCCGTGTGACATGTTTTTATTTTTCCATACCGAATGTTAAACTACCAATAGTCTGTCCATCAATCGAATTGTTAAACATTATACGAGCCAACATGGTTTGATACAATCGTTTGTTCGTTTAGAATTTATAAAAATGGCTGAGAACCGTTTTCGATGATAATTTCGCTATGTATACATACGTGAGAATAGCGGTCTAGTATATTTTAGTGATAAAATCTCCTACGACATACTATGCATAGAGAAAATGTTCATTTCAAATTTAGCGTAAGTATATAGTTTGCGAGTGGCGCTCTTCCGCTATTTTAAGTTTTACCGAACATAAAAGATTGATACACTGTACCAACACGTATAAGTATCTCTCTATCAAATCCATGATTTATGTACCTGGCGTGCTAAATTTTAAACATGTTTTCCAGGCATCCAGTGTAAATTTCCTACGTTTTATAAATAAGAATGTTTGCATCGATACTCCATCGTTTGTTTATTTAACTTTCAACTCTGACTGCCGTGCACCGGGATTAGATTTTATTTTAATCATGTTTCTTATAAACCTTCGGTGTTACTGAGTCTGTATACTCAGTGTAATTAAAACATTTCCTATTTCGCAAAGGATACTTACAGTTCAAATGCAGTTTATTATTCTAAAAATACCCTACTGATATTTCATGAAATGATTATTATTAGCAATACATAAATGTGACTGCCTCTGTGGCGTAGTTGTAATTGTACACGGTACAAGTACGATTAGCGCGCTGAGATCCTGGGTTCGAATCCCGGGTCGAGCCGAAATAATTGTGACTGGGTTTTTCCGTCTTAAAAATTACTCAGTCGCAGCTCGGAGCCAGGAAGTTAGCGGTGTGATACCCCCATGCCCCGGAAAGCACTTAAAGCCGTGGTCCTGTGCCTGATCTCTCTCCGGTCATGTCGGATTGCCGTCTCACCGTACTATGAGAGTAAAAGAACAGAGAGTGCACCTGTGTATTGCGCACACACTTGGGCACTATAATATATCCTGCGTACCTGGCTGATCTCTGTTGAGATTGGCCGCCCTGGCCGAATCTCGGCTAAGAAAGATTCACATAAATGTGTTTTTAGAGGTTTTAATATTTAATTTCGCCTTATAAATACCTAACTGTATTTAAATTTGATAATAACTTTTAATTTTAAACTAACTTAAATTCTTTAAAATGTAATAAAAGTATGATATGTAAAATTAATAAATAAATCATATTTAACTGCAATTTAGAACTGTTAAGGGTATAACCTAAGCATATTTTCGATAAAAGTAAATGTCACCGTACCCCTTCAGATTCCAATTTTCAAAGAATGTAATCCCAAAATAAAAGAACCGAAGCCACAGTATATGATCTTAATAATAGCTGGAGATTTATACCAATTCGGCCGCTACACTTGTTTACACGAATTTCGAAAGCGCGGAAGGAAGGTTGCATATTTTAAACGTAGCGCTCCCGGCCCGATATGTTTATCTTGGTCTCATCTCGACATATTTATTGGGAAGCCACGATCGGGATCTATCCTTATTGATTTCAACGGGAAACCTAATCGTTTTTCTCTTTCGGTTTATTATTATTGTGATTGCATTAAGACTGTTTTTGTGATAAGTTTATAAAGTAATTTTTAGGTACGTTTAATGTGATTATTGAGTCACTTTCATTAGAGTTTCTTATTTTTGCGCGAATGTTAGACATTAAAATTAAATTGTTTTATCACGGTTTTAATGTTTTAGTTTTCTCCCGACGTTTCGAAGACTTTGCAGCTTTCGTGGTTCCCCCGTGACTATTCGTTTTTAGATGACTAGTTACAAAGAATATAAAACACTTCCCAACAATTAGCTATACAACGTAACATAGTATGAGCTACAAAGAAGTCGTTCTGCGTGAAATTAAACTATGTACGTAAATGTATGTCTGTTTTGGAACGAGGTATGTTCTCCTGTTGACTTTTCATCAGCATGGTAATCGTGCAAAAATATTAGGCGGATCACCGGCACGCGCACCTGTCTAGAATTAAATAAAAATAACCCGATGAATGAGCACCAAAACGTACGTAACCTGTAAGTAATTTATGTACGTTTGTGAAACGGAACGTTTTGTGTGTCAACACGTGCACGTGTGTAACCAACTAAGAAAATAGCTGTAATTTATACGCCGGGAAAATTGTTTTTTTTTTTTCTTTTTATTTATCGAACATTTTGGATCTGCTATGATTTTTTAAATTATTACATTAATTGCAATTTACATTACCCCTGATTGCTTTCGGTTTTATCTTGGAAACCAACGTTTATACAAATGAAGCCCTAAATAAAACCTGCTAATATAACTGCATTATACTACCGTAAAACTTTTATGTAAGAAGCTAATATCTGAAGAATACATCAATCTACCGCAAGTATTTTTTGTAACTAAATTGTTTTTTATAAATCTGATAAAATGATACGTGCCTCGCATCTGTCTTTTGTCGTAAAGACAAAATAATATTGCTTTATGTACAGAATACTAAAAATGATAAGCGGGAAACTCATTACTGACAAGGATTGGTGCTTTAAAGGACATCGATGTCATATAAAGAAAAAAGTTAACAAATACTTTGAGTGACAAAGTCCTCTGCATGATTCCTATCACATTATGTTGTACGTAATATGTAATGCGAAAGGTAGCTTATGTATAGACAAAAAAGGAAATTAAAAAAACTGCTTTCGGGACACTACTTTTACTTTTTCGTTATGAATTGACGTTGTCTATAATATGATAAATTAGTTCTATATTTTACATGGTAAGGATTTTGATTTTGGTAGTCCAGCAATACAATACACATGACTAAAAGGATTGCATTAGTTCCTATTCACACTAAACGCACATCACAGCTCAATTGGCTAACAATATTACATATATATTTTGGATACTCTATCGTTTCTAATGATTATAATATATTTTTAGAGGAATGGATACGTCCCTCAATGGAAGGGGAAGATCTCGAGTCAGGTAGATGTTGCGCCTGACCGGCCGTAGCCCTATCGACGGTTGTCATTTGGAGCGTGTATATTGCTGCGCCCCGCGCAAATTCTGCTACCGCAACTTAGGATTGATTATTGCCTTTCCGATGATACTATTGGACGTTATTTACTTATCTATACTTATAATAAATCTGTAGAGAGGTCAATTCTGTACATGAAATATATTTCCAAAATAACTATCAGGGGGTGATTAGGGATCGATACTGATGCCAAAAATGCAATTAGTAAATTTTTTGTCTGTCTGTCTGTCTGTCTGTCTGTCTGTCTGTATAACCGTTATAGAAACAAAAACTACTCGACGGATTTTAACGAAACTTGGTACAATTATTTGTCATACTCCTGTGCTGGTTATAGTATACTTTTCATCACGCTACAATTAATAGGAGCAGAGCAGTGAAGGGAAATGTTGGGAAAACGGGAGAAGTTACTCAATTTTTAAGCTTCCGTCGCGTGTGCAACCTTAATGGTTAAAGCTACATAGAAATCATGTATGACGGAAATGTTCTCCTTAAAATTATGTAAAAAATATCCCACGACAGCATATGTCTATCTTTTATGGTTGACTCACAATGACACGTGTAACTCCCGATAGCTTAGCAGTTCGAAGCTTTCTCATTATATTTGTTTACTAATCTTAGGAACTATCGGTCCAAACTGAAAAATTCTTTTTGCGTTGGATAGCCCTTTATCTGTGGATTGCTATAGGCTATATATCATCACGCTATACCCAATAGGAGTGGAGCAGCAATGGCTAATCTCTGGAACTACTGGTCCAAACTGAAAAATTATTTTTGCGTTGGATAGCCCTTTGTTCGTGGAGTGCTCTAAGTTATATATCATCTCGCTATGACCAATAGGAGCGGAGCAGTAATGGCTAATCTTAGGAACTACCAGTTTGAACTGAAAAATTCGTTTTGTGTTGGATAGCCCTTTATTTGTGGGGTGCTATAGGCTGTATATCATCACGCTATGACCAATAGGAGCGGAGCAGTAATGAAACATGTTACAAATACGGGGACAATTTATTAGTTTTGAGAGCTTCCGTTGCGTGCGCTGCGTAAACGGTTAAAGTTATGCAACAATGATGTATGTCGGGATTATTCCTCTTAAAAAGTTCTAAAAAAATATATTATAAAACAAAGTCCCCCGCTGCATCCGTTTACCTGAACGTCTTAAACTCAAAAACTACCCAACGTATTAAGATAAAATTTGGTATTGAGACAGTTTGAAACCCTGGGAAGAACATAGGCTCCCGGGAAACTACTACTTTTATAATGGAAAACTTTAGCCTGAAAAACTTTATAACGCGGGCGGAGCCGCGAGCAAAAGCTAGTTGTCAATATAACTTTGAAAGATTAACGGTCAAGTTTTCTAATTGTCTACTTCGTCTTGCAGTCTCAGTGATAATAACCAGATGGCGCTGTATGGTAATTGTGCTTCCACATGTTAAACAGCCGCTGTGCCGTAGGATTTCAGTAGCAATACTTTACAACGTCGTTAGTTGTTGAAAGTGTCATTGTATTGGAGAAATGAATGACGTGTAAGATAGTGGGCCATTTCGCGATACATGTAAGAACTAACGGCACATAATCATTTTTATGTGATCGTAAACTTTCGTGGTTTGGATGAACATTTCTGTAATAGTATGTCTTTTGATTTTCTTGGTAATCTATATATAAGATCCGTGCACTAAAATAAATATACATTCATAGTCATTAAATACCAGTAATTGTGTATGCTTTACCGACGTAAACAAGGAACCCCTCAATACCTTAAGTATTTTTATATTAATATAAATAGATATTGTTATGCATCAGTATGAACTTTCCAAACCCAATATATTATACATTATTGTATTTTAAACTATAAAGAAACAAACACACATCACGCCTTTACCTCCGTAGGCGTAGCCAGGAGTGCTAGTATGGAAACTACTTTTCGCTATGTGTGTTGTATTCCATGATGAAATAGCAGGCGGCGAACCTATATCGGGCACTAATTCCCGACTCAAGGCTGGTACTGAGTAGAAAAACGCGATATCATTTAGTCCGATCCGGGATTCCAACCCCACTATAAATAAAAAGATATAAATAATACTATGTATATCTATCTTGTGGACGTATAATTAATAATATTAGTCCGTGTTTAACTAACAGTGTTTTGTTTCTTTGAGTCTAAAATTATATGAAAAGAGAAACTAATAAATCTACGAATAATTAAAATGCTGATTATTAAGATTTTGTTGCTAAGTGCAACTTTGTTTACCAATCAGATATGTCATACCTGCACATCGCTAATGAATTCTCATATCGAGGGCATATTAAGCGTTCGTACCGTGTCATCTCTCGTGGTAGCAATAACGTAGAAAACTATAGTAAAAACCGAGCAGTAGTAACTGTGTTACCGCTCGGGCGGCACGTCTGTAACGATTTATTACTATAGCAATGGAGTTTTCGTAGTCCAGTGCGGCCGCTAGGGTGTTACAACACAAATAAATTTCGGCAGGACCGTTCTCTTAGGGATGGGAATTGAAATATGTCCGATATTTTATTAGATAGTCCATTGAGCACATTACATTCTAATACACTTTATTTTACTGACTTACACGAACTAAAATGTTTACGAGTAATGTATTTTCTTTTTTGTACATAAGAAACTTAAACATCTACAGCGAAACCTTTTTACTGGATTTATTAGATTCCAACGTATTTTTGCTACGTTTTTATATTGCTCAGGGGATAAAAACGGCTTAATAAATCACTTTAAAGTTCATTGTACGAATATGACTAATGTACCGTAACATTACGTTGTGAAACGAAACACAACACAACGCTTTTAATAATGTAGGTATATAATAGTCAATGGTAACACGGGTGACCCGGGGCGACCGCAACGGCCGCTGTCAACATCAGCTGTTCGCGCCCTCTGTTATTATAGTTATGTGGATTTAAATTAATTAAACCGGTTACACTGCTGTAAGAACGTGAAAGAACGCATTTTAAGCATAGTTTGCACGATTATGAATCTCAGCTTTCATTTGGTAAAAGCAACGGTTGACCTATATTTTTTGGAGCATCATCCGTTATGAGCATTACCAGTATTTGTATATGACCCACCATGCACTTGAATATTTTTGCATTCGAAATCCGGTCAATTAAAACTTCGAAAATCATAGAAAACCGTGTCAAGTATTTGAGGGTGTTTTAGTTTGTACAAGATGGAATGCAATCTGGTAGGTAAATAACATTCGTACAAACATTTTGTTATCTATATTGTACTGAAATATTTAGTACTTTTTGGATTCAGTTTTTATGTTGTTCCTTGTGTTATAGAATGTCGAATGTTCTAATATGACCGTATCACTACTACCCAAAAAATATCTGCTTATATCCAAGCGGGAGCCAAATATTGCTTTTTTCCACCTTTTCAACGTGTACACGTGGCGCCTACTCATTGTAGGTCTACAAACCTCTTTCCTTCACAAAAGACTCCCTTATTATGCTCCTGTGTAGGATATGAGGAAATTGGCTGTATGGCCTCATATAAAAAAGTCAGGTAATTTTCGCGGAATTTGATTTCCGCAATTTACTTAAATGTTAAACTTATGAATCGCTATTAAATTTGTCCAGTAATCTAGTACATGCATAGTTCAGTCGAGGTTTCTCGCTGAACTAGGGGTGGCAAGTGGTCTATTTAAAGTCGCTTGTTTGAATTTATTTGCGATTTAATAGATGTGATTTATTGATTTAATTCAATAATTGTTCAATTAGCGTTAATATTCACAAAAGTGTTAAGTCTATTTTAAGACTACTGTCATTTCATAATGGAATGTACTACGAAAACTTAAATGTGTTAATATCGGTGAAATTCAGAAAATGATCGTGTTTGTTTTATGCGCACCCATGAACATGACACCTGGCGAAATAAAGCCTTTCATGTGGGCAGGTTGTGCGGCGCGGGGTGTTTATTGTCAGAAGAGGGTCGCAGACATATTTCGTGAGAGGCAGCGGGCGAGCGGCGAGCAGCGCTCACTACACATGCCGCGGCACCTAATAAACTACGGTGCTGGGATTCCGGGCCGCGCCAGTGCGCCGACGGCGGGCCGCGCCGGATCAGATCGGTGTTACTACTCGCCTTCGGATATAAATTCGGTACCTTCATCTGGAACGCTTCAACGACCGCCGCCGCCGCACGCCAGTTATGAAAATTCCAACACTGGAATTCTGACTCACACTAGAGATTTTTGCTGAGCTTTGCGGTTGTCGCCGGGCGGATTTTTTAAAGAACCGACTCTGTTACGTTTATTTCAGCCTGAGTTTTATGGAGGCGGGAATGTGCTCCGCTTTGGTTTATTTGCGGGCCGCTTTTCTCATGAAATTGCGCTGTTTCATTGCTTACGAGCCATTTTGAGGTTCTCGTTAGAGCTACATTTTTTATCGTGATGTATTTCCCTTTGCAAATTGACTATCGCTGCGGCGGACCCCTTTTATTGTCTTAGCCGATATACATGTCGACATCTATCTCGGACTTACTTTTATAAATAATATTTGACGGATCGCATCACTTACGAAATGCTATAAAAAGTATGATATGTGAATGAAAATTTGAGAGATTTTTTATAAGAAATCGAACACATTTCCAAAATCCATCAACCATTAACAATTACAAAAGAAAGGTAAGGAATGAAATGTTTTATTCATTCCGTTAACGAGAGAATTACCTAAAGGGGGCGGCGGCGGAGGATCCAATTGCAAGGACCGTAAGCACCTCTGTCTTTGGGGAGTGTGCCCGATGAGCTCTCTAGGCACAAGTGTTTAGGTACAGCTGTTATATTGTTTTTGGAACTGACCGTGTTCACAGTTGTATTACATATCTTCTTCTTCAGTCTTTATTTTATTGCTATAGGATCCAATATTAAAACGACTCTAATATATCTGTTCTTTAAACAACAAACAATCCGACGGCGATATTAGCGGGTTTTTGTACTTTGGTAATTAAATTCTTAAGCAATTACATGCCAACGATGACTGTTGCTACGACCTTTAATTTGGAATATTGTTTAATGGAACGTAAAGAATAATCCACTCTGTACAGGTCAGATACCGTCTTGACAATTACCTTCTACTTACAAAGTGCAGCATGTTATTATGTTGAGACCTTATTAAATGTTATGAAACTAAACTAAGAAGTTAATATGAGTAGTAAAGCTGCCGGAGCCTTATTATTAGTAGGGCTTAGGCTGTCTTAGAATAGTTGAAGTTTTACATCTATAGTCATTTTAATATTAACTTAACCATATGCAACTGGCTGTGAGATTGATTTTATTGCAAATTTGCAGGCGGTTTCATGTGTGCAGAAATAAAAATATCACAGCGAACCGCCAAAGCTAATCTGCCTAGTGTGTACGTGTACTTATGATGCGTAGCATTCGTGGTGCGGTTGAAAAAATCAATCACGGGGTTGGCCGATACGCGGTAATATGCGGCAAGTGTATTCGGGCACTGTTAGGCAGTTCCGTTTTGATAAACAAATATTTGTAAAGGAAATGTGACTACTGCAATGTTACAATATAAAACCATAATTAATTGTGACAATATTAGTGGTTGAGCCGTAAAGCCAAAGCATTAACTTTTACATTAACTGCTGATTGAAAATCGTTTTCCTTTGATAAAAGTTATACATGCGGGATGCATGTTTTGTTGTGTACTATTATTTAAAATTTTACCCTAATAATAATTACTTATAATGTGGCAAAAAATCTATGCAATCTTTGTATTCATTTATAGACATTATGCTAAACGGCACATCATAAAAACTTAATGAAATAATTTCTGTAGTAGGTATGTTTGAAAAAGTGTGTTGCGTCAATCTCAAATTTGGGATGCGTAATGGAAAATGGAATTAGAAGGTACAAAAACATGTACAATTTTGATTATTTTTTAGATACGTGTTATTACAATATTAAATAATAAATTGAATTAGATTTAATAGCAGACATCAAAAAGCTGTACGAAGTTAAAATCAAGACTGCTTTATAAAATGTAATTTGTCCCCTTTCGCGTAGACTAATTACGTTAACTTCTTTCGGGTTCAGTACAAATTTCGAATGGGCTGTAAAGAGTGCGAATTTGCATCGAGAATATTTTTCGTCAACAATTAGGGCTGTTGGCTCTTTGTCTGTGCCCGACTGGGGTAGGTTTTAACGACGTTTTAAAAGATTTCAACTCGAGACTGGGGCTTATCTCGAACGCGCTGGTCGCTTGTTGCAAAAAACCCTTTATTAACTTTATGAGGCCTTTAACGAATAACAGAAATAAATATGAAGGTTTCACTTTACAGCGCGGTGGTTTTACGACCCCGGAAACTTTTTACAATCGTGTCGTTACCACCGCTCGAGCATCCCACCTTATATTTTATTGTGAAACATACTTTCATTATATACATTTTACAATACCAACATAAATTGTCTGTTTGCAAATATTGCCACTGCTATATCTATTTAGCACAATAAAGTGATCATAGCAGTTTTTATGTGGTGTTAATTTCATGCAACATGACACTTACGTATCATTAAAGCGGTAAAATAATTATGAGTATTCAATGAATCGGGAATTAATGAGCGAATAATTTCAGAACATATTACACAGCACTTTTATGCAAATGTGTTTGTTTATAATTAAAGCATACTTTGACAAGCCATCGGTGGGTGGATTAATTCCATGGTTCTTGATAAATTACACTGGGAAATTTCGATTCGATGTGTCCGAATATTCCGAATATTGCTATGCCGAAGATGTGAAGCCGAGTTCAACTTTAAACACCAGAAATGCTACAGCCATTTCAATAAAGGATCTCTGCTGCTATGATGTTGGCATTTAATTCGTGCACGTCGTAGAGACAGCACAGCCTCTGTACAGAGTTTATTTTGAGATTCAAAGCCTTTGGATGTGAGCTTTCAGTATCAATGTTTGATGGGTGGACCGGAGCTCTTTATACCCGGCGTTTCAGAGCTGCAACTAATCGAAGTAGGTATTTGCGAATATAGCTGTCAAACGTGTATGTGCGGATTTCTGTAATACAAAGGTAGCGGAGACTTGCTACTATTTCATAGCCACGTACAAGATGATTAATACAAGTTCACATGATAATATTAAAAAAAAAAATATGGGAAGCGTAAAAAAGGTTATTTTTCCTTTTTTTCATGCTATAGGTTTCATTTTTGACTTATCTTTAACAAGTTAAATTTTAAAGCAACTTAATAAAAGGTCGCTAACAGAAACGAGTTTTTTTAACAATTCCCACAAATTAATAATTTTGGGATAGGTCATTATTTTATTAAGAGTGCGATATATAGTCGCACTATAGAAACGCAGATGTTGTAATGATATGTGAAATGCATAATTTTACTCTCTGTGTTATATCAACAGATTGTAAACAACTTGTTAGGTATAGAATCTCGGACTCAGTAATTTTTATTTTACATAATCGGTCTGAAGTTTTTTAATAATATGCCTACGTAATGAATACCTCAAAAGATCGTAATAAAAATACATTTTTTTTTATTTGTTGGAATTCTTGACTACAACAGGATTAAGACCTAAAATTTGCAATAAGAGTCTACATAATATATTATCCTCAGACTAAAGACGGAAAGTGACCAAAATAAAATAAAACAGCCACCATTTAAAGTAGATCCCCGCAATACGATTCCTACTTTGATATGTATACCGCTATTATCATCAGATAAATGACTGTGCATTTGACAAACGAGGTTTCACAGATATATAGAGTAAACGAGCGAAATGATCCACCCCAATGCACTACATAATTTAGAAATTTCTCAAGGGAATCCACGAAAATATACGGGATTTACTTTGCCTTATTCTTGTTTCGGAGTGTTTGGCGAAGAAAGTCGAATAATGTATCGCGGCTTTATGAGGTTGTTGAATTAATATCTATTGCTTGTAATGTTATTGATGAGTATTGGAGATTTGAATTGATACTATACAAGAATGTTTTATATAAAGCTATACGTAAAAATGGTTGTAAATCTAAGCGCAGCTAATAATTGGGGCTGACCTAACGTTAGATCGTAGCAAAATATTTTCTTTCTATCATGGCCCCCCAAAGCTACTATATTTATTTTTACTTTCTATTTTATTTATTTAGGACTATCAATCGAGTTTACACTATAAAATACACAAAGTCTACATATCATGATAGATACATGCAATCAAACAGTATCTAATATCGTTTAATGTTAATTAAAATCCGCTTGTACAATGTTGCGTGTGCACATACTTACCTGCAGCGATTCTAGTTTTGTACGTCTGCATTTCAAGTCCTAACCACAACACAAGATTGCCTCGTTTGTGTATCGTACTTAGATCGTTGTCAAACTTTACAGACGTTTAATACTTTGCTGTTATAATACTTACAAGAATAACACAAAAAATAAAAATCTAACACTTTTTTTTATGGACATACACATAATATTATTTAACATGACTTTCAAAGCTTTTAGTTATACAATAAATATCTCTCTATATTAGGATTAAATATATTCTTTTCAACATGTCTTAAAGATGTAGATACAGCAAGTTCCTTGTCCTCCGTTCCACAGAGATCTAAGTCGAGTTATTCTTACATATCACAACATAAGGCAATACAGCATGCAGCAGATGCTTGTTTTTCTTAAATCTTTCTGTGAACAAATCTATTATGGGAACCTTGTTAACATTTGAAATCATTTCTCTGCTCCGGGAATAATGAATTCTGTGTTTTCATTTGAAACTCCGGTGACTTCTGTTTAATGGAATGATAATACAAATGCTAGCCTCTTTGTAGTGAGGGGCCGAGAATATTGTTGTTTTTCCTCAGGCGGGTCACTTTAGTTCCAAGGGTAATTTCATTATTTTTCTAAAAATTGCTTTTACAAACGAAACTGGACTGTACAAGTCTTAATGTTGATTTATGCCGTTTGAAATTTACTTTTGAATTTTTCTAAAGTAATTTCTGAATGTTATTTTCCCTGACTTAGGGTTGAGATTGAGTTTACTTTGCCTGTATAGATCAAAAACGGATGTTATTAATTTAGGGTATGTATGTTTATACTTTTAATTTTAAGTTATATTATATATGTATATTTCTGTTACGTATCTATACGTACCTTTATTACTTAACGCAAGAAGCTGATTTACACTTTACAACAAATGGTTTTACGGAAACAAATTTAATTATAGCCACGGATTAACCACAATGGTTGCCGCGCCGCAGTGAATAGAAAACTTTCAACTTTATCCAAGAAACTTCTCTCTTGTGCTTCGAGTTAAGAATAAACACAAAAAACCAGGCCTGCTTATGTTCTGATAAATATTCTAATAATACAAATATTTTGTGTACGTATACGATACGTAAAAGTGTATCTTCATTTTATTTTAAATTACTTTCCCTTCGCCGGATTAAGTTTATAAATTTATAAACAATTCTAGCAACACAAAACAATTCAATTGAAATAATTTAAACAAGCGGCACGAGCAAAACTAACGCAATTTGTCATAAACTATCTAATCAATTTTAACGATTCAAATCCACGTTTCCTCAAAGGTTAGAATTTGTGGGCCAAAGTGTCTGTATTGTGCTAAATAAATGGTTATTAATGACGCTATTTTGTTCGGAAGCGGTCCTAGTTTCCAACAAAATCATGCTCAACATTTTGAACTAAAATTCATACACATTTTTGGTGAACAACGTCCTTGTAAATATTGAATATTAGTGGGCTTTATTAAGTAATGGGTGGAATGATATCATAATAATTAATTAAGGCAAAAACTTACGTGCATTCATTATTTTCTGTGGTATGAATATGGAATGCGTATAATTAATTCAATATACGAACAAAGCTCTTAAATAAAATTCTTCATATTTTCCGTGGGCACATAATCTGCTTTCAGCATTAAACTTGTAAAGTGCTTTGCTCCATATGTCCTCGGTAAAAGGGTGGGTTGCTTTCTATTCATATACTACGATACTCTTTTACGATTCAAGCAAAAACACGGCAAACGTTGGCGAAAGATAAACCCCGGGGCGTTGCGAACGCTGTTGAATTTTACGATTCCGCTAAGCCGCCTTAAAGTCGAGCCCTTCCTGAATATTTTGATTTATTTATAGGCGTGAAAGCGTAAAAGGGTGGTCCAAAAACAATATACCGCACCGCTCAGCTGGCGTTACTCGGAACACTTAACATAATATGAACTAGGTATACCTATAAAGTTTATACATTGTTTTATAGTTCCTTCTCTAACTAGAGATGCTATTTCGTTCCTAATGAAGCTCATACGAAATTTTGCAGAAGCTGAAACAAATTTGTGGTAGCAGAGTTTTGTACTAAATTCATTAATATGTAATATAAGCATGTGAAGACGGAGGTCGCATTAAGCACTTGCCACTCGCGCTTCTAACACTTCATTGTGATGCTAATTTAGGGCAGCTCTATGAATATGGGGGCGTCGCTCTCAACGCGCACACTTTTTGCCTCACCGCGTTAAATTAATTTGAATAATACCGCCGATAGGCAACGAGCTCCGGCCAAATGTCTTTAATATGAGTTTCCAACGTGAAAACTCCAACGTCGGAGTGGCGCAAATATTTTTTCATTCCGGCTTAAGAATTGTCTAAGTGCGTGTTTATATTTAATAATAATAAAAATGTAAAACGGATCATCTTTCAATCATACTTTTTTCATTTGTCATTTTTCCCTTTGTAGCGTAATATAATTGAAATATTCACAACGTATCAGAAAAGTTTTTGTCGCACATATTTGAAGTACAGGTAAGCGTTTGTTTGTAAAAAAATGATAATAAAATAAATTTTAATTAGCCGCTAATCACGTCCCTGAGCAGAGTATCGAAGTAGGCGCTCGCCGGTGGGTAAACTGTAGAGGCACTAAGATAAAATTGGTTTAAGCAATTCCTCGGTCAAAGAATAAGTTGAAACGCGTCGACGCGAGACGTAGCAGTGTCGGTGCCTAATTCAGATGTGAAATGCACTCGAAACGTACGTGCTCCTCATAGAAATTACTGAAGGCAATTTTTA